>NC_066618.1:22534271-22836808 GCF_025201925.1 Gopherus flavomarginatus
CAGAAAGCAGCAGGAGCTGCAAGGAGAGAGAGGAGAAGCAGCCTCTTATATACCTCTCTAGCACCCTCAGAACCTGGACTAATTAACACCAGCATTTCAGGGAGCTTCCTGTTTCCTGCTGCTTCCCTGAACCCACCTGAGGAGAACAGGCAGTCTATTGAAGTAGTAGGAGCCAGTTAGGCCCTTAAGACGCTGATATCTTCTCTCACTCAGGCCCTGCTATGAGCTCACTTATTTGTTCCCTTCAATTGAGCGTTGAGAGCCACTATAGCACTATAGAAGAAAACGCCCCTCTGGGGCAGCATTCAGAAAAAGAAAGCAAGCAAAGGAAGCTTTTCTATGCAAGCAGGAAGGAGCTCTCCTAAGATACATAGACACAAATGTTCACGGTGAGCCTTCCGGCCCCAGTGAGGATGTGAGTGGTGAGGAGATGCCTGTTCTTCCAGTTAGTCAGAGTGCAGGTAATCTGGCAGCTATTGCAGCATCCACATCTCCATCTCAAATGGATGTAACCACGCACATTCCTGAAGAAAAGTGTAGATCAGAGAAGAGTGTGGTGAAGGTGCAAGAAACAGCTGCTGCTGAGGTTAGTTCCTAAGTCTAGATGATCCAGGATTGTGGACCCACTTGAGCAGTAGCCTGAGGGATGTCCTTGTACTGCATGGGCCACAGCACATGAAAAACTTTAAGTTCCCCCAAGTCAATGAAAATAGAAGTTTCCATCCAACACATTACTGGTGTGAAATCCCCAATGGTGACAAAGTGGAGAGGCCATGGCTCATGTACTCAAAACCCCAGAATGCTGCATACTGTTTTTGTTGCAAACTCGTCCAGTCTAATGTTCCAGCAGCATTGGGTTCTACAAGAACAAAGGACTGGAACAATCTGGCTAGAAATCTGGCATGCCACAAGAAAGCAGAAAATCACCAGAGAGCATTCCGTAAGTGGAAAGAGATTGAGATGAGACTAAGGTTAAAGGCCACCACAGATGATCAGCATCAAGAGAAGATTGCATCAGAGTCTCTACTGGCAAAATGTTCTGAAAAGGCTTGTTGTCATTGTGAGAATGCTTGCTACCCAAAACCAAGCACTGCATGGCACTTCAGATCAGCTGTATGTGCCAAACAATAGAAACTTCCTGAAAATTGTGGAGCTGATGACCAAACCGGACAGTCTCTACGTAAAAAAATTAATGGACATTCAATGACAGATATAAAAGTAGCCATACTTCAACAAAAAAAACTTCAAAAAAAGACTTCAAAGAGAAAATGCAGAGCTACAATTTATTTGCAAATTTAACACCATTAATTTGGGTTTAAATAGGGACTGGGAGTGGCTGGCTCACTACAGAAATAATTTTCCCTCTTTTCCCTCCTCAGTTATTGGGAGTGGATCACATCCACCCTGATTGAATTGGCCCTGTCAACACTGGTTCTCCACTTATAAGGTAACTCCCTTCTCTTCATGTGCTAGTATATTTACACCTGCATCTGCAATTTGCACTCCAGGATCTGAAGAAGTAGGTTTTTTACCCATGAAAACTTATGCCCAAATAAATCTGTTAGTCTTTAAGATGTCACTAGACTCCTTGTTGTTTTTGTGGATACAGACTAACATGGCTACCCCTCTGATACTCTTTTCAAATTAGCTTGCCTTCGAAAAGTAGGACACGCTCACATATTGTAAAACCAGATCAAAATATTTCTCTGAAAGGCTGTGAAATACAGGAGTTTATTATTTCCATTTTAAAATGCTTTGTGATATTATAGTGATGTGAACATATATGAACATTCCCCCAAAAAATAATAAACTAGAAATGTGAATTTCAAACAAAGTAACATGAAACACACCTTCTTGCAAAGTTCTGATTACGTGACCTCAGGAAGTGCAGAACAGTTAAATGTCTTTTTTAAAAAAATTTTAATCAGTGCGCTCTGGTTGTGTTGTTGCACTTTACAAATTCAATCCATTTGCTCTTTGTATTTCTTCCAACTTATCACTAGGATGATACCAACTTTCCACTATCTCTGTAATTACTAGTTAGCCAAAAGCAAATTCTAGAAGTATGGTCAGAGCCAGGGGCAGCCTCTCACTTAATGAAGTTTTTGGAGCCAGCACAAAACAATCAAATATATTATTGGATTTATTCCTCCTTGAACTTTTTAATTTATTTTCAATTTTTCAGTAAGAGCTAGACTCTTTAAAGGAAACTTGAGATTAGCAAATGCAAGTGTAGTTGGACCTTTCATCACTTCACCTGAAAATGAAAGTTTCATTTTCTGGAGCTCGAGAGTTTTCATCTCTTAAAAAGAAACAAAAACCTCTGTCACAGACGGCCTTTGAATATTTTAGTCTCTCCATGAAAGGGAACCACATCCAGTTTCCAGCACTGACTCTTACTTACAATATTTTAATGCTTTGGAATAATTTCTCCTGAGGAAACAACATAACTTATTAGGGGATGATGATCTACTGCCCTATTGCAGGAGCAGGCATAACTGAAAAGCTCCTATTTTTATGTACCTTTGGGTTTGTGAGTCAGTCTAGTGAAGAGAGGGGAGCAGCTTACTAGACCAGAATAAGAAGTGCCCAACTTGGGTTTTCCTCAAGGAAACTAAAAACAACACCTCAACCCCCATGCTCTCATTTCATCAAGCCCCATGCTCCGGGATAGGTAATAGGTACTGCTGGACAATCTGCTTTCTTGCAATTCTTTCTTGATCCCTAAAATACTCACAACCTCTGTCCCATCAGGAATGTATAGCAGACCATCAACAGAATAATGAACATGACTATACACAAAGTGTTGTCACATGCACAAAGAAAAACTGCAGAACCTACCATCAGAAAAAAATATTTCTCCCACTATCCTCTTTCTGTTATAGCTATCTTGTATGTGCCTTGTAACTATAGGAGGTTCACATTTTTCAATTGGAAATGTGATTTTTCAAGTTGAAAGTGTCCCTTTAGCCTTCTTTTATATGTCGTAATAAAAATCCTTCTAACATATTAGCAGTACAGAGGAGGCAAGAGCAGAGAATTGAAAGGGTATTGCTATTCCAGCTTCCAGGGGAAGAGCTACCACCCTGAGGGAGATTCCCACTTTGTCAACAGTGCCTTATTTCTCACAACCTGGCTTCTGCCAAACTGCTCAGAAGCAAGTTTGCCATTTTGCACGTCACTGACACCTACCTGTTTTTCACACTTCATTCCACCAATGTCCTTTTGCATTATCCATCAAAGCACAGATCTCTTCTTAAACTGTACTTAAATAATATGAGATATTCTTATGTTACTTACATTTCCCTCACACTGTTTCACCCGGCTTCAGATTGTCACTCTCTTTGAAATCTTATATTGATGTGACAGATGAGGACAAGGACTATAGATGCAACATGATTGCTCGGAAATATAAGGCACCACTTCCAATGCAAAAATGCTTTTAGGAGATCTCCAAGTTCATTGAGTCAATCCCTCAGCTATTTCTCACTAAGAGGCTGTCTGAACACTTGTTTCCTTAGTTTTCACATACCAGATAAGAGTTGTGGGTAATGCTTTCTGTGCATTCCCTAATCCTAAAGTCAAGGGAATAACTCAGCAAGCTACTTCTGCCTCATTACGTTTAGGCACTGGTCTGAAATAAAATAAATTTCTCTTGAACTTTTAATGCTGCATGCTAGGTTGTTCTAGTCACATTATTTTCTTGTATTAATTGGAATGTATTCAAGGACATCATCATAAATTAAGATATATTAGGAATTTTTAAAAAGAGAGGAGAATATCTTATCTGGCAATTCCCTTTTGGATGAGAGAAGCCATGGTAGCGTGACCAGAAAAAAGCAGTAGAAGAAGAGGAAAGGACATAAGCAAAATACAAATAGTGCTGATAGCTCTGAACAATGGGGATATGCAAGTAAGTGTCCTTAAAATCCACTGATGAGAGGAAGTCTGACAGTTGTCAGATTCAGCCACCAAAGAACTTCTGTCTTAAGGACGGCGGTGAGTCGACCACTACCACTCCCACGTCGACTCCACTTCCGCCTCTTGCCGCAGTGAAGTTCCAGAGTTGATGGCAGAGCGATCAGGGATTGATTTTATAGCGTCTACACTAGATGCAATAAATTGATCCCCAATAGATCAATCACTACCCGCTGATCCAGCGGATAGTGTAGACGTACCCTTAGCCTATCTATGGAAACAAGTGGAAACAAGAACTAAAGCACAGAGCTTCTAATTCTTGGTTCCTTCTAAAGAACTAATAAGCAGGACTTCACAAACAGTGGCAAACTTCTAGTTCTGAGCATTTTCACTAATGTATATTGTCTCAGTCCTTTATGAAGACACATACAGAGTACATTCCATTAAAACTTCAAACAAACACTAGCCAGTAAGGTGAAATTTAACTTAATAAAACAGTGATGGAGGAGTAGGTTTCAAAAAAATTTAAAATGCTTCATAGATATCAAGAAGGAAAGTAATTACCGTATTCTTCTTATTTTCACCTCTAAGAAGCTAGTCTTTAAACAAATTAGGATTATTAATCAGTAGTTTTTTTTCTTAACTTCTTTCAGTCCATAATGGAATACAAAAAAGCAAAGAACCAAAACTCCAGTAAAAACAGAATTTGTGATCAGTGAACCTCAGGACATCCAGAATGGGAGTTCAGGTTGGATTAGAATAAAAAAGTTGGAATGATTAGCCAATTCTCAAGATTTTATGAGTCTTGTGATGTTTGATGTTTAATTTAAAGCCCTAGCTTTGGAAACAAGTAATTACATAAGAATTCTCCTCTTTCATTTAAAAATTAAAGTAAGTTTTTAACCCTTGTGATTATGGAGAAAAGCTTTACAATGTGACCCCAATGTACCCTACTTTATAAAAAGAACCACAGATTTATTATTTTTTTAAATCTCATGATTTTAAAGACAATCTCTTCATTTCTGGGGGCCTAACTCATGATTTTTGAATGCTTGGGGTTGGCAATACTGGTTTACTTAAACTATTCAAATCTTTTGGAAGATTTTCATCATTTCTATTTGTGGTTCCCCTCTGTAACTGTAAGAATAGCATTTCCAAATTCTCACTGTATTAGGACACTCACAGTTCCAGTCCCATTTTTGTTTTACTAGCAGTAAAACAACTTATGTATGAACAGTACATAACCTTAATAAAGACTTGATTTGAATGTGGTTCTAAAAATGGATAACAGCTCAAGAGGGTTATTGTTATTATCTGACAAAGAGAGGTTTGAGCAGCAAGAAAACTCCTCAGAAATAGGAAACCAATATAAGCAATAAAGATGCATGCAAAATTAGAAGGACAAAATATTAAATTGAAAGGGACAATGTCAAGTCCTAAAATTTAGGCCACCAATTCAACTTAAAAGCAGCAAAGAATCCTGTGGCACCTTATAGACTAACAGACGTTTTGGAGCATGAGCTTTCGTGGGTGAATACCCACTTCCTCAGATGCATGTAATGGAAATATCCAGGGCAGGTATATATATGTGTGCTAGCAAGCAGCTAGAGATAACGAGGTCAGTTCAATCAGGGAGGATGAGGCCTGTTCTAGCAGTTGAGGTGTGAAAACCAAGAGAGGAGAAACTGGTTCTGTAATTGGCAAGCCATTCACAGTCTTTGTTCAATCCTTGAGCTGATGGTGTCAAATTTGCAGATGAACTGAAGCTCAGCAATTCAACTTAAATTCAGTTGCAATAATTTGCTGGATGATTGCAAATTCTGAATATGTATTTTTCTGAAGACTATATAAATATTATTACCAAAACTAAGAATCTGACTAAACATAGTGAAAACTCCAAGCTACAATGATCTTGGCCAGTATCATCACATTTACAAATCTTTAAAAACTAATGGCTTATGTAGAATGAATAGCTTCTCTTTTCTGTGTTGGTTTACATTACTGGGAAGTCCAGAGCAGCTATAATTTTGCTTTAAAAACAGTTAAACAACAGTATGAGATATTTGCAAAACTGCAATATGAATGATTAAAAATATGTGCTGCAAGAGGTCAAAACATTAACTCATCAACTGTATGTTTTTCTGCTAAATTCAATAAACTAAAATTAACACCCTAAATGATGTGTTCAGAATAAGATGGCAACTTATCACCTTCTTTGTGACACTCCTAAAGGGGTGAAGCAAAACACAGAAAGGTCTCCAAGTTGTGGAGACAAAGAAATGGTAAATAATGTTGTGTCATAATACCTCTTGCAAGTAATAAAGCAAGACAGAAAATATATGGAGGCGGGAGTGCATATCGTGCCTGGGAAGTTAGTAAATATTTAGAGTCAGGGAACAGACAGTAATTTACTGGAGGTTTTACAAGGAGCAGGGGATTTCCATGACTTCCCCCTATAAATAGATCACTGCTCTTCATGCCAAATAATTCTAGTTTATTCCATGCAACTGCTTCTTAGCTGCATTTCACTCATTGCTATAATCCACCTCCTCCCACTTTAGAAAAAAAGTCTTTGGATGCAAAATGTATATGATGTTATAGTTAATGCAGCCTTTTTATTAAATGATCAAGCATACGTACTGCAGAAATTACTATGATGAGAAATCTTATTTTAACATGAAGAAAAATTATAAGGGGTGCTCAAGATTTTTTAGAATAAACACTGAATTATTTGTTTATATGTCAGATATTTGTATTGTTAACTGACATGGTGCAGTATGAAAAATCTACAGTTCAATGAGAGAAAGGGATACAGCATTGTTTCCCATGATGAGGTTTAATCTACAGTGTCAAATTTATTGTCAATCTTCCTTCCAAAGAGTGATTGAGTTTGTAATAAGTTGGGAACTAGTGGACACCTAACGATTCAAATTTGCCTTGACTTTTCATAGTTCAGAAGGCCATTTCCCAATGTTTTAATGACTTTACTATCCTTCAGCCAGGCTTTGATTACTGGTGCCAATTTAGCTATCCAGTTAATAGCTATTTGATGCTTTGCAAAAGCAAAATCATGTGCACAAAATCTTTCTGCTGAAATGACTGATTCAGGATTTTTTTTCAAGATCACCTCAACTCAGTTTGCATATGTTCTGTTCTGCTTACAAAGAATGGAAATATTGATGTGTCCTGTTCAAATATTGTTATCACCTGTCACCCATTATTCCCATATGCATCTTGTCTGGAAAAACACACAAATCCACCAGCCTTCACTTACTTCTCAGTCAATATCAATAATTCCTAATCCCTATTCAACTTTCACATTAAGGTGAGGATTCTCAAAGAGGCCATAGGGAATTAGGTGCTGAACTCTCAGAAAAAAAAATCAATGATCATTCAGTGCCTAACTCCTTTAGGCTCCTTTGAAAATACCAGACACCTATAAGATTTTAGAGATTTCCAGTTCTACAACTGTGATTCAATAGTGGCAGTATTCATCAGCAACAATCATAGATCTTAAAGGATAGTCATTAGATTAGGGTTGCCATCTCTGAAGCACAAAATAATGGGACAGCCCGGATTATCCTGGGCCCATAAAACTGGACAGCTGGCTCTGTGTACAGAGTACCCTCTCAAGATTTCCCAGGGCAGATATCTCAAAAATGCAACAGCTGGCAGTATGTACTGAGCACTTTACAGATCCCCCAGCTACCTCAAAAGGAGACAATACTGGGAAAACCTGGATAGGTGGCAATTTTAGATTGAGGAGTTGTATTCTTGAATATAATCTAAAGATATGCAGAATACTTTTATAGCACAAATGCCGATTTCACTGAAATAAAGCAAAACACAAACTAACTAGTTTCCATATCTACATGGGGGTAGAAAGAGCATGTCTTAATAGTAGTCTTCCCTTTTTTGTTTCCCTTTCCTCCATCAAACATCTTCATTTTGAATTTTATTTTGTTTCTTAGTAATCATACAATATAATATGCATGGGAATCACTAGCGTTATTGTCATAGTATAATTCCCAAATCTGGACCTTAGCGTCCAAATTATGGGTACTAGCGTGAATTCCCCTAAGCTTAATTACCAGCTTAGATCTGATAGGCTGCCACCAATCAGGACTTAGAGTAGAGCGCCTGATAAACTCTGGTCTCCCCAAACCTTCCCTGGGGACCCCAAGACCCAAATTCCTTGAGTCTCACAACAAAGGGAAATAAATCATTCCCTCCCCCCTCTTTACCTCCTCCCAGATCTTTCCTGCTTGGGTACACTAGGAGATACCCTGCTTCAACTCCTTGAAACACAACACAGAGAGATCAGGTTTCTCTCCCCCTTCTCCCAGAGGCAATACAGATTCAAGTTCCGTGAATCTCACACAAAGAGGAAATTTACTTTCCCTCCCTGTTCTCTTTCTCTTCTCCCCACCAATTCCCTGGTATATACAGACTCAGTTCCTTTGAGCCTTAACTAGGAGAAAAAAAAATCAAACAGGTCTTAAAAGCAAAACTTTTAATAAAAAGAAAGAAAAAAATAAAAGGTCTATCTCTGCAATTTAGATGGTAAAAAGTTACAGGGTTTTTTATAGCTTATAGACAATAGAAAGAAGCTTTCTCCAGCAGAAACACAATTTAAGCTACTTCCAGCAAGTAAACATCTGCAAATAAGACAAACAAATTAAAAGACTATAACAGCCTTTTTTTCTTACTCACAATTCTGAATAGATAAGAGACTGTAGCAGGGAGATTGGCAGAAACCTGATTGCACCTGTAGTCCCATCCAGGACCAAGAGAGAACAAAGCCAAACCCAAAACCCACAAACAAAGGCTTCCCTCCACCCAGATTTGAAACTATCTTGTCTCCTGATTGGTCCTCTGGTCAGGTGTTGCAGGTCACTGTTTGTTAACCCTTTACAGGTGAAAGAGACATTAACCCTTAGCTATCTGTTTATGACAGTTATGGAAAGTAAAGCCAGCCCAGAGTTCTATGAAACATTGTGAAAAAAACAGGGCTGTCAATTAATCGTAGTTACCTCAAGCGATTAATTCAAAGCAAATTTACTCGATTAAAAAAATTAATCATGATTAATCACAATTTTAATCCACTGTTAAACAATAATAGAATACCAACTGAAATTTATTATAAATATTTTTGGATGTTTCTACATTTTCTAATATATTGATTTCAATTAGAACATAGAATATAAAGTATACAGTGCTCACTTTATGTTATTTTTATTACAAATATTTGCACTGTAAAAAATGAAATAGTATTTTTCAATCCACCTCTTACAAGTACTGTAGTACGATCTCTTTATCGTGAAAGTGAAACTTACAAATGCAGATTTTCTTGTTACATAACCGCACTCATAAACAAAACTTTAGAGCCTACAAGTCCACTCAGTGCTACTCTTTGTTCAGCCAATAGCTAAGACAAACAAGTTTGTTTGCATTTACGGGAGATAATGCTGAACGCTTCTTATTTACAATGTCACGTGAACATGAGAACAGGTGTTTGCACAGCACTTTTCGAGCCAGCATTGCAAGGTATTTACATGCCAGATATGCTAAACATTCATATGCTCCTTCATGCTTTGGCCACCATTCCAGAGGACATGCTTCCATGCCGATGATGCTTGTTAAAAAAATAATTCATTAATTAGATTTGTGACTGAACCCCCTGGGAATTGTATGTCTCCTGCTCCATGGTTTTACCCATATTCTGTCATATATTTTGTGTTATGGCAGTCTCAGATAATGACCCAGCATGTTGTTCGATTTAAGAACACTTTCACTGCAGATTTGTCAAAACACAAAGAAGATAACAAAGTGAGTTTTCTAAAGATTGCTATAGCACTCAACCCAAGGTTTAAGAATCTGAAGTGTCTTCCAAAACCTGAGAAAGACAAGGTGCATAACATGATGTCAGAAGTCTTAAAAGAGCAACACTTGGATGCAGAAACTACAGAATCCAAACCACCAAAAAAAGAAAATCAACCTTCTTTTGGTGGCATCTGACTCAGATGATGAAAATGAACGTGTGTCAGTCTGCACTGCTTTGGATCTTCATCGAGCAGAACCCATTATTAGCATGAAAGCATGTTCTCTGGAGTGGTGGTTGAAGCATAAAGGGGCATATGAATGTTTAGCATATTTGGCACATAAATACCTTGCCACGCCAGCTACAATAGTGCCATGCAAATGTCTGTTCTCACTTTCAGGTGACATAAGTAAGAAGCAGGCACCATTATCTCCTGTCTGTTATCATCATGTTCCATGACTCCTTGAAAAATGGAAGGTAGTTCCCAAAAGGAGGAAAGAAAGGGTCTAGATCCAGCAGACTGACCACAGAGTGACTCCACCAACCTATCAACATGATTGTTTTGATGCAGCTAAATGTCCTAATTCTTAATATCCTAATTCAATCAAGAGATACATTGGAAAGAAATCTGAGATAATGCTAATGTCCCAAATAAACATCTGATTGCTGATCCCACAAAAGAACTTCCAGGCTTTAACCTACCCCAGAAAGAACAGTCTACGCTGAACCGTTTCAGAACATTGTATCACAGGTGCTGTCATCTCTTACACCAACAGAAGATGAGAGACAATGCACAGTGTGAGTGTGGATACCAGCAGCAAACTATGGACCACATTGTAAATCAGTGCCCACTTCAATCATTTGCTGGTAGCAACTCAGACTTACACCAAGCCACTTCAGAAGTTACCCACTGGCTCATTGAGTTGGACTTGGTTATTTGAAACTTGCTAATCACCTCTCTTGCATCTGTGGCTGCAGTTGTCTGTTCATTTCATTAGCCACTACAACCACTAGTAAGCCAAGTACTAGATGCGTGTATAGATACCCCACATTGGTGGATGGCACCTGGTACCTCATACTGCTTTTTTAGACGTAGCTGTTTGCCATTTATGCTTAGCATAGTCTAAAAGAGCCTCTTCGATGGGAAGTGACAAGTGTCCAGGCACAGAGGCCTGGAGAATATCCAAGAGCTTATGAGAGGTCTCCTATACTTTCTCCAAGGGTATCTCAAGGAAATCCAGCTGTACGTCTCAGCAGATCTTGATCTTGTAGTCACTCAGTTAAGATTTTGTAGATGAGACCATCCCTTCATCCAGGCACAAAGACAAAGCTGCAGCTGTAATCTGATCCTCAGCCTGATTGTGATCCTCCTCAGATAGTTACTAAGAGGACTCAAACACATGGGCTGCAAGTTAAAACACCCTAGTTTCCTGGGATGGCACAATGGAGAAGGTTCTCACCCTAGGAGGTAGTCCAGGCGTGTAGTGCCCTGTGTGGTGAAGAGCCCAGGTGTTCCAATAGAGCCATGTTGGAACATTACAAGGAAAAGAGCATGGGAGCCAGGGAGAGGATACCAAGCCATATGCCTATACCTATACTTCCTATGAGATCTAGACATGTAGAAAGTCATTGACACTGAGTCATAAGGTTCAAACAAGGGGGGCCCTTGGACAATATGCAGGGGATCCCTCCCCACTGAGGAGGCATCTGGTAGATAGAGTAGATTCCAGCTCATCTGAAATCTGAAAAATCTCTCCGTAGTACACATTCCTTCATTACCAAAAGAGATGGTGCCCTAAACCTCAATGTGGGAGTAAAGAGCATTGGGGTAGACAGTGCTCCCCCACTCCAATAAAAACACACCCAGTGGCAAAGTAAGCAGTATCAAAGAGACCAGTATCAACAGAGTAGGTACTGCATTAACCAGCACTGAAGCACTTGGTGCCAAGGTAACCCCCAATGCTCTGGCATCTGCATCAAAAGCAGATAACTTTGAATCCCAAGATGGTGTTGGAGTCCTGGTACCATGCTCACTCAGAGCTTCCATGTTATGCAGCTTGGGTCATGGAATCTCCTTTGCTTGGAAGTGGTGAGGTAATGTGGACCAACCTTTGCTGTGAATTCCCAGTGGAGATCTCCCTCTGCTCCTTTTTGCTTAAGGACCTGTCTTAAGTCCAGGGCCAGGATTTCCTTTCAAGATGGTGCCCAGAAGCTAGTGGACTCAGAACTCAAAAGGGTGTGTCTCGACTGAAGTGGAACTTGTATGGGGGTGGGAAGGGCAGTCTGCCCTGCCTAGATCAGAAACTGGCCGCATGCCTCCCTTGCCTTCAAAATTCATTTACACAAGCATTTACACACCAAGCATTTGTCACCAATATGAGCTTCTCTAAAACAAAAAAGGCATCAAGGTGCCAATCATTAAGAGGCATCACTGCCTTGCAAGAGGGGCTATACTTAAAGCTGGATGACTTAGGATGGGACTTCACTATGTCCTGGTACTGGGAAGTTAATGATGAAAGAAAAGAAAACTTAAAAAACTTGCCAATGGGCAAACTAACTAACGACACCTAACTAATACGAGTATTACAGAACCCTGTTTATCCAGTCTAATTGGGACCGAGGCCAGATCAGATCATCAAATAATCAGATCATCCGGAGAATGGGAAAGTGCAAGGCTGCAGTACTGTCTAGCAGCTACAGGAGAGATTGCCCACTTCTGGACCTGTGTGCACTGTTTATTCAGTTAATAGCGAGAGCTGGATAATGGAGGGTCGGATGAACTGAGTTCTGCTGTATGTACCATTATCTATACAGCGACTGAAAAACTCCATCAAGAGGTGTAAACAGGGTTGTTCCATCTTGTAGTCACAAGTGGTTGGCGATTGGGCCTGAGCTGCCCTTTATGCACAGACACTCAGGGTGCAGGCATGGCTCTGATCTCAAGATGCATGCACACCAAGAGTGTAATACGTATGAACGAGCACTCAAAGAAGAATGCTTCTTTTTCACAGGGCTTTTTTGGGGGGGTGGGCACAGGGGCTGTCATAAACAGATAGTTAAGGGTTAATAGAACAGGAGTACTTCATGTCTCTTTTGCCTGTAAAGGGTTAACAAGTTCAGTGAGCCTGGCTGTCACCTGACCAGAGGACCAATCAGGGGACAGGATACTTTCAAATCTTGAGGAAGGGACGTTTTTGTGTGTGCTGTTAGTTTTTGGTGGTTTTTCTCTCTCTGAGTCCTGAGAGTGACCAGACGTGCAACCACGTCTCTCTCCAATCTCTCTGATACAGTCTCTTATATGTCCAGAATAGTAAGTATTAGGTAGATAAAGCGAGTTAGGCTTATGTTTGTTTTCTTTATTTGCAAATGTGCATTTGGCTGGAAGAACTTCAAATTTGTATTTTGCAGAAAGGATTTTAATTTGTACTTGTATACTTAGGCTGGGAGGGTATTCCCAGTGTCTATAGCGGAAAGACCCTGTAACATATTCCATCTTAAATTTACAAAGATAATTTTTACTGTTTTTTCTTTCTTTAATTAAAAGCTTTTCTTGTTTAAGAACCTGATTGTTTTTTAATTCTGGTGAGACCCCAGGGGACTGGGTCTGGATCACCGGGGAATTGGTGGGGAGAAAGGAGGGAAGGGGGAGAGAAAGGTTAATTTTCTCTCTATGTTAGGATTACTTTCTCTCTCAGAGAGAGTCTGGGAGGGGAGAGAGAAGGAGGGGGGGAGGTGAATTTTCCTCTCTGTTTTAAGATTCAAGGAGTTTGAATCACAGTGATCTTCCAGGGTAACCCAGGGAGGGGAAGCCTGGGAAAGGCAACGGTGAGGGAAAGGGTTTACTTTCCTTGTGTTAAGATCCAGAGGGTCTGGGTCTTGGGGGTCCCCGGACAAGGTTTTGGGGGGACCAGCGTGTACCAGGCACTGGAATTCCTGGTTGGTGGCAGCACTACAAGTACTAAGCTGGTAATTGAGCTTAGAGGAATTCATGCTGGTACCCCATCTTTTGGACGCTAAGGTTCAGAGTGGGGAATTGTACCATAACAGGGGCTTAGAGCTGAAGGGCTTGATACTTTTTCTGCAAAGTATCTAATGGCAGATTTTTGCTGCAAATAGAAAACATCCCCATTTACTCAGGTCGCAAGCATTCTATACTAACTTCGACACAGTCTCTGACTAGAAGTTATGTACTGACTGGCCCTCTGAAATTACTCTTCATGATCAGCCAAGGAAAATGTTACACTACATTCATCAGCCAAATAAAACATGGGCTAAGATTATTATTGCTTCACTTCATTACATGATGCTTCTCTGTACAGAGTTCAAAATTGCACTGGCTTTTTTGGTCCATTTTACATTGCAAACTCACTGCTGTGTGCTGTTCTCTCTCATTGTCACCACACTGTATTATGCAATGCTGTCCAATATCAACCTTTCAGCACTACTGCTTTCCAGGTCCCTCTGTTCCATCAAGTATTTGTGTTCCAGGGGTTCCCTTCCTTCCCCCACTCCAATGTATTACTTGGAAAGCATCTGGACTCATGAAGGACAACTAGAGTCTGCTCACATGGATCCATTTGCAGGATTAGGGCCATACTCTATACTTCAAGAAACACAAATATTTTATATACTGAATATAACAGGACAATGGGACACATAAAAATAAAGTTTTAACCACTGTCAAATTTTATTTGCAAAATGCATTCATACAATACATTACAAATACAATTCTGTCCTATATTAGCTTCTGCCAACGTGCATTTTAATTCAGAATCAGCAATTAGGCTAGGTTAGCTGATATATATCAACTGTGAAGTCAGTGAGGCTACACCAATTTACAGTAGCTGAGAATCTGCTCCAATATTCCACAATTATGATATAATTTCAATAATGAATATAAAATAAAACTATTTCAAGTCATTATAATCGGGTTTCAATCCATTCCTATTGATATCTGATCTGAATAGAATATCAAATAGTGTCTAAAAACTAAATAATGTCTTGCTCAATGCTCCCTCTACTTCCTCTTTCTTTCCATCAACTCACTCAATGGAATCCCTCCCCTTCATCTTGATTTCCCTATTCATTTTTACATTTGTCATTTGTACTCCCTATAAATCTTTCCTTGATCCAGAGTCCCTTGTCTTTTATTCCACCCTAACACCTATCTTTGATGCTACTGCTCCTTTCACACCTCCAACACTTCCTCCCCTCATCCCTGTTCTTTGAATTCAGTGCAGATCTTAGTCATTTAGAATGCCACTGGCAAAATGCCTAGCATGCAGGCTCCCTTTATGTTTTATAATCTGCCATAACCTCATTTAACAATGAGCCTATTGCAGCTAAAGTATTTTTACCAAGTCCTAACCATATTTCTCATATAATCTGTGTAAGTTTTTCACTAGATCCAATTCTCTCTTTTGTTGCATTGTTCCCCTGACTTTCTTTGTCCAAATCAAATCTCATCCCGAGCAACTCTGCCCAATACCTTTGGGTTATAGTCAGTGTTATTCACAAAGAACTCAGTTCTCCTGCTCCCTTTCCTTCGCCTATTTCAATCATCAGCTCCACCTTTCTTTTTTTCTGTGCTATTCTCACTTGCTGTCCCTTGATGCCTCTCTTATAACCTAGGCTTGTTCTATCAGCTTTCCCTGGATACCAAAGCAGCAAAGAATCCTGTGGCACCTTATAGACTAACAGACGTTTTGGAGCATGAGCTTTCGTGGGTGAATACCCAACCCACTTCTTCAGATGCATGTGGTGGAAATTTCCAGGGGCAGGTATATATATGCTAGCAAGCAAGCTAGAGATAACGAGGTCAGTTCAATCAGGGAAGATGAGGCCCTGTTCTAGCAGTTGAGGTGTGAAAACCAAGAGAGGAGAAACTGGTTCTGTAGTTGGCAGGCCATTCACAGTCTTTGTTCAATCCTGAGCTGATGGTGTCAAATTTGCAGATGAACTGAAGCTCAGCAGTTTCTCTTTGAAGTCTGGTCCTGAAGTTTTTTTGCTGCAGGATGGCCACCTTAAGGTCTGCAATAGTGTGGCCAGGGAGGTTGAAGTGCTCTCCTACAGGTTTTTGTATATTGCCATTCCTAATGTCTGATTTGTGTCCATTTATCCTTTGGCAATATACAAAAACCTGTAGGAGAGCACTTCAACCTCCCTGGCCACACTATTGCAGACCTTAAGGTGGCCATCCTGCAGCAAAAAAACTTCAGGACCAGACTTCAAAGAGAAACTGCTGAGCTTCAGTTCATCTGCAAATTTGACACCATCAGCTCAGGATTGAACAAAGACTGTGAATGGCCTGCCAACTACAGAACCAGTTTCTCCTCTCTTGGTTTTCACACCTCAACTGCTAGAACAGGGCCTCATCTTCCCTGATTGAACTGACCTCGTTATCTCTAGCTTGCTTGCTAGCATATATATACCTGCCCCTGGAAATTTCCACCACATGCATCTGAAGAAGTGGGTATTCACCCACGAAAGCTCATGCTCCAAAACGTCTGTTAGTCTATAAGGTGCCACAGGATTCTTTGCTGCTTTTACAGATCCAGACTAACACGGCTACCCCTCTGATACTTGACACCCTGGATACCATGCTCCCTTATCCCTGTTCCTCCCTTCTGCCTCTTCTTCTTCCGTTGTGTCTCCCTTGTCTTAGGCTCAGTCTCTTTTCTCTTGCCCTACACACTACAAATGCCACCTCTTGCCACTCTCGATTCTGGTATCTCTGTTCCCACTACCTCCATTTAAATAGTGGAATGGACCATTTATACTCAAGCCCTTCCCTATGCTACCCCCTAGTCTACTATTTATAGTTTCCAAGCCCTGTTTCATGCTGTTCATTCTGCTGAGATCGCACTCACTCACTTGTTTTTGAATGACAGGTAACTAAACCCAACAGGCCTCACTTCTATTCTTATTGTTCTTGTGATGCTATAGATCAATCCTCTCTTATATGACAGAGGCAGGTTTGTTTTTTCTAAACCCTGCCCTCAAATATTTTTCTTCCTACTTATCTCATCAATTTTTCAAGGTACTTAGAAATGATAACCTCTCTTCCTCACTCAGTGGGTGTCTCCCAGGGCTTTATTCTCTGTTCTTTTCTCGTTTCACTCAACTTCTTTTAATGTTCTTGTTTCTTAATGGCTACAGTATGATCTGTAAAGCTGATGACATTGTATTCTGCCTTTCCAATGTTTCTATGACATATCTATAATTATTTTTCTTCCTACTTCTATTTGTTGTGAAACAAAAGCCAACTCTCTTAAAGTAAACAGGAACCAAATAAAAATTCTATTCTCCTCAAATTTTCTCTCTCCTTTTCTACTACCCAGTTTGTTCACTGCCAACATCACTCTTGTCATTCAGAAGGTTGCTGTAATGTCCTGGGTCTTGAAGCCAAGCCTAGGAGTCCCCAGACAGCCACTGCATCCTGGCCTCCACCCAATGTGTACTGAAACCTGGTGGGCGGAGAAGCTACTAGGACTATAGCCCCAACCAAGACACTATCATAAGAACATAAGAACGGCCATACTGGATCAGACCAAAGGTCCATCTAGCCCAGTATCAGTCTACCGACAGTGGCCAATGCCAGGTGCCCCAGAGGGAGTGAAGCTAACAGGCAGTGATCAAGTGATCTCTCTCCTACCATCCATCTCCATCCTCTGATGAACAGAGGCTAGGGACACCATTCTTTACCCTTCCTGGCTAACAGCCATTTATGGACTTAGCCACCATGAATTTATCCAGTTCCCTTTTAAACATTGTTATAGTCCCAGCATTCACAACCTCCTCAGGTAAGAAGTTCCACAAGTTGACTGTGCGCTGTGTGAAGAAGAACTTCCTTTTATTTGTTTTAAACCTGCTACCTATTAATTTCATTTGGTGACCCCTAGTTCTTGTATTATGGGAATAAGTAAATAACTTTTCCTTATCCACTTTCTCAACATCACTCATGATTTTATATACCTCTATCATATCCCCCCTTAGTCTCCTCTTTTCCAAGCTGAAGAGGCCTAGCCTCTTTAATCTTTCCTCATATGAGACCCTCTCCAAACCCCTCATCATTTTAGTTGCCCTTTTCTGAACCTTTTCTAGTGCTAGAATATCTTTTTTGACATGAGATCACATCTGTACACAGTATTCGAGATGTAGGCATACCATGGATTTATATAAGGGCAATAATATATTCTCAGTCTTATTCTCTATCCCCTTTTTAATGATTCCTAACATCCTGTTTGCTTTTTTGACCGCCTATGTGCATTGCATGGACATCTTCAGAGAACTATCCACGATGACGCCAAGTTCTTTTTCCTGACTCGTAGCTAAATTAGCCCCCATCATATTGTATGTATAGTTGGGGTTATTTTTTCCAACGTGCATTACTTTACATTTATCCACATTAAATTTCATTTGCCATTTTGTTGTCCAATCACTTAGTTTTGTGAGATCTTTTTGAAGTTCTTCACAATCTGCTTTGGTCTTAACTATCTTGAGTAGTTTAGTATCATCTGCAAACTTTGCCACCTCACTGTTTACCCCTTTCTCCAGATCATTTATGAATAAATTGAATAGAATTGGTCCTAGGACTGACCCTTGAGGAACACCACTAGTTACCCCTCTCCATTCTGAGAACTTATCATTAATTCCTACCCTTTGTTCCCTGTCTTTTAACCAGTTCTCAGTCCATGAAAGGACCTTCCCTTTTATCCCATGACAGCTTAATTTATGTAAGAGCGTTTGGTGAGGGACCTTGTCAAAGGCTTTCTGGAAATCTAAGTACACTATGTCCACCGGATCCCCCTTGTCCACATGTTTGCTGACCCCTTCAAAGAACTTTACTAGATTAGTAAGACACGATTTCCCTTTACAGAAATCATGTTGACTATTGCTCAACAGTTTATGTTTTTCTACGCGTCTGACAATTTTATTCTTAACTATTGTTTCGACTAATTTGCCCGGTAACGATGTTAGACTTACCGGTCTGTAATTGCTGGGATCACCTCTAAAGCCCTTTTTAAATATTGGCGTTACATTAGCTAACTTCCAGTCATTGGGTACCAAGCTGATTTAAAGGACAGGTTACAAACCTTAGTTAATAGTCCCGCAACTTCACATTTGAGTTCTTTCAGAACTCTTGGATGAATGCCATCTGGTCCCAGTGACTTGTTAATGTTGAGTTTATCAATTAATTCCAAACCCTCCTCTAGTGACACTTCAATCTGTGACAGTTCCTCAGATTTTTCACCTACAAAAGCTGGCTCAGGTTTGGTAATCTCCCTAACATCCTCAGCCATGAAGACTGAAGCAAAGAATCCACTTAGTTTCTCCACAATGACTTTATTGTCTTTAAGCGCTCCTTTTGTATCTCGATCATCAAGGGGCCCCAGTGGTTGTTTAGCAGGCTTCCTGCTTCTGATGTACTTAAAAAAACATTTTGTTATTACCTTTGGAGTTTTTGGCTAGCTGTTCTTCAAACTCCTCTTTGGCTTTTCTTATTACACTATTGCACTTAAGCTGGCAGTGTCTGTGCTCCTTTCTATTTGCCTCACTAGGATTTGACTTCCACTTTTTAAAGGAAGTCTTTTTATCTCTCACTGCTTCTTTTACATGGTTGTTAAGCCACGATGGCTCTTTTTTAGCTCTTTGACTGTGTTTCTTAATTTGGGGTATACATTGAAGTTGGGCCTCTATTATGGTGTCTTTAAAAAGGGCTCATGCAACTTGCAGGGATTTCACTTTAGTCACTGTACCTTTTAACTTTTGTTTAACTAACCCCCTCATTTTTGTATAGTTCCCTATTTTGAAATTAAATGCCACAGTGTTGGGCTGTTGAGGTGTTCTTCCCCCCACAGGGATGTTGAATGCTATTGTATTATGGTCACTATTGCCAAGCGGTCCTGCTATAGTTATCTCTTGGACCAGCTCCTGCGCTCCACTCAGGATTAAATCTAGAGTTGCCTCTCCCCTTGTGGGTTCCTGTACCAGCTGCTCCATGAAGCAGTCATTTAAAGTATCGAGAAATTTTATCTCTGCATTTCGTCCTAAAGTGAAATGTTCCCAGTCAATATGGGGATAATTGAAATCCCCCACTATTATTGGGTTCTTAATTTTGATAGCCTAATTTCCCTTAGCATTTCATCATCACGATTACTGTCCTGGTCAGGTGGTCGATAATAGATCCCTAATGTTATATTTTTAGAGCATGAAATTTCTATCCATAGCGATTCTATGGAACATGTGGATTCGCTTAAGATTTTTACTTCATTTGAATCTACATTTTCTTTCACATATAGTGCCACTCATCCCCCTGCACAACCTGTTCTGTCCTTTCGATATATTTTGTACCCTGGAATGATTGTATCCCACTGATTTCTCTCAGTCCACCAGATTTCTGTGATGCCTATTATATCAATATCCTCCTTTATCACAAGACACTCTAGTTTACCCATCTTATTATTTAGACTTCTAGCATTTGTGTACAAGCCCTTTAAAAACTTGTCCCTGTTTATTTGTCTGCCCTTTTCTGATGTGCCAGATTCTTTTTTATGTGACTGTTTATCATCTGATCCAGCCCTTACATTATCCTCTTCTGGCCTCTGTTCCTGACTATAACCTGGAGATTCCCTATCATCAGACTCTCCCCTAAGAGAAGTCTGTGTCCGATCCACATGCTCCTCTGCAGCAGTCAGCTTTCCCCCATCTCCCAGTTTAAAAACTGCTCTACAACCTTTTTAATGTTTAGTGTCAGCAGTCTGGTTCCACTTTGGTTTAGGTGGAGCCCATCTCTCCTGTATAGGCTCCCCCCATCCCAAAAGTTTCCCCAGTTCCTAATGAATGTAAACCCCTCCTCTCTACACCATCGTCTCATCCACGCATTCCATATCCACGGAAGTGCTGATTGGAGGATCACCCAGTTCCATCGATTGATCCAACTATGCTATTATAGCCAGAAGGAAGCACAGGAAGTTTGTGTGAACAACAAAGTGGTTTCCTGTGGTGGCTGCACTGGTCCCTGCTTGTGCCTGCTTCCAAATTTGTTCCTGATTCCTGCTCTATTCTGGCTCCAGTTTCCACTGTGCTCCTGCTCTGTGCTTGATCCTTGCCTCTCCTCCTGCCCTTATGCCTTGACCCAGTTCTCAGTTACCAGTCCTGGCTCTGATCCCAGCCTCCAACTTTAGACCCTTGGCTCTGGCATTTGATCTTGGCTCTGACCCTCAGCTTCGATTCCTGGTTCTGACTCTGGCTTGACTCCTGGCTCTGGTAACTAGCAGTTGACTCTGGTGCTGACCCTTGGCTTCCTTCCCCAAGCTATGAGCTTGCTCTGCCCATTAGACCTGACTCCTGCTCTGACTACTAGCTCAGACTGCTAACATCTCAGTCCATAACAGTTACTGCTAGGTGAATCAATCATAACATTTGCCCACCAAATAACTTTCTCCATCCATAATTTTAATTCTAAATCTTGCCGCTATTTCCCAGACACTTCATGTATAAGGTTTCTTATTTCTAACACAATAAAAAATCATAGCCTATAACTTTTGACCTCCCAGCTGGAGCAATGCAGTGATAATGTGTTGGTCTTCCAAATTTTCCTTTTCACTCACTGCAGTCAATCCAAAACCATGCAGTTCATCTAACTTTTACTTCTCGCTAGTCACGTTCCCTACGTTTTCCTCACTTCACTATCCTTTTATCTGCCCTCCACTTTAAAATTCCCTAACATATAATACTGTTGTCAGACCTGCACTCTTCTACAGTACCTTTCTTATTACTTTCTCTTTGCGCCTTTTATCTATTAGCATGATCTTCTACCCACAGTTCAGTCTGCTATTGCCATTTATAAAGATCATCCTTTTGCTTTCTTCCTCTCTATTTTTCTGTCTTTTCATCGTTACAAATGCCATCTCAAAATCTCTTTTCCCCCTTCTTTAATGACACTTCCAATGACTAGACAACCAGTTGCCAATTTGTTCTTGATGCAATCACTTTTTATTTCATTGCTATGGCCTTCTGTCACCTTTACTTGCTTTGAATTAAAGGCCTGAGATCAATAAAATTTAATTTCATGCAACATATTTTAGGGGGCAATTTAGTGTTTTTCCCATCTGAAAGCTGAAAAGGTTTTCTAAAGCCATGAAAGTCCTGCCATTCACAATGTTATCTTTTGGTCTTCTCTAAAGTTCATTTTACACAAGAAGAGGAAAATTAGAATGTAAGTGTACTTTATTTTTTTAATAGGAACCCATTACTAACACAGTGTGAAGGCTGCACAAAAAGCTGTTAACTGGGCCCTTGGAGTATGTCTTTATTGATTGCATTTATTGTCATCAATGATTCAGACTTTTATGAAAGAAATAGTATTGTGTGATGATTTATACTTGTATAAAATCCTTTGGTATGAGTCATTCAGTGCATGGCCATTCTCCAAAACATTGGATTTACTCATCACAAATCTACTGTAGCCACAAAATTATATATAATGGACTCATAACATATATTATAGTTTGAGTCATAAAATGTATACCATAAAAAATACAGAATGTGCAATGCAGAAAATTCCCACAAAAACTCTGGGATGAGCTGTAGGAAGCAAAATTTCAGGGTATATTTTTTGAAGAAACTAGGGTTTTTTAGGAAACCAGGCTTATTATAATGGAAATCTAGCTTCATCCTTATATATACAGAATGGCCACCGATGCTCCATACTGTTATGCATACTGTTATGCACTTACAGATTGTTATTTCAGAATGCTGATATTTGTTCACTGCCTTGAACTATCAGATGGCTGGAACTGGACAGGCACAGGCAAAGACCAAACATGGGAAATTTAATACCAAAAGGTGACGTCCCAAATGCCTAACTTTTACAATACATATAGATAGGATATGTGCATAACACTATCTAATATTCTGAGAAAACTACAGCGCTTAAGCACAAAGTAACAAATTATGAACGAAATGGCTACTGCTGCTCTGACTTTATTGCTTTTAAAGTTCAGATTAGACCCTAATTTTAAGATTTTTTAATACATTTTAAAGGCATTTGAATACCATGGTGATAAGCTCATTATAAGAACTGCAATAGAATACACAATAACATATTTCAGCTTCTTTAAATAAGCTATATTTATATGTCTTAACATATTGTAGGTCAGCAATATGGTGAGTATTAATTAAATATGTTTTTTGCACACACTTCTTGATTAAATTCAGTATTAGAAGAAAATTAGTGACTTTTGTTAGTTTGATTAAATTGATTATCATCACCTGTTATAGAACTAGGATCCAAACATTTGGAGCCATCTACACTGTGAATTAACTGGCTCTCTTTAAACCTCCTAGTAAAAATCCAAAAAAATCTCTGTGTTAATCTTGATTAGTAGTCCAAATTACATATTAACTCTACTAGTTTAACAATTGTGGCATGCGCATCAGGAAACAGCTGGTTCTAGACACTGTTAAACCAACAGAGGAATGTAAATGTGTTGGACTGTCAGGACTAAAGATAACATTTATGTTAATCACTGGGATTGAAACAGCTAAGATTCTGCCACTCTGAGCTAAAAACTATTAAACATTTGGGGTAAAAGGGAGAAAAGTTGCTAGAGACACCCCTTATATGTACTTTCATTCATTAACGCCCAAGAATATCACCATCTGAAGAGGGATACGCTTCATGCTGAAGAGGGTGTATGAATAACGGAGGGTGTAGGGGTGGAGATAATCTACCCACCTAATTTCTGTATATATATTTTTATGATACATTGCTGAAATTCTCCACAACAAGGTCAACCAACATAAAACAGATGTGAAGTTTCTAAACCAAGCCATTTATTAAACCAATCAGAAATTAGAATGCACACTTTCAGAGAGATCACTTTATTTGGGGCGAAATTAGGGCTGAGGCCTGAAAATCAAGTTTTTGTAACAGGAAGCTAGTTTCATGCCTTAATTATGGAGCAGCTATTCATAATTATAATTCTCAGCACTTACAGATGCTTACTTTAGAGCACTGATAGAGTTCTAAGCAGTGTAAACACATGGGCCCATATAGCTTCCAAGTTTTGTGCAGGTCCAGGAAGAATAGCTGATGCAAACAATTTATCTAATTTGCATGTTTGAAAAAACATTTGCTATTAATCAAAATGGTGTGGATTTAATGATGATGAAAGGTGCTGGCTTGACAGCCTTCTGTTTATCTATATTGTAGTACCACACACTCACACACACAGAGGGACTTCTACCAGAGGTAACAAATAAGAGTTGAGTTTGCATGGTGCATGCAGGTCTTAGTCTCTCTGATGGGTTTGCTAATTAGTGCAAAGGATGGTAGTGAGTTTGTGATATGGGAGTTGGCACTCTCATTCAAACTCATTTCACATCGGGGCCATCAAAACATCTATTAAATGGGAGCAACTTTTGATCTCTGCGGAACTGTTAAATATAAACTGGTGACCAGTGGTGGACTAGAAACTCAGAATCTCCATTCCGAAGGAAATTCTGATATCACTGCTCTACAGCCAAAACGCTTCTGAAATAAATGTAGTCCAATTTTACTAATTCTGGGTCACTGAGAACAAAAATGATGCTTAAAATTGTTGATTGGCTCTAGTTTTCAAGATATGCTATTGGGTCAGTATATACGACCCTTGACTTGGGAACAGCAGAGGATAAGTGAGTTATAAAGGGAAGGGATCTCAATTTAAACCAGAAATTACTAAAATACATTTTTGACTGCATCTATGAATAAATCTATGACTGGGTTTGGACAGTACTTGCTTTTTAGGCAAAACAATGAATGATGCAATCTGAAGCTGGTATTGCATCATACATGATATGAATTGCATCATGTTATTCCTAGAAATCATGGATGATGCAATCATAAGGAAGCTTACATCACTCTGCTGAACAAATTGCCCTATATCAGTTCTAGAAATCATAGTGTCGTGCTCGCTTGTTTGTCAATGTTTGATTTTGCAAAGGGACACATTTCTGTTTAGCCAAAGTGAGCAGAGATACCTCGTACTTGTGTGAACAGTGCAGATAACTTCTGCTATGTTTGTGGTGAAGTGATTTTTGCATCACAAAAGCGCAGTATAACCACTATGGTTAAGAAAGCCTATCACCTTTCTTTTGGCTGAAAAATTGGAGAGCAGGACAAGAGGTGGGCCCCACACATATGCTGCAACACTTGTGCAACAAATCTTCCCCAGTGGTTGAACAGGAAAAGGAAATCTATGCCTTTTTGCAGTGCCAATGTTTGGAGAGAGCCAACAGATCATATCAGCAACTGTTATTTCTGCATAGTGCCCCTAGTTGGGAAAGGTGTGTCAAAGAAGAAAAAGTGGACTGTGCATTATCCAAACATTCCATCAGCTATACGCCCAGTACCCCACAGAGAAGGACTGCCGGTTCCTGATGCACCAGAATCATTCTCGCTTGAGTCAGATGAAGAAGATGAAGAGGATGAAGCTTCTGGTCCTGAACCATCTATGTCACAGGACCCACATTTTCTCCCATCCTCCTCCTCTGAACCACACCTCATAACACAAGGTGAACTGAATGACCTTGTTAGGGATTTGGAACTACCCAAGAGTAAGGCAGAGCTGTTGGGCTCCAGACTACAGCAGTGGAATCTCCTGGCAGGCTATCAGGGCAAATGGAGCCCATCAATGCTTGCAGACTATTGCTGGACAGTGACAAGAGATGCTTCATTTAATGAATACAAGAGACAAACCAAGAAGCGCCGAGTAGATACTGAATAGGACTAAACTATGTACATAATAGTTTTTTGCCTTTTGTTTCATAATACATTTTATTTATATAACCCTTTTGCTGATTTTTAAAGTGTTACATAAACAGGACAGGTGAAATATTATCATGTCAAGCAACTATAAACACATGAAAAGACCTAGGTTTACAATTTATGATTAAAACTCTACTATCTACACAATATACATAGACATAAAATGTAAAAACTTAAATATCTTAGAAACAGTAGCCAATCAGTTGTTTTAATTGTCATATCTGAATTCAGCACATCAAAATACATAATAAATATCACATTTTATCTCTGAAGCAGATGACTTCTCAAAAATTGTAGACCAGTGTATTTCAAAATTTCCTTTTCTCCTAAAGCAGAACAAGAATTTGAAATTCCAGCAGAATAGAAATTCTAAAAAACTTCATGTCAGAAACATTGAAATGATCTTATCAAAGTACTTTTTTGGCATAAGGTCAATAGATCATTTTGATAAGTCTGTCTGAAGCACGGTGTACAGCGTTTCAAGCTTTTTGTGGGCCTTACTCCTTGGACAGCCTACAGATAACTACGGCAACCAAAAGACGACAAGACAGTGCTAGAGAGGAGATGCACTGCTTTGATTTTCCCAGGCACCCTTAGCCACAGGTCACATTTCAAGGCTCTCCTCCTGACTGCACCAGTGATGCAGCGCAGCAGCCCCTCTGGTCGCCTACATGCAGGTTGAATGTCCTCCCCGCCTTCTAATGTACCCTGTCTTCCAGCCAGTTGACTAACAATCATGAAAGCTTTTTTTATGAGTGTAGTGAGGTGGCCTGGCTCCCAGCCGCCCCAGAGAGGGATGAGCCCTTACAGATGCCAAAGTGGGCGGAGTCACCGGAGCCTGTGCCCGCCCCTCAGAGGTCACGGCGCAGGGCAGGAAGTATAAAAGCCCAGCCCCAGGGCTCAGAAGCTGCCTGGCCACCGGAGAGGCCAGATGCTGAGGCCCTAGCTCCCACTGGGGAGATTCCTGCTGCCTGCGACCGACCCGAAGACTCGCCATACCCGCGGAGACTGGACGCCGACCAGACGCTGGAAAAGCCCCTAAGCCAACCGGTACAAAAAGACTCTGAGGACCTGCCCAGTTTACCCCTTGCTCAGTATCCCAAGGAGCCCATGGTGGGGGATGCTGTGGAAGATGCCGCTGAGACACAGGTACCGGTAGAGGGGGAGGTCGGAAGTAGCCCGGGGGCAGCCGACCCTAGTCTGGATGCAGCACACCCAGAGCCAAAGTCAGTGTGTTGCAGCCAGGATCCCCACTGACACAGTGGGCTGCCTGCCGCTGTTAGGGCCCCGGGCTGGGACGCAGAGGAGTGGGCAGGCCTGCATCCCCCCGTCACCCCACTCACAGGTGGCAGTCTCCCCCTTGCCCCAATGCTCAGGTCCAGGAGCCTGAGCTTCTGAAGCTACTGAACTGTTTGCTCAGCCCCTGCCTGAGGGTCTGAGCCCTGAACTATTGTTTGTTGCCCCACCCCGACCGAGGGCCTGGGCCTCCAAGATGAGACTATTGGCTCAGCCCCTGCCTGAGGGCCTGTGCTCCTGGCCGTTTCCTGACCCACTAGGCTAATTCACCAGCGCACGGGACTTGGATAGTGAGGCAGCCTGGCTCCCAGCCACCTCAGAGAGGGGCGAACCCCAACAGTGGACGTTTACAATGAGCAACCCCTAACAGTATGGATGTGAAAACCTGATTTTCCCATCTTATTAGATGCCATCACAGCACCACTCTAAACGATAAAGATACAAGTCACTTAACAGAAACATTCTCATCTTAAACAAAAAGTTCTTGTCTCTATAATCTCAAGTTATGACATTTATCTCCCCTGTTACTGAAGACCTTATGTAAACTGTAGAAATAAGACAAACTCATTTCTTGTTTGTAGCCTTTGGATAGTTTATATAGTTGAATTTTTAATATAGATTCTCTTACAAGATCATAAATTATTCAGTGATTTATTTGTCATTGGATTTGTTCCACAATGCAACACTGCAAAATTGTTACTTCAACCAGTAGGAATGACAATTTGTGTAAATGATAGAATTTAATAAACTGTTTTAATTGTCTACAGTCTGTTACTACAGGTCTGATTTCTAGTTCTAATGCAGACTGTAATAATTTTGATTTGCTGAACATTGGAGAACCAGTTTCTCAGTTCATTTTTAATCAGCAGATAGTGAGCCCAAGAGATCTCTCATATTGAGGGTTCTGTGATTTCATCAGATAAGATTTCCACAGGATTTCATTAGCAACTGATAAACACAGCTAACCTTAATTTTCCAGAATATTACAGTTGGTATTCTTCTTTAGATTGGTCCTCAATTCAGCAACACTTCCCTTCCTCCGCCATCCCCCCCAATATTTTTGTCTTGCTAATTTTGAAAAGATTAAGAGTTTTCTATTCCCTGCATAAAGATGACTTGCACAGGGATCAATACTGAAATAAACCTCCAAGTGAATTTGTCCTCCAGCAGAGATTGAACTGGCATCTCCTGCTATATAGGCATGGCAGCAGTAACATCTACTACTGTTTAAAGAAATGGACTGTGATTTCTGAAAAGTAATACATACTAGGAAATATCACTTGCTCTATTTAGTAAACACATCAGTGTTTACCTCTCTTCTTTTATCTTCTCATATATTTCTCTCTGTTTTCCAGTTTCATACCTTAGAATCCTCTTTGTGGGTAGTTGTTGACTTTGAAAAGGAAACCACTGTAACATAATCAAAACATATCTGACATATTCTTCCTATAGTAAGTTGCATTACAAAAATTCTAAATAAAAAAGCAGTGACATAGATAGAACACAACATAAGAATAACAAAACAAACACATTTAGAAGAGTAAATAGAAATGTGCTAGAAACAATACAAGAAATGATAAATTACTTGAAAAAATGTTGTGAGTATGAGGAGAATTTCCATGCACAATATGTAGTCCAGGCACCAATGTGTTATTTTTATATGTGTTGTAATTACTAGTATACTCAGCACTTCCATTCCAAAAACACCCAAATCTCTTAACACAGCTAACAGCCTTTTAATCTATTTAAAGTGGAGAGTTCTGCAGTAGTTCACTGTAGTATATAGGGTAGGGCTGTCAAGCAATTAATTGCATTGTTGAACAATAATAGAAAACCATTTATTTAAATATTTTTGGATGTTTTCTACATTTTCAAATATATTGATTTCAGTTACAACACAGAATACAAAGTACACAGTGCTCACTTTATATTTATTTTTATTACAAATATTTGCACTGTAAAAAACAAAAAAAATTGTATTTTCAATTCACCTAATACAAGTTCTGTAGTGCAATCTCTTTATCACGAAAGTTGAACTTACAAATCTCAAATTATGTACAAAAAATAACAGCATTCAAAAATAAAACAGTGTAAAACTTTAGAGCCTACAAGTCCACTCAGTCCTACTTCAGCCAATTGCTCAGACCAGCGGCGGCTCCAGGCACCAGCACTTCAAGTGCGGGGGTTGCCCTGGCGGTCCCTGCAAGGGCAGCAGTCAGGCTGACTTCGGCAGCTTGCCTGCAGGAGGTCCACTGGTCCCACAGGTTCAGTGGCAATTCGGCGGTGGGTACGCCAAAGCCGTGGGACCAGCAGACCTCCCGCGGACAAACCACCAAATCAGCGGGACCAGGGACCTCCCACAGGCAAGCCACCGAAGGCAGCCTGACTGCCGTGTTTGGGGCAGCAAAAAAGCTAGAGCCGCCCCAGCTCAGACAAAAAAGTTTGTTTACATTTGCAGAAGATAATGCTGCCCACTTCTTGTTTATAATGTCACCTGAAAGTGAGAACGGGCTTTTGCACAGCACTGTTGTAACCAGAATAGCAAGATATTTACATGCCAGATGCATTAAAGATTCATATGTCCCCTCATGCTTCAATCACCATTCCAGAGGATATGCATCCATGCTGATGACTGGTTCTGCTCGATAACGATCCAAAGCAGAGCGGATTGATGCATGTTCATTTACATGATCTGAGTCAGATGCCACCAGCAGGATGATTTTCTTTCTTGGTGGTTCAGGTTCTGTAGTTTCC
Organism: Gopherus flavomarginatus; assembly: GCF_025201925.1. NCBI lineage: Eukaryota > Metazoa > Chordata > Testudines > Testudinidae > Gopherus > Gopherus flavomarginatus. The sequence continues at coordinate 22,563,875 of NC_066618.1, forward strand.
GCATCTGAGTGTTGCTCTTTTAAGACTTCTGAAGGCACGCTCCATACCTCGTCCCTCTCAGATTTTGGATGGCACTACAGATTCTTAGCTATTTTTAGAAATCTCACATTGGTACCTTCTTTGCGTTTTGTCAAATCTGCAGTGAAAGTGTTCTTTAAACGAACATGTGCTGGGTCGTCATCTGAGACTGCCATAAAATGAAATATATGGCAGAATGCAGGTAAAAGAGAGCAGGGGACATACAATTTTCCCCCAAGGAGTTCAGTCACAAATGTAATTAATTCACTCTTTTTTTAATGAACATCATCAGCATGGAAGCATGTCCTCTGGAATGGTGGCTGAAGCATGAAGGGCATATGACTGTTAAGCATATCTGGCATATAAATACCTTGTAAAGCCAGCTACAAAAGTGCCATGTGAGCGCCTGTTCTCACTTTCAGGTGTCATTGTAAATAAGAAGCAGGCATCATTATCTCCCGTAAATGTAACAAACTTGTTCGTCTTAGCGATTGCCTGAACAAGAAGTAGGACTGAGTGGACTTGTAGGCTCTAAAGTTTTACATTGTTTTGTTTTTGAGTGCAGTTATGTGATAAAAAAAATCTATATTTGTAAGTTACACTTTCACAATAGAGATTGCACTACAATACTTGGATAAGATTAATTGAAAAATACTATTTATTTTATCATTTTTAATATTTGTAAATCAAATATTTGTAATAAAAATAATATAAAGGGAGTACTGTACACTTTGTATTCTGTGTTGTAATAGAAATCAATATATTTAAAAATGTTGAAAAAAAATCCAAAAATATTTAATACATTTCAATTTGTATTCTATTGTTTAACAGTGGGATTTATCACGATTAATTTTTTTAATCGCTGTTAATTTTTCTGAGTTAATTGCGTTGCATTAACTGCGATTAATTGACAGCCCTAGTATATAGCAAAAAAATCAGAACAGAACAATATCAAAATACCATTCAGATAGTGCTGTGGAAACTAGGTTGAACAGAATGAAACCCAAAGCCATGCACGAGCTAGCTTACTAAAGGTGTGCATGTGCACTCTACTTTCTTATAAAGCGATTACAGAACCTACAATGCTTCTATATATAGGATGTTTTGAAGGTGTTCATTGGCTTGTATAACTTGAGGGGAGGTAAAAGCTACAAATCCTATTCTTCCATCATAGCATCAGAGATGTGGGATTTTGAAAGGAGTCCAAGGAAACTGGGCTCCCAAGTCTCAGTAACTTTCAGTGGGATTTGAATGCCTAACTCCATTATACTCCTTTGAAAATCTCAGACAGAATTTTTTAAAAATTATGACAAAAGCCGCAAGACATGGCATTAACCACCAAAGCAACAGCACATTCTTTATTGCCGTAACCTTGACCCTGCCTTTCCCCGCAACCCTAGTATTTGTTGCCAGGCCTTGTTATCTTCTGTCTTAACTTAAACTTTAAGATAAGATGTGAGGGTAGGGTCTGTGTCTTTAAAGCACAACCCATATTTACGGCCCTGTATTAATATAAATATTCTAACTTTTTTTAAAGTTCCAAATTTTTATTAAAGATTAATACAACAAAGGCATAGAGCCATTTCTGCCCTCAGTCCCTTTCCAGCCTGGGTCAGAAAAGAAGCTCCCTGCAGGACCCGCCCTACAGTTCTAACTAATGCAGCTCCAGCCCTTTCTCCTGTAGCCCAATACAGGGGGTGAGTATTTTATTTTTATTCACTGATTATTTCTAGTCTCTTCAACAATCCTTCTTGTTGAGGCTTCCTTAATGCTTCAGCCAGCTAATGGTTTTAGGTTTTTCTCTCTCTCTCTCTCATTGTTTTTTCTTCAACACTGAACCTGATGTGTCAACAACAGCTGTTTAGCTGCACTTTTGTAACAGACCAAGCTATGAGACCCTGTCTGGGCAAGATCAGTTCATCAGGATGCCCCTTTGCCTTAGCCTATGATGCTTTCATGACTGCTTTCCTGTGTGGTGTGTAAGAGGGTTGTACCAGTGGTTGGGAGCCTGGGTCTCCACTCAAAAAGACTGCATTAGCACTTTAGGGAGAACTGCCTAACTCATCCGTGAATAATGAGGCCACCCCAAACTCATTACAATAAAATCTTTTTGCTATACAACCCTACCATTTATTATCTGCAGAGTGTATTTCCACCCAATTGAAAATATCTGTAACACTCCTGGGGGATGAGAATTAGCATAAAGGGGTAGGAAAGGTACACTAGCTTTTGGATTAATTGTTGTGACACATTCATATTGTTGAAATAAAACTGAATTCTGATGGTCCCTTTCACAGTTCTATGTATGATTTGTCCAATCCAGTTGTTTATTAGGGATTTTTAAAAAACTCTTACTGTGCATTTATTTGATTTACGCAGAATCCAACATGCCACACACTTTATTTAATTTGATATGCTTTATATCCTTTTTGTTTTGTGATTTCTTTTCATTTAAAACTGTTTTTCCTGATTATTATATACTTATTTTAATCAGTTCATTAGAATTCAGATTTTCACATGCTGCTGCAGTGAATTTCCCTAGTTTTATTTCCCTTCTGATCTATAATGTGCTGCCCTCAGCAATAAAAAATAAAACTGCGTTCCATTGCTCAGCACATACATGCTTCATTGGGTGTCAATTAATGTTAGTTAACACATACCAAACCTAACAAGTCCTCAGATGCAAGGACATGAAAAGATAAGACAACAAATAATATATGGCCTCTGTTCCTCCACCCAGACAAACACCTCTGTCACTAATATAACCATACATCACAAAAAAACATATCACCACCTTAGCTCTGCCCAGTCTTCCAGTATTCTTTTCCCCAACTTGAATGGGGTTTCCCAGAACTGTGTAGGAAGGCTAGAGGGCCAAGGAGTCTGGCAGTCTATTTGCAGTGGTCAAAGTTAGGGGAAGGGTGGCATCCCTTACACCAGAGTTAAAATTGCACAGATAACCTTAATTATGTAATTTCCTCACTTTTGAGCACTTACGGTGGGGATTTTCAAAGGGATTTACAGGAGTTAAGCACTCAACTCAACTCTCATAGGTCCCTGTGACAATCTCAGCCTAAATGTGCAACCTTAATACTCTCTAAATGCATTTTTTGGCATAACAGAAAAAGACGGCCAATTTCCTTTATTACAGAGATCATGAACAGACAATCACATAATTTACTGTGGAACAGAAGCAAAGACAATTGCTGAGATCATTCAACATCTGCCAACTATTTAAAAACATCACATGAGACTTTTGGGGGGATGTTAGCCAGTCAAGTGAGCATCAAAAATATATGCAAAACTGCCAGTCTAGCATTCCCTTTGTTTCAGGCCTCACACCTAAGCAGACAGTATTTTGCATTCCTCTTTTTTTACATTTCTTCAAACACGTAAATGAACGCAAAGCCATTACAAGTTATCTGATAAAAGCCTCCTTTGATTAAAACAGGTTAACTGCTAGCTGGAACTAATAGTTCCGTTTTGGTGCAATTTATTATTGTCCCTGATTCCAACTGAACAGGAAAGATTTGGTTTAAATTAGAATTTTCTTTCCTGCAGGGACAAAGAAATAAAAAGATTGCAGACATAGACACAGGAACCTATTCCAATCTAATTTATTGACAAGTACATGTAATCTGAACAGGGAGAAAGCAACAGAAAGAAAGCACAGTCTGTCATTCACAAATGTAACAACACATTCACAACACCAGCAAAACAGCTCTGTTTAGGCTTTCATCTAGCCAGCAGTTTCTTTGAGTCTACTACTGCTAGCAATCTGAAGCTGTGTCTTGATATGTGTCTGACTCTTCCCCAAGCACATTAAAGAGTTTTTTTCAGACTAGGTGCCTGAACAGTCAATCTAATATTTAATTCCCCCACAGGCAGCATATATCACTCTCTCAGCTTGGAGTGGGTGTGTCTGCAGGGCCTTAATTAGGAAAATTAGTATCTCTTTTCCAGCAATGGTGCAGCTCCACCATTGCAACCAACAGTGTAAGTGCTAGTGTAAACATGACACAGGAGTTTTTAGCAAAGAGTAATGAAAATCTACTCTGAGCTTTAAAAAGCCACACTCAACGACACGTACTAACAGTCCGACTGTAGCTGAACCGTTGGTGAAAGCCAAGGTGGTTGTCTAACACAAAACAAACCCACTTAAATGCCAGGTTTGACTGAGGTGCTCACTTTAGTACGTTTGAGCTATTAAGCCATTAGTGAGCTGGGTGTATCTAAGGTGGCCATCACTCCTTATACAGGTCCCTATCTCAGATAATTTATTTCAACATCAGTATCTTCTGTCTGTGATCATTTCCTAAACACAGCTTTGAAAAACAATCCCAACACCACCACTCTCAGGCACTTAAGAGGTTCCAGCCAACATACTGTCTAGATACAAAATACAGTTTTCAGAGAAGTGTATAAACATTTTATTCTACACTGTTCTTGCCATCCAACGGTTTAGCTAGTTGGGCTCAATTTCTTTTTTGGTCCTCTCTCGCTCTCTCTTTGCTCTGTTTTTTCAGGTACGTTTTTTCTCATTGCAAAACTGGCCTGTTAGTTATAAAAACTGATGGTGTGTCTACCCCACAGCTGGGAGTGAATCTCCTAGCCCGGGTAGACAGACTTGCACTAGTAGACAGGGCCAGCTCTGGCTTTTTTGCTGCCTCAAGCAAAAAAAAAAAAAAAAAAGCGGCCGTGCTGCCCTAGGATTGTGTGGAATGCCGCCCCATAGAATCTGCCACCCCAAGCACAAGCTTGCTCAGCTGGTGCCTGGAGCTGGCCCTGCTAGTAAGGACTTGAACTAGCATACTAAAAATAGCAGTGTAGAAGTTAACGCATCAGTGGAGACTCAGGCTAAGCATCTGCGTGCAGACACAGAGGGTTAGATGACCATGAGAGCCTGAGCTACCCCCAAGCTATACACCTATCTCATAGAACTGGAAGGGACCTGAAATGTCATCAAGTCCAGCCCCCTGCCTTCACTAGCAGGACCAAGTATTGATTTTGCCCCAGATCCCTAAGTGGCCCTCTCAAGGACTGAACTCACAACCTAGAGTTTAACAGGCCAACTCAAACCACTGAGCTATCCCTCCTCCCTGAACAGCCCCACTGCTATTTTGAGCATGCTAGCTCCAGCCCCACTGGCATATGTCTGTCCATCCAGGCTGGAAGGCTCATTCCCAGCTGCAGTGTAGACGTACCTTCATAGTCTGCAGCTGATTCTGGTCAATGCCAGTAGGGTTCTCTACCGGGTCTTGTCTGCATGCAAGTTGTAGACTTTCTAATTCCTAGTTGTAATTTATGCTAAACTGAAATGAGTCAAGTTTAAAAGAAATAAGAGTGTCTACCATGCCTTTTGCACTGGTTTAACTAAATCAGTTTAAAGTCACACCTTAATTTAAATTCATGCTCACACTTGAATTCAAGAATTCCCTATCTCTAGCTCCTCCAATTTACAACCTGGACACTTGGAGACACAGAAACTACAAATAAGTGCGGCTTTCCTGGTGGGCTACATATGGTGAGCTAGTCTCTGAGGATACCCAGTCCCTCAGGGCTTTGAATAGAAGAACCAGGATATTGAATTGGACCTGGAAATGAATGGGGAACAAGAGGAAGATACACAGCCAGGGCCGGCTTCAGGCACCAGCATCCCAAACAGGTGCTTGGGGCGGCAATCTGCAAGGGGAGGCAGTCCGTGTGTTTTTGCCCCCAAGCAGCGTGCCAAATTTCCACCACGGACAGCGGGGGCAGTCCGTGTGCTGTTAGGGCGGCACGCACGTTTCCGCAGCGGCGGCAATTCGGTGGCAGCTTCTATGTTCAGCTGTCCACAGCAACGCAGCTTCTGTCTTCCAGCTGAAGACAGAAGCTGCCGTCGAATTGCCGCTGCCGTGGAAACGCGCGTGCCGCCCTAATGGACATGGACTGCCCCCGCTGTTCGCAGCAGCAATTCGGCACCCTGCTTGGGGCGGCAAAAACAGTAGAACTGGCCCTGTATACAGCACAGGTGTGATGTGCTCTCAGCAGCTCGTCTTACTCAGGAACCAAACTGAATGTGGTACAAGTTAGAGTTTTTCCTTAGCCAGGACTAGAAGCACAAAATATAGAGAGTTAGAGAGATCCATAGATGTGCACATATACCCCATGATTCTGATTCTCCATAAAGCAGCTTTAATCATATTTACAGAAAATACCTGTTTCTCTTTTTCTCCTATATGAAGATTCCCAGTCTCCTGACTTCCTCTGTTGAGCTCTTCAGTAAAATTTCAACACTCTGCCTCAGCTGTTTTTACCTTTTCAGCCAGGCCCTGAAGGGGAATTCACTATGATGCTAGAAAACCAAGTGGCAGCTCTGGCCAAGGCTGTCAGCATTAGCTAAGAACCAACAAACTCATAGCTGGAAACCAAAGCAGCTCACCTGTATGTTAGTTTTGTTCAGAATAGGTATTAGTCTTATAAGAATGCATGTAGTGTTTAGACTCTATGAAATGCTTGTAAGTTGCTGCATGCATTAATCTCATTTGTAGGGCCCTATCAAAATCACGGCCATGAAAAACGTGTCACAGACCTTGAAATCTGGTCCATCCCTTTTCACCCCCCATGAAATCTGTATAGTATAGGGTAAAAACACGAAACACCAGATTTCATGGGGGAGACAATTGTTTCTCAAACTGGGGGTCTCAACCCAAAAGAGGATTGGGGGGGGTCACAAGGGTATTGTAGGGGTGTCACAGTATTGCCACCTTTACTTCTGCGCTGCCTTCTGAGCAGAGCGACTGGAGAGCGGCGGCCCAGTTCTGAAGGCAGCGCCACACCAGCAGCAGTGCAGAAGTAAAGATGACAATGCCATATCATGACAACCTTATTTCTGCACTGCTGCTGGCAGTGGTGTTGCCTTCAGAGCTGGCTCCCAGCCAGCAGCTGCAGAGCTTCCTGAAGCTGGGGGAGGATCCTGAAGGTAGGTCTGCCCCAGGAGCGCCCCTACAAGGGAAGAAGTCATCCAGTCTCTCAACAGTCTGGCCAAGACCAGCAGCTGGAGCCCAGCATACGGTAGAAGCCCCCACCCCTGGAGCCATGGCACCCCCAGCAGTGCCCCTACCCAGCTCTGGGCCTGGCACGCCAGCACTTGGAAGTTAGAGGGGCCTTGGGTTGGCTGGGGGGCAGGGTTTGACCACAGAACTGCGCCCCAACCATGGCAGCTCTGAAGACCGTGCTACTGCCAGCAACAGTGCAGAAGTGAAGGTGGCAACACTGCAATCCCCCCTACAACAGCCTTGCAACATCCCCCCATGATCCTATTTTGCATTGGGACCCCCATGGTTACACTGTGAAATTTGAAATATATGATTTTTAAAATCCTATGATTGTGAAATTGACCATGAATTTGGTAGGGCCTTATTCATTTTTAATATCTCTATTCCAGGCTATAAAGAAATATGTTAGTTTTGGTTTATAACTTTGAAAATGTTTGCTTTGAACCTGTGAACCCAGGGGAATCCTCCCTCCACCTGTTAAGGAGGCCTATCAAGATTAAATCGGCCATTAAGGAATATCAAGATACAAAGGATTGATGAATCGCCCAGTCACACCATTGAAATGCTACATGCCAGGGAGTTTGTCTCATGGATTGGAAGGCCAAATGTAAAAGAAGAAACAAGATCACAAGAAAAATGTTTCATCTCTTTACTGTTTGAACTGTCACAGAGACAGAGACAATAAACTAAGGCAGAAATCCCCAGGGGTAACCCCTGGGTCCACTCTGAAAAACATTTTGAATTGACAGAGAATAGACATTTCTGTCACCTTTAGGAATCCTAAATGGTAACTTATTTGTGTGCACGTGTGTGCTTGCTTTAACCTGTAAATAACTTTCATTCCTTTTTCCTAATTAATAAACTTTTAGATAGTTTATTACAGAGTTGCATACAGGTGTTGTCTTTGGTGTCTTTCGCAGGTCAGGCTAATTAAAACATATCTTCAGTTGATGATGACCAATGAGAGAATGACATTGCTGGCTATTTTATAGCTTGAAAATGCCATTGGCCAGTCTCTGGATCTCTCTGGCACTATGCTTCGGTTTGCGAGGGTAAAGGCGAGAAAAGCGATCTTTTGAACTACAGGACTAGGATTAACATTCTAAAGCTGTCACCTACTGTAACACTATTTAATACTGGCTCACTCAATGCTGGTGCACAGCTCAATCTCTTGATGTTAGTACATTTCTGTTATTCTTAAAATTAAAAAGTTTCTAAAACTTAGAGGAAAAATTTTAATTTGCTTACATATGCTATGAATTAATACAGATTTACAGACCATAGCATGCAAATTTATTGTCTTACATGACAGGGATATATCATGATTGCAAATCGTGCACAAAGTTATGAAATGGACTACAACTGCAATAAAATATGGGGTATTCAAAGGGTTAACAAATGGGGGATGGGGGCACCGAAGACGCTCCTCACCTGGGGTGCCATTTGGTCTAGGGCTGACCCTGTAAGTGACCATTTATCACTAAGTCCAACTTTCCTGGGTGGCAAGATAGACTGGAGAGCCTTAGGGGAATGTCTGTGACTCCATAGTAAGACTGTTATACTGATTCAGGAGTTCACATTTATTACTGGGTTGGTGAAAACTAATTATAGAACATACCACCAATTTGGGGTGTCTGCCCTGTTTCTGACAGTCTGCCTTGAGGTAGGCACTCATGGTTGTGAGACACTCCAGACTGCGTGACATTCACTACCTACCATGTCCCCCTGTTCTGAACAAGAAACAGTCACCAGTCCCTGTTTCAGTAATTCCTAAAGCCAAGCTGTAACACGCGGCTTCCTATGGAGCCAGATTTATAGTTTGGTGCTGCATTTTGAAAGATAGTTCCGAGAACTGAGGGACTCAATGGAAATAATCTATAATGCTCTGGTCCCATCAGCTTTCAAAAAAATGCGAGTCTGAGACAAGCCTTAAGACTCCTGAAACGGATGCATGCTGGAGCATTGGCTGATGAAGGCTGCTCAGGAGGGGGCCTTTGGGAAAAAACAGTAATGGAAAAGAGGGAGATTTACTAGTTAAAATAGCCTTTTCTGAAAGACAGAGAAGCAGACTTCATGGTTAAGAGCATCAGAGTCTGTCAGTATGAGGAGACACATATGAACTGGGTCACTGCCAAAAGATGTACTAACAGAGATATCAACTTTTAACCTCTCTCTCTTTTTCCTATCCCAGATTCTTATTTGTATTACAGTAGTTCCTAGAGGTTCCAGCCAAGATCAAAGACCCACAGTGCTAGTCACTATACAGATACAGAGTAAGAAACTCTCCTTGTCCCAACTGTTCCTGTCCAAATCATCTAACAGTCTAAATAGACAAGATAAAATAAGGGTAGGAGGGGAAACAGGCACAGAGAGCTGAAGTGATTTGCCCAAGGTTATCAAACAAGTCAGTGGCATAAAAAGGAACAGCACCAGGTGTCAACTCTTAGTGCCATGCCCAATTCACTAGACTACATCAGCCCCTCATAACTGCATCTACATATAAATAAACAAATTAAAGTTTTGCTGTTCTTCTCCCAATCTCAAATATACAGAGCATTGTGTAATCCCAAAAACAGTGTACATTTGACTGTTAATACTGAAAGAATAAGTGCTGGCTGTACATTCTGGGAGAAGAGAAGAGAGCAAATAGGAGTCCAGCAACCCAGTGCTACAGTCACAAAAAGGGCATGAGGGGGCACTGATTCCTGCCCTAAAGCATTAGATTACCAGGTGGGGGGGGGTGCCAATTAGAATAAAGGGACAAGATCCCTTTGACCTCAGGGGTACTGTGATGCATTGTTACAAGGCATTCAAAATATATGTACTCCATCTCTGACACACTGACTTCAGAAGCTGGAGATAAAAACTAAAAAACTGGAACCTGAGCTTGAAAATGAAAACCTTTCCTGTTGCGCTATGATCTCTCAGATGATAGATCTTGTACTTTTTTGTGGAATCACTGGGCCTGATTTTTCAAGCACCTAATATATTTTTTTCATTCTTCACTTCTTTGTTGTTTTTTGTTCACTGCACATTTCGGGTTCTCTTTCAACTTTTCTTGTCCCTCACAGAAACAGCTGTGGCCTTGATGTGCCATAATTTCGAACAAGACAACGGATGCTGAAGATGGCCAAGCATTATTACTTTTCTTCTATAAAGGCACATCTCATTTAAACTGAAAGTGCTAGAATGTGACAATATTCTGAAATACCCCACAACCCTGTTTTAATACATTTGAAAATGACAGAAACATTTCTAAGTAATAGTTAGAAATCACTGTGAAAGAATAGGGAATAAAAGAAACCTTTGTTGTTTCAGAAATAGTCTTGCTTTTTGCTTTTTCACAGAATCCTTTTGTACATTTAGGCATAATAAAAATACATGATTATTTTTGCATTGTGAAGCCTGATGGTTTTCTGTACCTCAATACTTCAATCTCTACAAATCTGCACGGTGCAAAAGCAAAGTATAACCCTCTTGATGTTTAGAGAGCATGGACTCTTTAAGACCTCATCCTGAGACAGAGGTAGTGTTGGTTGTTCCAAGGGGGGTGGAAGTGGTGAGAGAGACATAGAGCACACGGCGGGTCTGTGGGTGTCTGTAGCTCCAGACAAGAGGGCCCACAGCAAGCATGTAGCATAGCAACAGAGAAGCAGCCCAAAGCCTGGCAGGGACAAAGCTAGAGTGACCAGAGAGCAAGTGTGAAAAATCGGACGGGGGTGGGGGGTAATTGGCAACTATATTAGAAAAAGCCCCAAATATCAGGACTGTCCCTATAAAATCAGGACACCTGGTCACCCTAGACAAAGCTGACGACCAGGGATGTCCCAGGATCAGGGCCGGCTCCAGCCATTTCGCCGCCCCAAGCACAGCGGCACACCACGGGGGGCGCTCTGCAACTCGCTGGTCCCGCGGCTCCGGTGGACCTCCCGCAGGAGTCCCTGCAGAGAGTCCGCTGGTCCCGCGGCTCCGGTGGACCTCCCGCAGGCGTGCCTGCAGATGCTCCACCGGAGCCATGGGACCAGCAGACCCTCCGCAGGCACACCTGCGAGAGGTCCACCGGAGCCGCCTGCCGCCCTCCCGGCAACCGGCAGAGCGCCCCCCATGGCATGCCGCCCCAAGCACACGCTTGGCGCGCTGGGGTCTGGAGCCAGCCCTGCCCAGGATGGGAGCAAAGAGGAACACCGAGCCAGGAAGGCATCATCTGAGAAGGACAAACAGGACCTGGACACAGTATCACTGTCATGGGGCTGTGAGCACCAGGGCTGATGACTGCACTGAGAACAAGAAGGGAGGTTGTAATGAGTTAAGTGGGGAGTTTGTCGCTCTGTGTGGGTTTGTGGCAAAAGAGGGCACCCAAGGGGTTTGTTGGGAAAAGTTTATTGGTGCTGAAGACGACCAGGAGCATTCTAGAACCATTGCCAGATTGGAACTCTACCTAGGATTCCTGAATTCTGAGTCTAGACACAGTGCTCAGCATCTATCCTTTTATACTGTGGTACCACTATCCCATCGGCCCTCAAGGGGAGTGTAATTCTGTTTTACTGCTCCCCATAACTATTTCCTTCTCTTGTTTTTCTCCATTCATCCCTCTGTAAATAAATATTTCCTTTTCCTATATTTGTTGTACTAATCTGGTGGGTGGGTGTTTACTTTGGGTGGTTTGGAACAGGTGACCCTAGGATAGAAGGGAGTTTCCCTGTTGCGTGCCTGAGCATGACTTTTCTTGGCTAGAGCTCCCTCCCACCGAGCGAACTCCATCTTGGCCATGAGGGCATCACAGTTACAAAACCAAAATAAAGTTAAACTACAATTTTATTTTGCACACAGCCACTACTCCTAAAGTCAGCAAGTAAAATTTACTGCTACCGCAAAGGGTTTAATCTACTCTTGCAGAATACAGCCTGAGCTGCATACAGATTAAACCATACCTTCTAAAAACTGGTCTTCAATTTTTCTTAGCAGCACACACATGGAAAGGGACAATATCAACTAAAAAAATGTATTTTATTTTTTAAAACTTACTGTTTCAACATCTATGACAACAACAAATGAATTATGCGGGGAAAATAATTTTCTTTTCACTTTGTATATAGCCATTGTTGTACTGTTATTGCTGTATTGTTAATGAGCCTGTGATTTTCCCTGTTATTTGTGTGGATCTTGCACACAGCAAGAGGAAAGAAGAGCCATTCTTTAAAAATAGAAAATGTAATTGTTTAAACACAAAAGTTGGCAGATGGGCTCAGGGGCAAGGGCACCAGCTTAAATTACTTTTCACTCATCTTTGGAAGTTGATTTGATTTATAATGTCCCATTAAGACCTCAGCAAGGTGCTCTGTAGCAGTTGTGAAATACTAAATACAAATGACAGGAACATAAATACCCTTATCTGCAAACTATACATGGAACACCTCCTTATTTCCTTTGCCTCGATGTGCAATACAGGATTTAGCCGTGATTTCAACTGAGAAAATACAAAAAGTACAGAGTCTCTATAAGGCAATTTACTAACATGGGGGGCTCATCTAGTACCCACGAAGTCAGTGGGGAATCTTTTTTGTCTTCAATGTGCAATTAATCAGGCCCACAGAAAGCTGCAACAGGTAGGGTGACCAGTGTCCGGTTTTGGACTGGAACACCCAGTCGAAAAGGAATCCTGACGGCTCCGGTCAGCACCACTGAGAGGGCAATTGAATGTCCGGTCCCTGGCGGTACAGTGGAAGCAGGCAGCATGTCCGGCTTCTAGCCTTAGGGGCTGCCGGGGGGGTCTATGGGCTGCCCCGCCCCCTGGTGCAGCTCCCTTTGGCTGGGTCAGATCAGGGGAGGAACTAGCACCACTCGCGAGTGCTTAGCAGGCAGCTGTTGAGGGGTCATATGGCACACGCTCCTCCCACTGCTGCCCGGCCCTCTTCTCCTCACACTCCTCATGTGGCTGGCCTGAGCTGCGTTGCATGCCCTGCAGCAAACCACGGTCAGTCTCTCGCCCCATTGCCAGCACACAGGAGTTTGAGGTATGTGTATCCCAATCTCCAAGTGCTGGGAATGGGGCTGCACCCCTATCCCCCTCACTGCATCCATCCCCCATCCCACCCCCACACCCCCATCCCCCTCACTGCATCCCTCCCCCATCCCATCCCATCCTGCCCCCACCTACCCACCCCAACCCTGTACCTCTTACAGTGATCTCTCACCCTCCTCTCGACCTCCCACAGCCACCACCCCATGTCCCTCACTCCCCCACACCCCTGCACTCCATTCACCTCCATACACTGCTGTACTTCCATTATATCCCTAAACACCCCTGTGCCCCCCGCATCCTCACGCACCTGTAGCCTTCTGCCTACCCCTGCATCCCCATCCACCCCACATCCCCTTCTCTCTCCTTCATTGCCCCCTCTCACCCTCACCCTGCTTTCGTCCTTGGCCTCTTTCCCTCCCCATCTTCTCTCCTCCACCTCCACCTCCACCTCCCATCTTTTTTCCCTCCAGCCCACCCTCCTCCCTTCCTCAGTGATTTAGGCAGCCCCTGGAAAAATGTATGAAAAGTGTCTCTGTGTAGGCAAGTGTGCATGTAAGAGACTGTGTGTCTCTGTGTAGTGAGGTGCACGTATTGCCACACGTGTGTGTACCTGTGTGAATAAAATTTGCAGCCTAACTCTGACTTTTATTCCTTTTCCTGGCTTGCACACACAAAAATTGATGACATAAAATGTGTGTGTATTCATTTCATAACAAGTTTTTAAAAGAGAAGGGAACTTTAAAAGAAATGTATTATTTCTTAAAAAGTGAATATTGTTGACTAGTAATTGCAGAAGAGCCAGTGTATCACACATTTCTCCCCACCTTTATCTAGCTACATTATAAACTCTTTGTGACAGACTCTCTCTTTTTATGTGTATATCCAGCACCTACCACCCTGGAGTCCTGATCTTAGCCCTGGTCTACACTACAGGGTTAGGTCGAATATAGCCACGTTAGGTGAATTTTATAATGAATGTGTCTACACATTCCATCGACCTAAAGGGCTCTTAAAATCAACTTTGGGGTAGTACGGACACAAATTGACAGTATTGGCCTCCAGGAGCTATCCCAGAGTCCTCCAATGTGACCGCTCTTGACAGCACTTTCAACTCCGATGCACTAGCCAGGTACACAGGAAAAGCCCCAGAAACTTTTGAATTTCATTTCCTGTTTGGTCAGCGTGGTGAGCTCAGCAGCACAGGGGACCACGCAGTCCCCTCAGAATCACAAACAAGCTCCAGCATGGAGCGAATGGGAAACAGTGGATTTGATTGCTGTATGGGGAGAAGAATCCGTGCAGGCAGAACTCCAATCAAAAAGAAGAAATGCTAATATATATGCCAAAATCTCACAGGGCATGGTGGACAGAGGCTACAACAGGGACACACAGAAGTGCCGTGTGAAAGTCAAGGAGCCTACCTAAAAACAAAGGAGGCAAACGGTCACTCTGGGTCAGAGCCCCATACATGCCACTTCTATGATCAGCTGCATGGCATTCTAGGGGGGGACCCTACCACTACCCCACCACTGTCCGTGGACACCTGCAAAGGGGCGGGGGAGAGTCTCACGGAACACGGAGGAGGATTTTGTAGATGAGGAAGAGGAGGAGGAGGAGAATGCACAGCAGGCAAATGGTGAATCTGTTCTCCCCAGCAGCCAGGACCTTTTCATCACCCTGGAGTCAATACCCTCCCAAGGTGGGATCCCCGACCCTGAAGGCAGAGAAGGCACCTCTGGTGATTGCACATTTGTAACCACAGTACACAGTTTTAAAGCAATAGTGTTTAACGTTTGATTTGCCTTGAAGACTTGGGATGCATTCGCGGCCAGTACAGCTACTGGAAAAGTCTGTTAATGTGTCTGGGGATGGAGCGGGAATCCTCCAGGGACATCTCCATGAAGCTCTCCTGGAGGTACTCTGAAAACCTTTGCAGAAAGTTTCTGGGGAGGGCTGCCTTATTTCGTCTTCCACGGTAGGACACTTTACCATGCCGAGCCACTAGCAAGTAGTCTGGAATCACTGCAGCACAAAGCATGGCAGCAAATGGTCCTCGGTTTTGGTTGCATTCAAGCAACATTCAGTCTATATCTTTCTGTGTTAGCCTCAGGAGAGTGATATCATTCATGGTCACCTGGTTGAAATAGGGGAATTTTTGTAAGGGAACAGTAAAAGGCCCCCATTCATGGTGGGCTGTTTGCGCTTGGCTAAAAGGGATCTTCCCTGAGAATAGCCATGCGGCAGGTGGAGAGGTGAAGGGATCATCCCAAATAATCACGCAGAGGGGTTGGAGGAGGTGTGTGCTGCACATCCACCTGAAAACCGCAGCCCCTCCTTTTAAATGTGAAACACAACCGGCATTGCTTGTTATGGGAAAGGAGGGCGCTGCAGTTTGAAAACATTCCCACATGTTTAGGAGGACGTTAGAAGCCAAACCCGCATACCCTCTGGCTTACCATGCTTGCCTGGAAACCGAATTCTATTGCCAAGCTGTGTGTGATGTGTCACCATACCAGCAGGCGCTCAAATGCAACTTTGTACCTAAAGCACATGTGAGGTCTGCTGTGAATTGCTTGGTTCACTGTGACATAGTCTCCCTTTTGTTCTCAGAAACGTATCATCATAAATTTTACTCTCCCTTTTTATTCCCTCGCAGGTGCAAATGTTTCTATGCTCCCCCTATCATCTCCATCCCTGAGGTTATTGCAGAATAGAAGGTGAAAAAAATGCACTTGCAATGACATGTTTTCTGAGCTCATACAGTCCTCCCCCACTGATAGGGCACAGCTGAATGCATGGAGGCATTCAGTTGTAGAGTCCATAAAAGCATTAAATGAGCGCAATGAGAAGAGGCAGGATGCAATGCTGAGGCTAATGGGGGAGCAAACGGACATATCAGGCATCTGGTGGAGCTGCAGGAAAGTAGTCAAGAACACAGACCGCCGCTGCATCCATTGTACAACTGCCTGCCCTCCTCCCCAAGTTCCATATCCTCCTCACCCAGATGCCCAAGAACATGGGTGGGGGGAGGCTCCGGGCACCCAGCCACTATGACCAGCACATTTCCCAGAGTCACTACCCTT
This sequence comes from Gopherus flavomarginatus, assembly GCF_025201925.1. Lineage (NCBI taxonomy): Eukaryota > Metazoa > Chordata > Testudines > Testudinidae > Gopherus > Gopherus flavomarginatus. The sequence continues at coordinate 22,580,035 of NC_066618.1, forward strand.
GATAGCAGAACGTCAGTGATTGCATTGGCTACTTGAATCACAGCAGTCCCCACAGTAGATTTGCCCATTCCAAACTGATTCCCGACTGACCGGTAGCAGTCAGGGGTTGCAAGCTTCTATAGGGCTATCGCCACTTGCTTCTCAACTGTCAGGGCAGCTCTCATCTTGGTATTCCTGCACTTCAAGACGGGGGAAAGCAACTCACAGAGTTCCAGGAAAGTGGTCACATGCATGCAAAAGTTTCGCAGCCACTAGGAATCATCCCATACCCGCAACACTATGCGGTCCCACCAGTCTGTGCTTGTTTGCCGGGCACAAAATCGGCATTCCACTGTATCAACCAGCCCCACTGCCACCACAATGTCCTAATTGCTATATCCCATGCTTTCAGGAATGTCTGTGTCCATGTCCTCACAATCATCCTCGTGCTGCCGTCTCTTAGCCAGGTTCTGCACAAACTGCAGTATAACGTGCAAGGTGTTTACAATGCTCGCAACAGCAGCGGTGAGCTGAGTGGGCTCCATGCTTGCCGTGTTATGGTGTCTGCATGAGTAACCCAGGAAAAAAGGTGCAAAAAGATTTTCTGCAGTTGCTTTCACAGAGTGAGGGGAGACTGACGACATGTACCCAAAGCCACCCATGACAATGTTTTTGCTCCATAAGGCATTGTGAGCTTAACTCAGAATTCCAATGGGCAGCGGAGACTGCGGGAACTGTGGGATAGCTTCCCATAGTGCACTGCTCCGTGAGTTGATGCTAGCCACAGTAGTGAGGACGCACTCCTCCAACTTAATGCGCTTAGTGGGGACATACATAATAGACTGTATAAAATCGATTTCTAAAAATCTACTTCTAAAAAATCGACCTAATTATGTAGTGTAGACATACCCTTAGTTGGTGACTCTAGGCACTAAATAACAATTGTAATAATAAATAATGTGGAAGTATATGTGTTAGTGCATGCTAGATGTGTACACATGAATAAACTTGTGTATCTGTATGTAGGTGTGGGAGTCAGTTTCTACAGATTTATTTATATAGGTATCCGGACAGGTGTGCATTTCTGTGGTTGTGCTCTATGGATTTGTATTGTGGCTTCGGGAGTGGGCCTTTAATGGACCCACTACAGCTGTGATAATGTCTGGTCCTAATTCCACACATAAAATTACAGAAACTTTAGTGAACAGGAAACATGGAGCTGGTTACAAAAAATTGGAAGAGGGGAGGGAAAGAATCATGAAAAACTTTGTGAAATTTCCTTTTTTTTTATTATCCTTTTTGAATGCTTTGCTGCCAGCTCTAGCATCCTGTAATAAATAAAACCTGAACTTAGCATAATACATCTGTCAAAACAATAAATATGACTGTTTGGGCCTTGCAGTGAAAATGAGCAGGTTAGAGAGAGTGGGGGTAACAAGCAACGGAAGGAGGGGGGATGGAGTGAGTGAGGGTGGGGCCTCAGGCAAGGGCGGGGCCTTGGGCGGGGCAGGGCAAGGGTGTTCAGTTTTCTGGAATTAGAATGTTGGCAACCCTACCAACAAGAGTTTCAGACTGTTTCTTTTAAGAAGTAAAATCCATTCAATGTTTGGCTAGTTTGTTTTTCTAATTTTTCAACAAGTTAGATATTTCTGTATATAATTGTTTGCAGTTATATTAGAAACATCCACAGCTTGATTCCCCTTAACAGTGAATACTGCAAAAGGAACAAAACAGACACGTGCAGAAGAAGCAAAACAGTTCTCTAATACTGGCGCCAGTTGAAAGCAACAGCTAGGAGGAAAATTGCTCTATATCGGTGGTTCTCAAACTGTGGGTCAGGACCCCGAAGCGGGTCAGGACCCCATTTTAATGGGGTCACCAGGGCTGGTGTTAGACTTGCGGGGCCAAAGTCTAAGCCCGAACCCCACTGCCCGGGGCCGAAGCCCAAGGACTTCACGCCTGAGCGGCTGGGCTCAGGTTACAGGCCCCTCACTCGGAGCTGAAGTCCTTGGGCTTTGGCTTTGGCCCTCCCCCCTGCCTAGGGCAGTGGGCCTTTGGCTTTGGCCCTCCCGCCTGCCCTCACCTGGGGCAGTGGGGCATGGGCAGGCTCAGGCTTTGGGTCTCCCCTCTGGGGTCATGTAGTAATTTTTGTTGTCAGAAGGGAGGCGCGGTGCAATGAATTTTGAGAACCCCTGCTCTATATGTTTGTAATAGTTTATCCAAAGCACTGGTTTTTCTCTCTTTCATTCACTAGCTAAGATAATTTTTGTTAACTGTCATTCTTAGCCACTATGAGAACCTCTGAATCCCCCACTATAATTTATTATACAGCCGTATTAAGTAACGTTGACATACAGTTATTTATAGGAAAACAAGCACTTATGCAATAAATTATGAATGCAGAATACAAACAGCACTTTGCAAGAACCTCCTACTGCTCATGCCATTACAAAAATAAATTAAAAGAAACAGCATTCTGCAATAAAATTAATTTTAACTGAAGCAATGAAGCATTTCCATCTTTTACAATAGAATTGGTCAGACTTCTCAGACACGATTACACAGGATAAACATAAACTGTCTTATTCACATAAGATGACGCACACACATAAAATCATTTTGTGTGGAATGGTTCGCACGTATGTATCAGAATTCATACTGCAAAAACGACAAATATGGAAAAAAATTATACAGAATAGCATATCTTACCAGAGTAGCATGCGGACATTTTGCCCTGTTGTGTTCATTCCCTCTGAAACATCTAGCATGGCTACTATCAGAAAACAGGATACCGAGCTAGATGAACCACTGACCCTTTATGGCCATTCTTATGTTCATGTAAGGAGTTCTAATTGACAATATTAATGGATTTACAGATTTTAATGCCAGAAGAGACCACTATGATCATGGGCTCTGACTTCTTGCATAACAAAAGCCATAACATTTCGCCAAGTGGCTCCTCCATCAATGCATAACTTCTGATCGAGCTAGAACATATCTTTTAGAAAGACAGCAAATCTTGACTGAAAGACTTCAAGTGATGCAGAGCCCACTATACCCCTATATAAGTTATTCCAATTATTAATTACCCTCTGTCACAGGGCTGCTATTCTCTAGGGGGAGTTAGGTCCAGTCTGCCCATGACTGCCTCATGAAGCTCCCACCTGGGGGTAATTAACTGTCTTGGGTAGATGATTAGTAAACGAGCACCTGGAACTAATAAAGGTTACCCAAGCTCAGTCAGTCAGGAACTCCAAAGGGAGACAGGAGGCTTCCAGGAAAAGCCTGAGCTGAGCTCTCTGGGGAACCCACCAGAGATACTCCTGGAGAGGAAAGCCTCCTAGACAACAGGTTGCAGTCAGCAAGCATCCAAGAGGTCCTGGTCTCAGCTAGGTATCTCCCAGACATTGGCCAGAAACCCAGCCTGGAAAGGTTCAACTGCTCTCTTTGGAGAATAGTTGCAGTGGACAGACCTCCCAGACCTCCGGATCCAGAGAAGGATGTTACTCCAGTAGAGGAGAGAGGCCTAATCATAGGCACAGAGATTAAAACCAAGAGAGGCAAACACTGGAGTCCGGTGGGGGCCATCGATTAAGATTGACCAAGTCACCCTGCTAGGATGTTGAGGTGAATGTTTTGTTTATGTTCTGGGTTGGCTTTTCTGTTAATAAATTAGACCCTTACAAGGACATGCTCTTTAGCATTTAAGTGGCTGTTTGGACTTGTTGATGCTCTAGGTGAGGGAAAATCAAGTAAGAGCTTGCACACAACCCTATGCCTGCCTGCAAGGGGATGTGCCGCGTCAGACTGGAATGATGACACCTTTGCTTTTAACATTTGTACCCTTGCTAGACTACTGAATTTATATAGCTTTAGCTTCCACCCACTGGATCTTGTCATGCCTTTATCGGATACATTAAAGAGTCTTTTACTATCAGAAATTGTCTCCCTATGTCATACTTCTAGCCTGGAATCAAGACATCTCTTGGCCTTCTCTTGGTGAAACAAAATAGACTGAGCTCCTCAAGTCTTTCATTATATGACAGGTTTTTACAGGCCTCTAATCACTCTTTCAGCTCTTTTCTGAGCTCTGTTTCCAAATTCCCAACAGCCTTTTTAAAGTATGGCCAACAGAACTGGACACATTAATCCAACAACGGTCTCACAAATGCCATATTAGGTAACACTGACTTCAGAATCAATATTCCCCTGCGTATACACCCATAGATCGTATTAGCCCTCTTAAACACTGCATAACATCGTGACATCATGTTCAATTAGTTACTCATCATGACCTCTAGGTCCTTCTCAGAGTCACAGCTTTCCAGAATACAGTCCCCTATCTTACCAGTCTGACCAACATTATTTGTTCATAATTGTAACGTTTGGCTCTATTAAAATGAATATTGTTCAAATAATCCAAGTTTACCAAGAAATCCGGACCACCCTGAACTGGCATGTCCTTTTCATTGTTTACTATACCAGTTATTGGGTCACCGGTAAACGTAACCAACAATGACTTTATATTTTCTTCCAGATCAATGATACTGAATACCATTGTGTCAGGAACAAATCCCAGTTTCCCAGACAAACATTTAGAGTCAGACAAACACAGCGAAGCACCTAACTCCTTTTGTCATTAGACAGGCAGCTAAATTATGGCCATATCAATAAAATCCATGCTATGCTTCCGCAGCTTCAAAGCCTAGAGAATGTCAAGCAAGCTCCCACGCCTCCAAATCAATTTCTTTCATACTGGAACAGGGAGGAGTTCCTTGCCAGACATTTTTATTGTACATTAGATCATGAATAGCCTTCCTCTCACAAACAGAGAGTAGAATTTTCATAAATACACTATGAATATTAACAGCAACTATTTTGCTGCAGCCTACAAGAACTAAACAAAACAAAATTGTTCTCATTTCAATTTACCCCAGCCACCATCACTTCTCTATTCTCTCACTCAGCTATAACCTCTGTTCTCTAAACTTTTCATTTTTTTGCAACAAGAAATTCATGTGTAGAAAAGCTAAAAGATAGACTTTTCTATGTGTTAAAAAATGGTGTCTTTTAAAGCTTGGTTCTATTCTGTTCTATACAGGTTCTTATACCATCCTATGCCTGTCGTATCTGATTGCCTTCCACTGTACATTAAGCAATATGACTAACATCTGTCCCATGCAGTTTTGTGTTCTCTCTCTCATTTTCTCTTATCCTTTTCCTTGGGGAAAAATTGTGTGCAGTGTAGTATTTTGTTTTTGTGGGGTATTTTTGTTTGGGCTTTTTTATAAATGATATGGGCATATTATCATCTCATTATATTAATGACAGCAAAGTAAAAAAAAGTGCAGCTTGCACTTGGAATAAAAGGTAAGGAGGTTTATGATGACTCTTAATCCTTGTAGGGAGTTTGTTCCTGGCTCCTGAGAAGGCTCTATCTTTTGCTCACATATGCTTTACCAGGAGTGCCACCAGCCTTTTTGCCACCCTAGGCGGTGGAAGTTCCCGCCCCCGAAATGCCGCCCCCAACAGAGGTGGACAAAGATCCGCCCACCGTGGTCATCGCCCCCCAAATGTTAGCACCCTAGGCGACCGCCTAGGTCACCTAATGGGCTACCCTGGCCCTGCGCTTTACCCTTGAGGAGGAGTTATTGATTACAATCCTTATCTCAGAGAGGAGAACATCTAGGTATTGTGGGCTCAAGCACTAAACACCTTGAAGATAAATACCGAAGCCTGGAACTTGACTCAGTGTTCTACAGGTAGTCAGTGTAGAGATAGGAGGGCAGATGTGATGCGCTCACTGACACCTTTGTTAATGAGCAGATGCACTATTACATTCAGCAGCGGTTGGAGTTTCCTAAGGGCTGATGACTTCATGCCCAAGTATACTGAATTGCTAGAGGTGTCACAAGATGACAAAGATATGTAAAACTGAGGTCCAGTCATTGTCTGCTAAAATGGGATGGAGTCTCCTATCCAACTAGAGATGGCAGACAGGATTACTTCTGTGCTGTTGGAAAGCTGTGCTATCAAGGAATAGGGGAACATTCCAAAACTATAGACTTAATTAACTATTTGTTGGTGTCTATTGTCATCTAAAGAAGACTGCGGTGTGGCTCCAAACTCAGCAAAGTGCTTTCATTTTATGAACTGGACCTTTGATACAAGGTAAAACTAGATGAAACTAAACAAACTTAGATAGAAATAGTTTCCTTGTAAAACTCAAAAAAAGTACAGTTTGTCAAAATGTGCATGTGCTTATATAAGAATGCTAAAAGTTTAAATACTAAGATGGGTGAACTAGTATGCCTGGCATTAAATGAGAATATTGATATAACAGACATTGAGAAAATTGGTGGAATGAGGATAATTAATGGGACATAGTAATACCAAGGTACAAAATATACAGGAATGATAGAATAGGTTGGGGGGGCGGGAAGGGCAGGGAGTGCCACTATATATGAAAAAAAGCACAGTCAAATATAGTAAAAATCTTAAATAAATCAAACTGGACCATAGAATCTCTATGGATAGAAATTCCATGCTTGATCCATAAGAGTTTAGCAGGAGGAATATACTATTGACCACCTGACCAGGATGGTGACAGTCACTGTGAAATGCTCAGGGAGATTACAGAGGCTACAAAGGTAGAAAAGACAATAATAATGAGGGATTTCAACTATTCTCATATTCACTGAGAACATGTCACTTCAAGAAGGGACGCAGAGGTAAAATTTCTAGACTCCATAAATGATTGCTTCTTGGAGAAGCTTGTCCTGGAACCCAGAAGGGGAAAGGCAATTCTTGATTTAGTTCTAAGTGGAGCACAGGATCTGATCCAAGAGGTGACTATAACTAAAATGTTCAGTAGTAGTTACCATGATGTAACTACATTTAACATCCCTGTTGGGGAGTGAGGGAGGGGAATGACCAAAAAACTCACCACAGTAATGTTTAACTTCAAAAAGGAGAACTATATAAAAATGAGGCGGCTACTTAAAGAGAAATTAAAAGGAGCAGTCACAAGGGAGAAATACCTGCAAATGCATGGAGACTATTTTACAACACCATAATAGAGGATCAAACTAAAAATATACCATAAATCGAACAAAAAACCAGTAACAGGACCAAAAAAAAGTCACCATGGCTAAACAGCAGAGCAAAAGAGGTGGTTAAAGGTTACCAAGGAATATTTAAAAACTGGAAGGAAAATACTGAGGAAAAATAGAAAGGAGAATAAACTCTGGAAAGTCAAATGAAAAATATAATACAGTAAGTCAAGCCAGGAAATAATTTGAAGAACAGCTAACTAAGGACACAAACTAACAGCACAAATATTAAGTACATCAGAAGCCCCAGGAAGCCTGCCAAACAGTCAGTGGGGCCAATGGACAATCAAGGGGCTAAAGGAGCACTGATAGAAGGCAAAGTCATTGCAGAGAAGCTAAATTAATTCTTTGTATTGGTCTTCACTGCAAAGACTGTGCAGGAGATTCCCCCAAACTCAAACCATTCTTTTAAGGTGGAAAATCTGAGTAACTATCTCAGATTATGGCGTCAATAGAGGTGGTTTTGGAACAAATAGATAAATGTAATAGTAATAAGTCATCAGAACCAGATGGTGTTCACCCAAAAGTTCTGAAAGAACTCAAATATGAAACTGCAGAACTATTAACTGTGGTAGGCAACCTATTGCTTAAGTCAGCCTCTGTATCAGATGGCTGGAAAGTAGCTAACGTAATGTCTACTTTTTAAAAAGGCGCCACAGGTGATCCTGGCAAATGCAGGACAGTAAGCCTAACTTCAGTACCAGACAAACTGCTTGAAAATACAGTAAAGAACAAAATTAGCAGACATGCAAATAAACACGATATTTTGGGGAAGGGTCAACATCCCTTTTGTAAAGGGAAATCATGCCTCACCAACTTATTAGAATTCTTTGAAGATGTCAACAAGCATGTGGGTAAGAGTGATCATGATGTGATAGAATTCATGATTCCAAGGAATGGTGGGAGGGAAAACTGCACAGTAAAGATAACAGAGTTCAAGGCGGCAGACTTTAGCAAACTCAGAGAGTTGGTAGGTAAGTTCCCATGAGAAGCAAGTCTAAGGGTAAACACAGTTCAAGAGGGTTGGCATTTCTTCAGAGAGACATTATCCAGAGCACAAAAGCAAACTATCCCACTGCAAAGGAAAGATAGGAATTATGGTAAGGGATCACCTGGCTTAATGAGGAGATTTTCAATGATCTGAAACTCAAAAAAGAGTCCTACAAAAAGTGAAAACTAGGTCATATTACAAAGGATAAATATAAAAAAACAACACATCTGGTCTGGAGACGAAGATGACAGGCTTAGCCGGTGGGAAGGCTTCCTCATCTGAGATTTCCTCAGTTTCCTCCTCTTGTGTTTCTGAGGTTGCAGAGATAGATGATGATGGAGATCAATGTGCCCTTGATCTTGGTGGGCTAGGGGGCCTGCGATGTTGAGCCCTGTATAGTGCCTACAGTTCCCAGTAGGGCCAGTTTGGTAGGAATGGCATTGGGAGTGGAGCCCATGGGTGCTCATAGTAGTACGTCCCTCCATGGATGAGTGATCACTCTGGTTGGTGGGATAGTCCAGGTTGGGTGACAAGTAATGAGATGTATATATCACCCCTTCATCCCTGTCTTCATCATCACAAGAGAGAGGGCAGCTGACCTTGGTGGAGTGGTCAGGCAGGTTGATACTGATCGGGATGGAGTGCCATCAGTACCGAAGAGTGGAGATTGTGCTGTTGAGGCGACCAGGAGATCTGTATGCCTCAGGAACTGGTGCGGTACCATAAGTGTCAGTACCAATGTCGGCGTTACTAGCAGTGCGGGAGAGTGAGAAATAGCAACTGATGCTGAAGGTCTTGTGCCGTGCTGCGTAGCTAATGCAGGTGGTGCCACTGCGCCACTCGGTGCTGAGCACCTTTTCGGCTCCGTGGGTAACGAGGAAGAGTGTTTTACTTTTCCCTGTGAGCCTCCATTTGAGCTTGCCTGCTTCGAGTCTTTTGCTCTCTGAGAGCTCGCGGTACTGGAAGTTCCCGGTGTCTCGGAGTCTGATGTGCTTGGTGCAGAGGTAGACTTGGCGATCAGGGATCACTTTTTCATAGCCGATTTCCATTGCGGTGAAGTCTGAGCCCACTTTTTTGTAGCCTTTTTAGACAAGGTTTCTTTCATATGGGCTGTTGAAGCAGGACCTCTGTCAGAGGCTGCTGATGGAGACCGTTGGCTCAGAGGAGTCCTCACCTCAATGTCTGAGACCGGTCTCAGGGACTTCTTCATCATAAGGAGCCTTGGTTGGAGATCCCTCGCTTTTTTTGTTCTGGCTGTGAGATTATGGCAATATGGACACTTCTGGGCGGATGTGCCTCTTGACAAGACAGCAGATGCACTGTGCGTGTCCATCAGAGATAGGGATCCACAGTCTGCAAGTCAGACAGCATTTGAATCCTGGTATGCTGGGAAGCTTCTGTCCCAAATAAGAAGGGGGCAGTAATTCTACGGGAGCCTGAACTTATCTTCCTCCTGCTAGGGGTAAGAGGAAGGGAAAAGAATTGTTTTGATTGCCTAGATAAATAAAGTAAGTAGAAGGGTAACAATGATAAACTACCTAATTACTAAGTCTACTACAAACTATCTTATCTGCAGGTAAATGTGGCGCTGCTGATTGCTCTGGCTCAAGCCAAAGGCGGTAGAGAAGGAATTGAGGGATGGTTGGTCATGCAGTGCTATGTAACCGCCTGAAATGGAACGAGACGGCGACAGCGCATGTGTGAACTGCACACACACTTAGGCACTGCTATCACAAATCTCCGATTACAAGCGCAGGGTTCATGGACACCTAAAGTGAAGCAACCACAGGGGCACTCCTCGAAGAAGAACAATCAATTACACACATACAAAATGGGAAATGACTGCCTAGGAAGCAGTACTGTGGAAAGGGATTTGAGGGTTATTGTGGATCACAAGCTAAATATGAGACAACAGTGTAACACTGTTACAAAAAAAGTAAACATCATTCTGGGATGCATCAGCAGCAGTATTGTAAGCAAGTCACAAGATGTAACTCTTCCACTCCATTCCACACTGATTAGGCCTCAACTGGAGTATTGTGTCCAGTTCTGGGTGCCACATTTCAGGAAAGATGTGAAGAAACTGGAAAAAGTCCATAGAACACCAAAAATTATTAATTATCTAGAAAACATGACCTATGAGGAAAGATTGAAAAAAATGGATTTGTTTAGTCTGGAGAAGAGAAGACTAAGGGGGCGGAGGCACATAACAGTTTTCAAGAACATAAAAGGTTGTTACAAGGAGGAGGGTGGAAAACTGTTTTCTTTAACCTCTGAGAATAGGACAAGAAGCAAAAGGCTTAAATTGCAGCAAGGGAGATTTAGGTTGGACATCAGGAAAAGCTTCCTAACTGTCAGGGTAGTTAAGCACTGGAACAAATTGCCTAGGGAGGCTGTGAAATCTCCATCATTGGAAGTTTTTAAGAACAGGTTAGACAGCACCTCTCAGGAAAGGTCAAGTTATTACTTAGTCCTGCCATAAGTGCTCCACGATTGGAAAAAGACAAATACAGTGCTCATCTTTTAAAAAGGGAAGAAGGAGAATCCAGGGAACTACAGACAGGTCAGCCTCACCTCAGTCCCTGGAGAAATCATGGAGCAGGTCCTCAAGGAATCCATTTTGAGGCACCTGGAGGAGAGAAAGGTGACCAGGAACAGTCAACATGGATTCACCAAGGGCAAGTCATGCCTGACCAACCTGATTGCCTGAGATAACTGGCTCTGTGGATATGGGGAAAGTGGTCGACGTGATATATTTTGACTTTAGCAAAGCTTTTGATACCGTCTTCCACAGTATTCTTGCCAGCAAGTTAACAAAGTATGGATTGGATGAATGGACTGGAAAGTGGATAGAAAGCTGGCTAGATCATCAGGCTCAAGAAGTGGTGATCAATTGCTAGATGTCTAGTTGGCAGCCGGTACCAAGTGGAGTGCCCTAGGGGTCAGTTCTGGGGACAATTTTGTTCAACATCTTAATTAATGATCTGGATGATGGCATGGATTGCACCCTCAGCAAGTTTGCGGATGACACAAAGCTGGGGGGAGAGGTAGATACACTGGAGGGTAGGGATAGAGTCCAGAGTGATGTAGACAAATTGGAGGATTGGGATAAAAGAAATCTGATGAGGTTCAACAAGGATAAGTGCAGAGTCCTGCACTTAGGATGGAAGAATCCCATGCACTGCTACAGGCTCCGACTGGCTAAGTGGCAGTTCTGCAGAAAAGGACAAGGGGATTACAGTAGATGAGAAGCTGGATATGAGTCAACAGTGTGCCCTTGTTGCCAAAAAGGTTAACAACATATTGGACTGCTTTAGTAGGAGCATTGCCAGCAGATCGAAGGAAGCGATTATTCCCCTCTATTCAGCACTGGTGAGGCCACATCTGGAGCATTGCATCCAGTTTTGGCCCCCTACTACAGAAAGGATGTGGAAAATTGGATAGAGACCAGCAGAGGGCAACAAAAATGATAAGGGGCTGGGGACATGACATATGAGGAGAGGCTGAGGGAACTCCATAACAAGTCTTGTGGATAAGGGAGAAGCGGCGGATGTGGTATACCTAGACTTCAGTAAGGCATTTGATACGGTCTCGCATGATATCCTTATCAGTAAACTAGGCAAATACAATTTAGATTGGGCTACTATAAGGTGGGTGCATAACTGGCTGGATAGCCGTACTCAGAGAGTAGTTATTAATGGCTCCCAATCCTGCTGGAAAGGGATAACAGGTGAGGTTCTGCAGGGGTCTGTTTTGGGACCAGCTCTGTTCAATATCTTCGTCAACGACTTAGATGTTGGCATAGAAAGTACGCTTATTAAGTTTGCGGATGATACCAAACTGGGAGGGATTGCAACTGCTTTGGAGGACAGGGTCAAAATTCAAAATGATCTGGACAAATTGGAGAAATGGTCTGAGGTAAACCGGATGAAGTTCAATAAAGATAATGCAAAGTGCTCCACTTAGGAAGGAACAATCAGTTTCACACATACAGAATGGGAAGAGACTGTCTAGAAAGGAGTATGGCAGAAAGAGATCTAGGGGTCATAGTGGACCATAAGCTAAATATGAGTCAACAGTGTGATACAGTTGCAAAAAAAGCAAACATGATTCTGGGATGCATTAACAGGTGTGTTGTAAACAAGACACGAGAAGTCATTCTTCCACTCTACTCTGCGCTGGTTAGGCCTCAACTGGACTATTGTGTCCAGTTCTGGGCACCGCATTTCAAGAAAGATGTGGAGAAATTGGAGAGGGTCCAGAGAAGAGCAATAAGAATGATTAAAAGTCTTGAGAACATGGCCTATGAAGGAAGGCTGAATGAATTGGGTTTGTTTAGTTTGGAAAAGAGAAGACTGAGAGGGACATGATAGCAGTTTTCAGGTATCTAAAAGGGTGTCATCAAGAGGAGGGAGAAAACTTGTTCACCTTAGCCTCTAATGATAGAACAAGAAGCAATAGGCTTAAACTGCAGCAAGGGAGATTTAGGTTGGACATTAGGAAAAAGTTCCTAACTGTCAGGGTAGTTAAACACTGGAATAAATTGCCTAGGGAGGTTGTGGAATCTCCATCTCTGGAGATATTTAAGAGTAGGTTAGATAAATGTCTATCAGGGATGGTCTAGACAGTATTTGGTCCTGCCATGAGGGCAGGGGACTGGACTCGATGACCTCTCGAGGTCCCTTCCAGTCCTAGAGTCTATGAATCTATGAATCTATGAACTGGGCTTATTTAGTCTGCAGAAGAGAAGAGTGACGGAGGATTTGATAACAGCCTTAAAATACCCGAAGGGGGATTCCAAAGAGGATGGAGCTAGGCTGTTCTCAGTGGTGGCAGATGACAGAACAAGGAGCAATGGTCTCAAGTTGCAGTGGGGGAGGTCTAGATTGGATATAAGTAAAAACTATTTCACTAGGAGTGTGGAGAAGCACTGGAATGGGTTACCTAGGGAAGTGATGGTATCTCCATCCTTAGAGGTTTTTAAGGCCCGGTTTGACAAAGTCCTGGCTGGGATGATTCAGTTGTGGTTGGTCCTGCTTTGAGCATGGGGTTGGACTAGATGACATCCTGAGGTCTCTTCAAACCCTAATCTCCTATGATTCTATCTGGACAAGGGTGATCCAGTATAGTGTACTTGGACTTTCAGAAAGCCTTTGACAAGGTCCCTTATTAAAGGTGCTTAATGAAAGTAGGCAGTCGTGGGACAAGAGGGAAGGTCCTCTCATGGATCAGTAACTGGTTAAAAGATAAGAAACCAAAGGGTATTAATTAATTGTCAGTTTTCACAATAGGGAAAGGTAAATAACAGGGTCCCCCAAGGATCTGTACTGGGAACTACGCTGTTCAACATATTTGTAAATGATTTAGAAAAAGAACTGAACAGTGAGGTGGCAAAATTTCAAGATAGATAAGTCCAAAGGAGATTATGAAGAGTTAAAGGTATATTACAAAACTGGGTGATCAGGCAAAAAAATGGCTGATGCAATTCAATGCTGATAAGTACAAAGTAACATGCATTGGAAAAAAATAATCCCAGCTATACATACAAAATGATGGGTGTGACATTGCACTCCATATGTTTTATGTAAATATGTTTATAAGTGTGAATATGATGTAACTGGAATATGCTTTATGCAAAAGGTCTCTTGTAAGATATACAAAGCTTATAATCTACTGAGTGTGTTCATCCTATTTGTATGAATGTATCATTCTTGTATCTAAAACTAGAAATATGAAGGATTACTCTGAGGTTCTGCTGTAATTATGCAAAGTGTGGGCCATTAATGGTGGCTTGGAATCTTGATGGCTCCCATTAACTAGAACAATTGGTTGTAGATGGTTTATTTACCTGCAAGCCTTCTTGTGGACATGGAGATCAGCCTGTGCGAAATGAAAAATGAGGTTTTACAGTGACATGTGACTATGTCACCTCATACCATAATCCATCTTAAACCTGGTGCTTTTCCATTTAAAAAGAGGGGTGGGAACCCAGAGAGACAAAGGATTCCTGCCTTGGACCAAAGCTATATAAGGGGGTGGTCAGTCATGAGACATCTCCTAGCTACCACCTGAGCTGGAACAAACAAGGATTGTACCAGGGGAAAAGACTGGGCCCAGACTAAGAAAGAGTCTAGTCTGTGAAAGAAGCTTATTGGAACATCTCTGAGGGTGAGATTTACCTGTATTCAGTTTCTTAATATATTAGGCTTAGACTTGCGTGTTTTGTTTTATTTTGCTTGGTAACTTACTTTATTCTGCCTGTTATTACTTGAAACCACTTAAATCCTACTTTTTACACTTAATAAAATCACTTTTGTTTATTATTAAACCCAGAGTAAGTGATTAATATCTGGGGGAGCAAATAGCTGTGCATATCTCTCTATCAGTGTTATTATAGAGGGCGAACAATTTATGAGTTTACCCTGTATAAGCTTTATACAGAGCAAAATGGATTTATTTGGGATTTGGATCCCACTGGGAGCCGGGTGTCTGTGTGCTGGAGACAGGAGTACCTGCTGACTGGTTTTCAGCTAAAGCCTGCAGCTTTGGGGATGTAGCTCAGGCCTTGGGTCTGTGTTGCAGCAGGCTTGCATGTTTGGCTCAACAAGATAAGGTTCTGGAGACCCAAGCTGACCAAAAAAATGGGTTCAGAGGTAGTTTCAGCACATCAGGTGACAGTCCCAAGGGGATCTCTGTGACCGAACCCATCACAATGGGATCTGTGGATTATATTCAAGAAAGAGATCTTGGAGTTATTGTGGATAGTGAAAACATCTGCAGTGGCAGTCAAAAAAAAGAATGTTCAGAACCATTAAGAAAGGGATAGATGATAAGACAGAAAAGAGCATAATGCCATTGTATAAATCCATGGTACACCCACACCTTGAATACTGCGTGAAATTCTGGTTTCCCTATCTCAAAGATATGTTAGAACTGGAAAAGGGAGAAAGAAGAGTAACAAAAATGATTAGGGGTATGGAATAGCTTCCAGATGAGGAGAAATTAAAAGGCTAGTACTACTCAGCTTTGAAAAGGGACAACTAAGGTGGGGATACAATAGAGATCTATAAAATCATGAATGGTATGGAGAAAGTGAATAACACAAGAACAGGAATCACTCAGTGAAATTAATAAGCAGCAGGTTTAAAACAAACAAAAGGAAGTATTTCTTCACATGCCGCACAGTCAACTTGAGGAAATCATTGCCAGGGAATGCTATGAAGGCCAAAAGTATAACTAGGATCAAAAAGAATTAGATAAATTCATGGAGAGTAGGTCCATGAATGGCTATTAGCCAAGATAGTCAGGGATGCAACCCCATGCTCCAGATGTTCCTGAACCTCCATTTTTACTGTAATCCATGTTTTGGAATTTGGTGACCATAAATAAATTACTGCTTTAACTAGGAAGGTAGACAGCTTTCTCCTACCTTTGGGAAATTTGAATCAATACCACTTCCTCATTTGTCATAAAAACATTCTGTGTAAGACTGAGTATTCCATGCAGAAAAATACTGGTTCTCTGTTGCATTGTAGTTTGCTGTCACGAAATGAATCACTGCAACCCCCTTCTATTGTGCCAAGATACTGAGGTTCCCTTCTAATCAGAAAATTAAATCAATAGATCATGAAAGTGCTGTAAGGTTTACTTTTGTCAACTGACCATATGATTTCTTTTCAGACCTCTGGCTATATATTAAGGTACCAACATGTGAATTTAGCAACTTTTTTCTAAAGTGCAAAATTAAACTGCACATATATCAAAACCACCACAGGGGCATAGCTCTGAAAGAGCTTTTTTTTGATTAATGCTGCAATGTTAACAGTAGCATCTTTTTCTAGTCAACTTTTCTATACAGTTACTAGCTAGAAAGAAACACACCTTGCAGAAACTTTAATAGCTTATATAAATTTTGGTTACAGAAAATATATTAATTACTACTTAAATATGTGCCATACTCCTAAGGGTAATGATAAAAATGTTTTGTACTTCTACACCGCCTTCCACCCAGAGACTGTGAAATTAATATAAGTATTTAGAGCACTAACACATCACTTTACCTTTTCAAAACACTTTACCAAGATTTAGGTACTCCTCATAACATCCCTACCTCCTAGGCAAATATTATCCCCATTATCCAGATTGAAAAAAAGATATACAGATGTTTAGTGATTTACCCCAAGTCATCGTCTGTTTCAGAACAGGGAAAAGAACCCAGATCCTATGATGTGACAACTCGACCTTCAAAGCCCCTCATAATCTGGCTCCCATAAATGTTCTGTTAATCTCCTTCCACTCTCCCAACCCACTTGAAACCTTCACGCTTTTTGTATCCTATTCTGAATCCCACTTTCGAGCTTTCTTCCACGTACCATGGTAACTTGGAATCTCCACCTTGATCTAGTCAAACATCCACACACATATATCTGAAAATCAAGTCTTTCTTTAAAACACACTTCTTTTAACAAGCTTACAAACCCAATTTTCAGCATAAGGACATGCTGCTAACCGCTTCTTGAAAACAAATTCTGTAACCAATGTTGCCATGTTGTACGTTTTACTTGTTCATTCTAAGTCAATGCATTTATTATAGTCGCTAGCTATACTGTAAGCTCCCTGGGGCAGCGACTGTCGCTTCTCATGTGTTGTAAACTACCTGGCACATTGTTGGCATGTTAGAATGATAAAAGAGTAGAAAGAGTAGTACTACTTGCATCTGAAGAAGTGGGTATTCACCCACGAAAGCTCATGCTCCAAAACGTCTGTTAGTCTATAAGGTGCCACAGGATTCTTTGCTGCTTTTACAGATCCAGACTAACACGGCTACCCCTCTGATACATAGTACTACTTGTACATATAAGGAGTCTGCTATCATATGCTTAGGTAAAGGTTAGATTTCTAATGAACAGTTTAATATAGAAACAGTTAAAGGCAAAAGCCCTCATCTCTGCATTCCTCACAAGCTGTAAGACAAAGACTCTCCTTTCCTACAGAACCAAGAAGCTCCTTGAGAGAGGGGAAGCAATGCTTTCTCTCTCTACACAGTTCCTGGGACTACACTTCTACAAGACTTTGAAACTCTGCAGGACAGAAGAAGATACTCCCTTTTATCTGATGTGGCTCAGTTCTGCAGTAGAGGAGAGTCTCCTAGAGTAGATGAACTCACATCACTTTAACATTTAAAAGGCACTGAGAGGAAGGATCTGGGGTTTTAAAGCAGCCCATTAGAGAAAGATGCTAGTAGTGAAGGTAAGACGTAGAGCTGAACTTTCCCAACATTCAGGGACATTCAGTGCTAAGATATTTATTTCAGTCCTATCTCTGTTAATACTATAGGGAATACATTAAAAACTCTGGGACTATCAATTCCCTGCTGTAAATTTAGAAGTAGAACATTACCCAAAAGTCCTTTACTTTAAAAAAATTGGTCAAAAAAAAAAACCAAAAGAAATCCCAAGTTTTAAAAGCTAAACTCTAATGCTAATTCTTTAAGGAATATTACACTCCAACCTCTGAAAAAGAAGCCTTTGCCTGCTCATGTGTGCCATGGTATTCATAGAAAGGTACAATTTCAGATCAGTTTAGGATCTGTAAGTAGTTAAACAATCAGAGAATCTGATTTTGTTCTGGTTCCCTCTGTAGAGCAGGTACCTACATAGCTGTATGTGCTACTGAAACCATTTTTGAAAAAAAAAATCACTTTTGCTGCAACCAATATATTTTTGCTCTTTAGAGACAACAAAAACAGATAGCAGGCTTGTTAGAGCTGACAATGCTATAAAAACAAGTATTACAGATGACATCTCAGAAAGGTAATGTAATACCATGTCTGCACTGATTCCATTTGCGTCCTTCCTACAGTTAAACAACATGATTAGGGTCTTTAAAAAATAAAAAATCCTTCCGAGCTTCTCTCATTATCTTAACTTAAAAACTAGAGCTAGTCAGGAATTGCCAACCATTTTTTTCAATGGAAAATGCAGTTTGCACCCAATCAATATTTTTTCAAGAGAAACTTATGATTTGGTTAACTTTATTTTTCATTGGGGAAATCAAAACAAAATACTTCAGTTTGTCAAATCAAGTCAAAATATGTTTAATTTCAGGTCAGTTCAACACTGCACTGCTTCTGCCTGAGCTGTGCTTCCTGCAGTGCATCATGGACGTTGCAGTATGGGTTCCACATGACCTCATTCTCCTCTATGGGCCAGGACTCTGAGGTAGCACCAAGCATCCTCTCTCTCAGGGGCCTGGATGACTGGTTCTTGCTCATATGCTCAGGGTCTAACTGATTGCCATATGTGGGGTCAGGAAGCAAATTTCTCCCAGGTCAGATTGGCAGTGACCTTTGGTTTTTTTGCCTGCTTCTGAAGCGTGTGGGTGTGGGTCACTTGCCAGGATTATTTGGTTATATCTCACTTAATCGTTTCCCTGCCATTGCAGGGACCTCAGGCACTAGTGCACCTCTGTCCCTCCTATTCTTGCCTGTGGGACATAATAGTTAAGTCTCCCGAGGTCTCGATCTAATTTCAGTTACTGGGTTTAGTGTGCAAGTGCTGGACGGTGTTGGTGATCCGTGATATAGATGAGGTCAGACTAGATGAGGCTGGTTGTCACTTCTGGCTTTAAACTCTGTAACTCTAGTAACAGTTTCCTCTGGCTGGACTATATTTCCCATGAAGCAATGCAGTCTCTCCTCTGGTTGAACCACTGCAGTGTACCACGGGAGTCCCATGACTAATGTGTATCATGGAGGTGTCTAGCCGGGAAGCCTGACCCATACAGAAGAAGGGGGAAGCACCAAAACTACAACTCCTATGATGCGCTGTGGCTGCTCAGGTTGACATGGACACAATTCAATGCTGAACTGACTCAAAATATAGTATTTTGATTATGGGAACATCACAGTATTTTGACTTTTCCAAACTGAAAGTTTTCCAAACTTTCCAGTCCATTAAAAATGTCAATAGTTTGCATTTTTATCCTGATTCAGGACAAAAACTGATGTCAAAATATCAGAATTTCCTATGGGATGAAAGTTCCCATTTTTGACCAACTCTACTTAGAACTCTCTCCTGCACCAAAACTTATTCTTCACAACAGTTGGGAAATGCAAAGGAGTGTACAGAGCCAGAGCCATCTAAAAATGACACCCTTACAACAAGCACCATTCCTGGCTCTGTGGGATCCTGCATAACACAACCTTAGCAACTGTTGAGAATCTTATTCTGACTACAACACAAAACTAATGGCTCAGACTGATCATAAAATTTAACAGTACTAGCAATGTCTGCATATCAGGGCAGAACCAGGTTTGGGAGCAACTTCAGATCTCTTGTTCCACAAGCAAGAAATTATCACAACCGTCATGAAAGCGACCTGCGTAGGAGCACAAGAGGTGAGGAAGGCTATATTCATTTTTTGTTCATCTAAGCAACTGTTAAGTGCAGAATGTTTTGTTCTGGAATTTATTCTCCTGTATTATCTTTATTCTCCATGAGATAAATGTAAGTATTATTTTATTTATTTTAGTAGAACTATCTTACCCTGCACAAGTTAATTTTGGTAGCAATAAAGCAACATTCTGGGAAGAAGGGCTCTTGCTCTGTTTTACAATCTGCAGACTTAGATAATCAAAAGTAATGTTACACAAAACAAAAACTGCATATCTCAGTTTGAGATCTCCACCTGTCATCTACTTTTCATCGTTTTGAAAGAAATAAATGAAGCTATGTTTCTTAGAGTGACTCTTTTTCAGGTAACCACATATTAGCTGTTCTCACTGTGGCGATTTTTGAGTTTCTTTGTTTAACATTACCATATTTTATCTGCCAGTCTGCACACCTAATAGTTGTAAGAGTTTCAAAATGAATAGAGGCAATAAGAAAATAGATTCACTCACTGGTTATACTCTCCATAATAGATCTGACAGCAGACTAGTCATTAAAATATGCTCCTCATAAACATATTTTCCAAAATGCCCAACAGATCCACTACATCATTAATTTTAATGCCTTTTGTATAGTTTAATCTCCCACATCCAAACACAGGTGTCACACAAGGAGGTGGACTTTCATTATTGTGCATTCATAAAGATTTTTTTCCAGTAAAAGAGTCTCCTTCTCATGAAAAATGCACAGTAAGTGGCCAAACTATAAATAGTAGAAACATATTCATTTTGGGAAAGAGGTCACCTAATGGGGAAAAAAATCCAATTTTTGTCTGTTTCATGTTCAGTTGCATCTTTTCAGTTTGTCGTACCCAGCCAATGGAGCTGGGGGAAGTGGTGCACTACTTCCCACAGCTCCCATTGGCTGGGAACAGTGAACCACGGCCACAGAAAGCCGAGGGGCTCCGTGCCTGCAGACACTCCAGAAAAACAAAATGACAATGTATTAGATATTCAATTCAATGATTCCATAGAGTTTAAAATCATCAAATTTTGCTATAGACTCGTGTATAAGCTGACCCCTGCTCTTTAACGCATCACTTTTTTACCAAAAGTATTTGGCTTATGAACGAGTATATACGGTACTTAGTGGTGCATTAACAACTTGTTATTACAAACTTGTTTAAAGGTGGCTCTGGTTAATATGGTTTCACCACCAGCATTCCGAGGGCCTAAATACAAATCATTAATGTAATTTCTTCAAATATAACATTTTAATTTTATTAAAGGAACTCTCTCATAGTTTAAGTCCAAAATTTTTGCCTAACTCAAAATTGTTGTATTATATCGTGTTGAGGAATATCTTAGGGATCATTATCCTTCTCACACCATCAATCTATTCCTATGGGTAAAATGGGGATTATTTAGGGTTGGGGAAGGTAGAGGACCTTCCCAAAGAAAAAACTTTGTTCTGATGCCTTTTGTTCTAGTTCAGGAGTCGGCAACCTTTCAGAAGTGCTGTGCCGAGTCTTCATTTATTCACTCTAATTTAAGGTTTCACATGCCATTTTAATGTTTTTAGAAGGTATCTTTCTATAAGTCTATAATATATAACTAAACTATTGTTGTATGTAAAGTAAATAAGGTTTTTCAAATGTTTAAGAAGCTTCATTTAAAATTAAATTAAAATGCAGGGCCCCCCAGTGGCCAGGACCTGGGCAGTGTGAGTTCCGCTGAAAATCAGCTCGCGTGCCACCTTCGGCACCCGTGCCATAGGTTGCCTACCCCTGTTCTAGTTAATAGTTAACTAGCCTCAGACCACTGAGCTTTGGTGAAGCTGCTTATATGATCGGGCCTAAATTAAATAGACACACTATCATAGCCAGCTCCATGTATTTGAGTATTTAGATTGACAGTTCTCTAGTGAATTACAATATCCACAAATAGTATCAGCATAACAATATTTGGCAAAACTTATTCACAAATGAACTGTGACTGGGGAAATAGAACATAGGAAACCATAGTGGGAGTACCACCTGCAGTGGCATGAATAAGCATCAATAAATGGCATAACAAAAATCGATCTCTTTCCAGTTAATTGCCATCTGGTGATATTTTACAATATGAAGTTTAGGAAAAGAGATATTACATGCTGGCTCAAACACAAAAAAAGATTGAGAAAAACTGTTAAAATAATATGTTGTTAAGACTCTGCTTTAAACAGAGCTAATCATATTATATTCAACCACTTTCAAGCAAGGCCTATTAAAATCTATGATGTTTTGGATCTCCAAAATCCCTAGACTGATATCAGGACTAGTGGGAGTCTACAAAGCACTGATGGAAATGAAAATGCCTAAATCCTCATTCACTCCAAAACACCTAAAGGAGCATGAAGAGAGCTGATGAGAGGGGCTTTGTTTTGGCACTTGAACTACCCTGAGTTCCCTTGTGTGAAGATGATTTTTCAGCTGAAAACAACTTCTTAGCGTTATTTTAATAGAGGGAAAACAAAGATAATGAGATGAACAACAGCTTAATATTCAGTGTAGATCACTCTGTTAAAAGGGAATTAAAATGGCTAATTGTATGCCTGGACATGCACCCACTGAGGTCCAATAATCCTTTAAACCACTAGTTCATCAGGACAGCCCTGAGATGCATCTATTTTGATTTACTTTATCTTCACTATACACACACACCCACACACACCATTTTAGTTATTTCTTAGTACGTGTTATATCAACCAACATGACATCTGCCAACCCTTTGCTTGCCTGCTACTCATTTCCTCCACCCTTTCCTTGTTATTTGCCTCAGATTGTAAACTCTTCAGAGTGGACATGACAGATGGACAAACAAAAATGCCATTGAGTTGACTGTAGCACCTCGCTTTGCTTGGCTAACCTTAATGCCAGATATATCGTAGTCATGGTGCTATGAAAGCTTTCCCTCACTCCTTTTCCAAATGCTACTCAGTCGTCACAGACAGCAACAATTTCTATTGCTCAATAAAAAAGTGATTGAGAGATTTACTCCGATTGCCACATAAGAATATGATTGAGTGATCTTAATGGCCTAGTCTATTGACAGTTGATAAGATGGAAATGCTACAGAATATTACTAACTTTATTTTTTTTCCTTGGAAATCTCTGATTTCACCATTGTCATGTTGATTATGAATAAGTTATTTTTTAACTGTCATTATTCAATGGGGAATGTCTGCATATAATACAGGGTGCAGTAGTTATGCCAAAAGTAACATTTTAGACAGATAGATATTTGGAAAGCACAAAATTGCAGGGAAATGTACAATTTTTTTCCACGGAAATCTCATTGCAACCAACTCCAACTTTAAAAACACACTAGAAACAATAGGCCTGATCCTGTTCCCATAGAAATTAATAAAAGTTTTACCATCCATTTGAGAATGAATAGAATTAGGCTCAATATCATGAACATGTTAATCATATAAGGTCATTTGGACCCAGAGCTCCAATTTTATCAGTACTGCCTTTCTAAACCTCTCTTTTCTGTCTGCCATACTGTTATAAACCTCATTTTTTAAAAAGAATTGCTCCTGTTAAGCTTTGTGCATAACTGGAGGACCTAACATTTTCATATTTGTAAGGTATTTGTAAGGTTCAATCCTTCAAAATGCTGAGCTCTATGGCCTCAGTCCAGCAACACAAGTAAGGGTACGTCCAGACTACCCGCTGTATCAGTGGGTAGTGATCGATTTTTCGGGGATCGATATATCGCGTCTCATCTAGACGCGATATATCGATCCCCTAACGCACTGCCGTCGACTCCGGAACTCCACCGGAGCGAGCGGTGGTAGCGGAGTTGACACGGGGAGCCACAGACGTCAATCCCACGCCATGAGGACCCCAGGTAAATCGATCTAAGATACTTCGACTTCAGCTACGCTATTCACGTAGCTGAAGTTGCATATCTTAGATCGATACCCCCCCATAGTGTAGACCAACCCTAAGTATGTACTTCACTTTAAGCAGGAGAGTAGTCTCTACTTCAGTGGGACTCCTTGTGCACTTAAAGCCAAGCCGCATTTAAATGCTTAACTGAATTGGGGCCCAAGTGCTCAACATTTTGCAAGACCTTGCCCTTTGTTTGCTACAGTTGGAAAAGACTGAAGATCGGTAGAAATATCCTGGGGTCTAAAATATGATTTAAATAAAATAATCTTTTACAGTATTTTACATTCCTTCACGTGTTTTAGCACTTCAGTGAAGTGAACATGTATACAACTGACTTTAGCTTTGTATGACATGGTACATTACAAAATTGCTTTCTTAAAGCCAGTAGTTGATTTAATTTACTTTACTACTCATGGAAAGAATTTACCAATAGCAGCAAGAAGATTCAGGCATAATAGGATCATGGTGTTGTGCAAGCTTCCCCACACTGTTATTCCAGTACAACTCAGTCTTACCCCTGAAATTCCATTCTTGAACCTATTTTGAGAAGAGATTACAAACGGTAAACTGCAAATTCAACTCAGCTGTGTCAGTTTCTAAAGTAAATTAATTTATTCTTGTGAAGATGCCAGGATGAGAGCTTTGGATAGCAAGGTCCTTTATCTGTCTACAACAGAGGTAGGGTATAAGTAGGGGTAATGCAACCCTTCCCACAATGTTCGGTCAGGCTGTTTCAAACTAAACCTAGCAAGACAGCTACAAGAGCAAGAGTGTAACCCAATGTACAGCTGAAACATGGCCTCTCTGATAAGACTGACAATTAGTTCCAGCTATGGTGGTCATTTTTTTGTGAGGTGGGATCCCTGTCCCTACAAACTGGAGTAAGTCCAGTTCATTTCACACACACATATGAACAATCAGATAATGATTTACAGTCACTATTCAGCTGGGCCAGATTTGAACCAGTGAGATATAGTTGAAAACATGAGGAGTCCGGTGGCACATTAAAATCTGGAGAAGTGGGTTTTTTACCTATGAATAGGACCAGCGCAAAGGGTTTTAGCACCCTAGGCGCACGGCAATTTCGCCGCCCCGCGCCCTGGTCCCAGCTCCGGTGGAGCTGCCGCAGTGGTGCCTGCGGGAGGTCCACCGGAGCCGCGGGAGCAGCTGACCATCCCGCAGGCACGACTGCGGCAGCTCCACTCGAGTCACCTGCCGCCCCCTCCGGCAAAATGCCGCCCACCAATAATCCTGGCGCCCTAGGTGGTTGCCTAGGCTGCCTAAATGGAAGTGCTGGCCCTGCCCATGAATGCTTATGCCCAAATAAATCTGTTAGTCTTTAAGGTGCCACCAGACTCCTTGTTGTTTTTGTGGATACAGACTAACAGGGCCACCCCTCTGATATAGGTGCAAGGCTCTATCAAGCCAATGATCCATCAAACCTCCTTTGTGGTGATTTTTATGATGTGTACTGCACTGGAACTACTAAACTAATTTTGACTTGCAGCTCATTCCAAAGTGATGAATACTGAGGCTATACACTTCGTTCAAGCCATATGTGCACCTATCACTCATTTCTGTGTGAGTTCCATGCATGTAACGAGGGCAGCATGTGCTTCCAGGTCTGTAGGAGTAAAACAGTATCTTAACTGGAGATGGAACCAAACCCAAATCTTGGCTCTGAAAGGAAAACCCTCTTCAGAGAAGCTGCTTGGACCTCTCTCCAGTAATCAACAGTGCTACCAAAACAAAAATGTGTTCATCTGATTTAAAAAATCAGAATAAAACATTTAATCTACACAATAAATTAATACCTAAAATGATACTTTTTAGTTTTGCCTACCATTCCACCATTCTGCTGATGCATGAGAGACTTCCTTTCTGCAAAGACCCCCAAATGCTCTTTGGGACATACATTCCAATATTTTATTTACAACATCATATTTAAGTTACTCTGCAAGACAGTTCAGCCCTGGAACTTGGATTTCAAGGCCTGAAACCTCTTACTGTCATGCCAGAAGAGACCTTATATCTTTGCAACCACTGTGGCCACATCATACCTTTTTCTTCAAGGTGCTATGCATCGCACATCCAATCCACAACAGCTGACACTATCAGTATTGCCAACTCTCCCAATTTTATCATGAGTCTTGCAATTTTTCATGTATTTCCTGAAGCCCTAACTCCTTTATAAGGAGACTGTATAAGAATATCATCTTTAATTTTAAAAATAAAGTAAGTTTCTAGTACTTGTGGTTATGGAGAAAAGTTTGAAAACTTGAAGCCAGCACACCCTAAATGCTGAAACCAGAAAGCATATAAAAAATCCAAAATTAATTATTATTTTTTTAAACCTCATGATGCTTATACCAGTCTCATGATTTTTGGAGGCATGACAGATGATTTTTGAATGCTTGAGACTGGCAATACTGCACCATATACCCTTGATTTCTTATCTCCACTAACATCTATGCCCCCCCCCAAAAAAAATCAGACATTTAATTCCTAACTCCTCCTGTTTTTTTGTTTGTTTGTTTGTTTGTTTTTTTAAACTTGGAACATTTGTTTTGGCTCCAGATCTTTAATTCCTGCTCCATGTACTGGGGTGAGGGATGTTCACCAGTGAATGCAGTGCTTCACAAGCAGGTGGAGAGGGGTCCCTATTACTTGAAATTGGTTGCAATAAACCAAGAGACAGCCAATGGGTCTTGTGAATACATAGATGGGGAGGAAGAGAGAAGGCTGGTGGGAGGGAACCTGGTCATATTTAGCAAGGGCTAGATGGAAAATGGCATGTGTTATTTCAAGTAAGGTTCTGCGATATCAAAGCAAGCCCTGAGCTATACTCAGGTATTAAATGGATTAACAGCAAATATATAACATATTGCATAATCAAAATTAACATTCTACAGACCCACCTTTACCAAGAGAAAGATAGTGTAATTAGATATTTTTAAGACTTAGAAAACAAACTCAAATTCCCTGGTGGTGATTTAGTTGGATTAATTGGTTGTCACCCTCTGAAGCCACATTTTAAATTCAGATCTGAGCAAAGTAAAACAAAACTAAAAATCTTACTCCACCATACAATCTTTCCCTATCAGCTCCATCTCCAGTGGACTTCCACAACATAATTTCATGTTAATCAGTTATGGTGGTCAAACTTTGTACCAACTATGGTGTGTGAATGAGCAACACTTGCCCCATCAGAGATGTCTCCCTTCACATAAGGTTGGAAACCTACTACTAATGAAACATAGTCAGCCTATGCAGCACTTACCACACTCAGTGTGTCTAGCTGGACTATGAATAAACAAAAGACCTGGTTCCCCCATGACCCACTGAAACTCTCATAGATTCTCCTAGTAAACTGGTTTCACCCTTTAAAACTCAAGGAAGAATCTGATTTATAAACATTTTGATCTCATGCAAAATGTTATTTGATATATAATTCTCAGTATTTCATTAAGAGGCATTCTGCATCAGAGAATTCTCATTAGTATCAATAAAGCATGTTTGCACTAAATGAAAAAAATATGGAAAACAACAAGATACTGTAATTTCCTATAGCACGCTTTATTTTTCAAAAGGGATGGTCTCCTTAAAGCTGAGCCTCTTTAATCGCCTTATAAACATGATCCTAAATTCTATAATTATTGTATAAGATAAATATTCTTCTTCTCCTGGACAGTATAATGACTGTTATCATGAATGTTGCAGTATATAGACGTTAATTTATACTGGTTGGGATAAAAATATGTATTACCACCCAAAGAACTGAAACTTATATTAAGAAGCTCAATAGTCATCCACTCATATGTACTTCCCTTTCTCTTTTCCCCCCCATCACCAAGTGCCATAATCTACACCCAGCCCTTGAATCTCCTTTACCACTTCTGTTGGCCTCCAACAATGGATTGATACTTCCAATCACTTGGAATCTCTCAACCTCATTTTCACCATGCATGACTCACTCCGACTTCTCTATTTTAGGGCTCTCCTCTCTCTGATCACCACCTCTGCTCCTCAGAACGGCTTGCTGCTTACACCTTTCTTGACATCTGTCCATTGCACAATGTGATACACAAGGGAAGAAGGAGAATCCAGGGAATTACAGACCAGTCAGCCTCACCTCAGTCCCTGGAAAAATCATGGAGCAGGTCCTCAAGGAATCCATTTTGAGGCACTTGGAGGAGAGGAAGGTGACCAGGAACAGTCAACATGGATTCACCAATGGCAAGTCATGCCAGACCAACTTGATTGCCTTCTACAATGAGATAACTGGCTTTGTGGATATGAGGAAAGTGGTGGACGCAATGTACCTTGACTTTAGCAAAGCTTTTGATATGGTCTCCCATAGTATTCTTGCCAGCAAGTTAAAAAAGTATGGATTGGATGAATGGACTATAAGGTGAATACAAAGCTGGATAGATTGTTGGGCTCAACAGGTAATGATCAATGGCTCAATGTCTAGCTGGCAGCTGGTATCAAGCAGAGTGCCCCAGAAGTCTGTCCAGTGGCCGATTTTGTTCAACATCTTCATTAATGATCTGGATGATGGCATGGATTGCACCCTCAGCAAGTTCATGGATGACACTAAGCTCGGGGGAAAGGTAGATATGCTGGAGGGTAGGGACAGGGTCCAGAGTGATGTAGACAAATTGGAGGATTGAGATAAAAGAAACCTGATGAGATTCAACAAGGACAAGTGCAGAGTCCAGCACTTAGGACAGAAGGATCCCATGCACTGCTACAAGCTGGGGACCGACTGGCTAAGCAGCAGTTCTGCAGAAAAGGACTTGGGAATTACAGCAGATGAGAAGCTGGATATGAGTCAACAGTGTGCCCTTGCTGCCAAAAAGGTTAACAACATATTGGGCTGTATTAGTAGGAGCGTTGCCAGCAGATCAAGGGAAGTGATTATTCCCCTCTATTCTGCACTGGTGAGGCCACATCTGGAGTATTGCGTCTAGTTTTGGGCCCCTCACTACAGAAATGATGTGGAAAAATTGGAGATAGTCCAGTGGAAGCCAACAGAAATGATAAGGGGGCTGGGGCACATGACTTATGAGGAGAAGCTGAGGGAACTGGGCTTATTTAGTCTGCAGAAGAGAAGAGTGAGGGAGGATTTGATAGCAGCCTTCAACTATCTGAGCCGGGGTTCTAAAAAGGATCGAGCTAGGCAGTCCTCAGTGGTGGCAGATGACAGAACCAGGAGCAATGGTCTCAAGTTGCAGTGGGGGAGGTCTAAGTTGGATATTAGGAAAAACTGTTTCACTAGGAGGGTGGTGAAACACTGGAATGGGTTACTTAGGGAGGTGGTAGAATCTCCATCCTTAGAGGTTTTTAAGGCCCGGCTTGACAAAGCCTTGGCTGGGATGATTTAGTTGGGGTTGGTCCTGCTTTGAGCAGGGGGTTGGACTAGATGACCTCCTGAGGTCTCTTCCAACCCTAATTTTCTAGGATTCTGTGCTTTTGCTGCTGCCCTTAACTCTCTCTAAACCTCTCTGTCAATTCCATGGCATCCATCTACAATTTGACCCTCTCATCATTTCTTGCTTTTGCTCCTCTCTCCCATAATCCTGTATATCTGTTTAATCCCCAACTCTCCTCTCCCCTGTTCCAAACATCTATACATCTTCACATTTACTTTTATGCCTCTATTCCCTGACACCTCTCCTGAACTTCTGACTCCCGGCACAGAAACATGCCACTTACCCCCATTCCCCTGCCTCTGCTCAACATCTAGTTGATTTCTCAGATGCAAAGTTAAGACAACCTATCAGAAACTTCTCTACCACCACTCCTCTCCTCTCCAAGTTTTATCTCTAAAACAATCTCTAATCTCTTCTCCCATTTTCATCCATCCCACTAACTATCCCTTCCTAAATCTGCCTCTAAACCTTGACAGTGATAACTTCAGCAATATTCAGGCAAAATAACTGTCCAACTGTATGGAATGTGTGATGGTCAGGGGTGCCAATCTGTTGACACAAGAACATCTGAGGACACTGGTCAGGTTTTGTGGTGGAGTGAAAATTTGATGAAGTTGGGCTATATATTATTGCTTTTGGAAATGGAAGTGGAAGTCTTTCGGAGTGCTCGAGTCCATCATCAGCAGTTGCACAGGCAATGTAAAAGCATAAAGGAATGCAAGAGATTTCCCCCTAACTTGCTATTTCTGTAGTTTTCAGGCCTCCTGCTCAAGTTGGCCAAAGTGGCCATCCACAAACCAGGAGGAGGAAGCTGAATGGGGAGCTGCTCTATGACTCTGGGAGCTATTTCCAGCCCTCACATGATCATGCCTCCAAGCAGAATTCCTCTGGGCAGTGTCCACTGACTCCTTAGACATCTTTGAGGAGCACTGGGCACTGTCAGGGGTTCTCTTCTCGGTGTCGTCCTCTGGAGCCTGGATTTTTCAATCTTTGACCTTCACTCCCATCTGTTTTTTCATTGTTGTCCCAATAATTCATTTGTGGTCTGGGTTCAGTGGTTCCTCCCCTCAGTCGAAAGGGGGAAAATCATTCGTTTTGGGTGGCCCTAAGCTGACCTATCCCAGTACCAATAACAGGTAACTCAGGAGACCCACTGACAAGTAGCTGGGAGCTTTTTCTCTTGGACTGAGGGAAGCCTGGGTAGCTGAGTGCTGAGCTGGAAGCCTGACTGGAAGCAGGGACAGATCGGGTACACAGTATGCCTAAAACTCTGGCAGACTGTAATGATCTTGGGTAATGGGAGTGAAATTCATGAATTTGGGCCACTTTGAAGCTGGAGCTAGCCTGTAAAGAAGGTCACCGGCTGAGCCCATCGGGGCGGAAGAGTCAGTTGTTTATGCTATTTTCTGTTGGACTACAAGTGAAAAAAACTTTGAAGCCCTGGGGGAAGTGAGTGGTAGGAAGTAGATCGCAGGGAAGCATGCTCGAATCATTGTGAGGTATTTGATATTACTGCCTCTCATAGGGCCCAGGGTCAGAGATTGGTAGAGAAGGAGAGAGGGCCCTGGCTCCTCTATCAACCTCCATTTTGTGGAAGGGGCTGTGATGGAGTTGGATTTCACCCAGAATCAAGACCCATGAGGGATTGTATCACCACTTGCCCTGCAACTGTGGGTGCCTTACAATGCTTTGCTGCTGTAGCTCCCAGCCTGAGACACTTACAGCCAGCCTACAGGCATGCAGGCAGGACTGGATTAACACAGGGGCTTTAGGGGCTGCAGCCCAGAGCCTCTGGCTAAGGGGGGGCCTGCAGGCCCATGGGCCAGACGGGGACTGCTGCTTCTTTTCATCCAGCCCATGGCAAGTCTCCATGTTGCAGGCCAGGCACCAGTCCCAAAACACCAGCACCCTGCTCTGCACGGGGCTGGAGCCATGAGTGCCAGCTTGCCAGCATGCCCCTACGGCCCCTAAGCGAGAGGCATTCAGTGACTCTCTGCATGCTGCCCCCATCCCCAGTGCCATGGCCAATAGGAGCTGCAGGGGCAGTGCCTATGGGCACAGCAGCATGGATCACGCAGAGCAGCCTGGCCCCTCCGCCTAGAGGCTGGACGTGCCGGCCACCTTGGGGAGTAGAGCAGCACAGAGTCAGGGCAGGCAGGGACTCTGCCTTAGCTGCGCTGCACCACCAAGAATCACCTGAGGTAAGCACCTTGCAGCTGGAGCCTGTACCCTGCACCTACAGCCCTGAGGCCCCTCCAGCACCCAAATTCCCACCCAGAGCCCAAAACCCAAACCTTCTGCTGCATCCCTGGCCCTACCTCCCCCCGCTGGAGCTGTACCCGCTTCCACACCCCAACCCCCTGCTCCTGCCCTGAGCCCACTCCCACACTCCAAACCACTAGGGGCCCCAAAAAATCTACAAGAGAGTTAATCCGGCCCTGCATGCAAGTCACGTCCTAAGTTTAGCAACTCTGACCCCAGCAGCCCAACCTGGCATCCACCAACTTTGATTGAGAAATACTAAGGTTCAGTTCTTATAAAGAGACAAAAGCACATCATGACATATTAACTTAACTGGGATAAATGCATCCTTCCATTTAAACTCAGCACTGAACTGGTTTACAGTAAACATAAAACACATTTATTAACAATAGGATATATATTAAATTATGCCAAGTAAGAGGAATAATGTTAGAAAGCATTACAAGCATATAAAAGTGAAAACATCACATCTAGAAGTCTAAAATTTAATCTAGCAAGGTATAGTCTGTCTTCGGGATGGTTTCTCAACTATATTCAGTTTCCAGAGACTTCAACCCCTTCTCCCGCTTGGTTGAATGACCTATCTTTCTCAGCTTGCAAAAGCTCTGTTCCCTTAGGTCTGTCTAGTGATGGACCCTAAAGATGGCTTTTGGTTTTGCTTATATCTTCCAAAGTTCAATTACTTCAGTTCAAGAAGCAGGATGACCATATTGTTCTTTCCTTCCTTTGGGCTTCCCATCCCACTGTATGTAAATAGGGCTTCCATTGTCTTGATTTCATGATGTTTAATTTATATAGGAAACAGGTAAATAACTGTCTTCTGTCTTGTCTGGGAAGGAACCTGTTTCTCCCTGTTTGGCCATAGACTTTAAAACTTAATATCATTAAGTATCCATATTTCCTCATACAGTGTTAATACATACATTTCACAATGATAATCATCACCAGTGTGTCATTAGCTTTCAGAAAAGACATCACTTTATGCACTTTTATAATAAAGTAATGTTGTATACAATCAGTTGATTCAATTGCTTATCACTTTAGACCCTCAGTCTTTAGAGACCAGTAAACCTGTGAAATTGATTTTTATGAGAGTAACCCTTCAAAGTAAAGTTTATTAAAGCTGTGAGGAAGACAACATAGAGTCTTGTGGTAAAGGAAGCGTCATCCTCTTTCTTCCTCATTTGTTAGCTTAAATGGAAATTGTTTTGTTTCCTGCCATCATCTCTTTCCCTGCTGTCTTGATGGTCCTGTTTACTACTTACATGCAAATATGGAACTTCATTGCCTTTGCCCAAAGAACAAGCTGGTCAGAGAACCAAATTCACATTCCTTTGTCTAAGTGAGACCTGTTTACCAACTCCCCCTGACATGCTTAGTTTAAGCACACTTTAGTCATAATTCTAATATATACACATCTCTCAATACCCACCATGTACATATATCACACAAAAATATTTGATATTAGTTTTCAAATGCCACCTCAATGCATATTTTGTACAAAATGATTACACTAGTGTAGAGTGTGAATGCAGGGGTGCCCAGTGTCACAGGGGCATTAAACCTCCTTCCCTGCCCCCACCCCAAAGAAGACAGAGATACTGTAATCACTGAGTCAATGGCATGCCATCCACAGGGGCCCAGAGGTGGGCTGAAGACCTTTTATTTTGTTCAACTCTGTTATCCCAGAAGGGGGTGAAGCCAAATGGTGACCCAGCCAGAGGGCCGAGTTGCTATGTACCGAAAAGTGGACCACCACCATAGTGTTGAAGTGATTACTGGTGAGGGACACTGGCAATAGGAGAGAGCTGGGACATAATGACCTAATCACTAGAAAGCACCACTGGTAAGCCCAGTCCCCATCACAGGTGGGTTTGGTAATGTTAACACCTGTCCACTAAGTACCAAACTGAGATCAACTGATTTGCCATTCCCCAATAACTAGCCATCAGATGGCAGCAACTTTCAGCCACTACTAATCCTAGGCTGAATTCAAACCACTGACCAAAATACACTGTATCCTTTTGTATCCTTTCTTTGATCTTGTCAGCCATTCAGTATTCTTGTAATTTAAGAATCAACATTTGGATGTAGAACTAACTCCATATTCATACAGGCCCTCCTCCTTCTCTCTCTCTCTCTCTGTTGCGGGGGGAAGAGGGGAAGAGAAGGAGAGGGAACCCAAGCCCCTGATCTGGCAGTTATTCAGCATGTGCTCAACTTTACTCATATAAGT
Source organism: Gopherus flavomarginatus (assembly GCF_025201925.1). Lineage (NCBI taxonomy): Eukaryota > Metazoa > Chordata > Testudines > Testudinidae > Gopherus > Gopherus flavomarginatus. The sequence goes on from NC_066618.1 coordinate 22,613,377, forward strand.
AGTCCCAGGACTGAAGCCCAAGTCAATTTTGTTTAGCACAGTGTTCTTTGTGAAACTCATACAAATAACATACAGCACTATCTAAAAGTCTGTACGTTAATGTAATCAGTTTCTACCTACCTACCATTGTTAAAATTAACCTGCAACTGAAATGAAATGTAATTTACTCTGTTCATTCACTGTATGTGACAAGCATGAATGGAACCTACTGTTACAGCTTTATCAAAAAAAGGATCTTTCCTACTTCTTCTAAACTGAAATGCTGCCACATAAATTATAGTCCACTTGATCTTGGTTTACATTTACAGCAAATTTTGATAAAATAATTTCCAAAGCACTTTGACGGCAACTGTTATTATAGGGTACATGGAAACAATTGTTTCCAACAATTTACTTTCCAAAACACTTTGATTTATTGCAATCATAATAGAGAGCTAAAGATACAAAAACAGAACTCAAGTTTATAAACCACAGAACTACATTGCTACATTCAAAATACATCATAAAATATTAACTTTTTTTGTACAAATAACCACATCCATTTCACTGCAGTTCATAAGCATCACCTTCTGCATTACAAATGTATATATTAAGTCACCATATCTAAAATAAAATTAAACATCAAAATACAATAATTACTTAATACCAATATTAAGGTGATTGTACTCACTCTAAAGTACTTGCCTAAGTTTAATGTTTTAGTATAAATAAAAGATCTCTTCAATGCAATACTGTAATAAACAATACTGACAATTTCTTTTGTTCCCAAGTCTCCCATAGCATCTAAGTAATCTAATATGAAAATCAGATCCATCTGTATCTTTTTAAGAGAGACCCTATCAAATTGAAACCAAAAATTCTGTATGAAAATATTGTACCTTCTGTACTATCAAGATTAGTAAAACTGCTTGATTTATGTATTTGAAAACATGTTGTGCACAGCCAATTTCAGTTTCTCTTGTATAGCTATTTAGTAAGGGAGAAACTGACTAGCCGAAAAGATCCATATTGCCACCGGTAGGGGAGCAGAATTTTTTTTTAAAAAAAGGGAATTTAGAAAACAAAATAAGGATATATTGTTTGTAGGCTGCTCTGTCAGAAACTGTTGTTTATGTTATTGTTTTTTAAAATAGTTACTCATCAAAAATTCAAGTTGGCAGTGTCCTTTTAACATATAAGGATTAATTTAGAATATTAAACTATCAGCTCTATTTTTTTAAATCAGTCTTCTGAACACAGTTTATATACTGTGTACTCAGCTGTTTTTTTTCCTCTGAGAAACTGAACACCTTGTTGGAAAAGATAAGACCATCTCTTCTTGGCTAAATCTAGTTTTTTTGCCATATGTTTTCACATTTAGTTGCGTGAAAAATGCTACCAGTAAAGAAGCAATTTAAATGTCAAGAAGCAGTAGCAGGCAGTATGTTCCTTTGCTGATAATGGTATCTTATAAAAACACATTCTTACAGGACAGACTTGTAATAGTATGTGCAATATAGGGGTAGAGGAAGGAAGACCTACAGATCTAATATTTTATCTTGCATTTTAACTTCTCAATACCCAACTTCTTGAAACAATCATGTAGGTATTTGTTATAAAATAGATAACTGATCATTTGAAGATGATCATTTTATTGTAATTAATAACTTATCCAACAATTTTGCACACAAAAAGGCCCTATGAGGTTCTGCAAGAGTGTATATTTATATTTATGAGTCAATCTATAGTAAGACTTACTGGATCACCTACTAAATACAAACTAAATACGATTTTTTTCGATAGGTACATTGTTTTTAAGTGGACTCCAGCTTTATTATAGAGGTTTTATAACATATCTGTGTATATTTGCACTACTGTGTGTGAAGAAAGTGGAACTGTGTTGGAACAGAGGAAAGCAAATGTATAACCTCCACGGCAACCAAAAACCTCAGACATATGGTACAGTGTTAAATTTGGTTTTATTGCAGTAGTTGTTGCCTACTATTGTACAAACCCTTCATAATTAGTAAAAATTAAAGTTTTGAACTCACGATTAACAAGATACTGAAATGATGTTCCACAGAGTGATTAATAAAATTCTAAAAGGATGAGAGATTTTAAAACTGTTTCCATGCCCAGCAGTGCTAGAGCTGTTTATTTTCCTGACTTTTCTGAAAGGCAACAAAGCTTTTCCTCCTTTTAAAAAAGATCCATACTTTCAAACTTCTTGTGATTCCCCAAAAGATTTTAAATTTATGTTCAGGGCACCAGGAACCAGAAACTGAATTGTGTCAAGAAGCGGAATCTAAATGACTGCATTCTTAAAATAAAAGAAAATACTAAGATAATATTGGAAGATTTTGGACACAGGCATGTCACAAGATTCTGAGGCCATGAAGAGCGGGGTCCACGACTGAAGCAACTGAGGATGCTGCTGCTATCTTTAGTCCAAAATCCTTCTCCCTAGAAAATATGTCTCACCTACCCCCCTCACAGCAAGCATTTAATGTCTATTCTCTCTGGCTTGAACACTCCTACTGAAATCATTAGCTTCATTTTTAATCCTTTTTAACAAACAATATCATCATTAGGAATACTGCACAGTTTGCTTTGGAGGGGTGCCTCTGTTTTGTATTTAATTGTTTTATTATAGAAAGGGGGATTTCTCAGAAGAAGCTAATTTAGCTAGACATTCTGATCCCTCTTACTAGTCCAGGCAGCCACTAAAATGATGCCAAATGTAAAACTCTCCAAGTCAGCACCTTCTTCTTACAAGGTGAGTCACTGTAGGAAGCTGTGGGTCAGGGTGACTGTTCGGATAGATATCATTGTGAGTAGCTTTGATGGGGATTTAGTTTTAAGAGTTTCAGTGAAAGGAGAAGATTTGTTGTGATGGGGTTTGGATAAGAAGATTTAGTGTTTAGCTGCAGAGCATGAGGTTAGTTGTAAGAGTATCTCTGAATAGATTAGGGTTAGTGTTGGGGTCTCATGATTTGGGGGAGCTGAATTTGGGGAATTCAAGTGCAGGGTTTAGTGCTTGGAAGTTCTCTGTGGGAGGTTTATTTAAATGGAATCTTAGTATGAGGCCTTAGTTTGAGAAGGTCTCAGCAGAATAAGGCTTTCTGACCGTCTTCATGGGATATTCAATAGTTTCAGGGCTCTCCATGAGTTAAGCTTAACCTGGAGTTCAGTATTGGGTCAGTGGGTGGGTTAATCTGGGGTATCTCAGAGGGGGATTGTTTGGGAATTTCTGTGTATAGGGATCTCAGTGTGGGTTTAAAGCATATGAGGGGCCCAGTGGAATAAATTGTGATATTGGGAGATTAAATATATGGAGACCTTGGTGCATTTAGTTTGGGGTAGGTGGCAGTGGAGTACTTTTAATTTTGGGGACTCGGTGATTGGAAGGTTTCAGTGGAAGATTTAAGTGTGAGAGGGAGACTCAGTGGGATGAATTTAGTTGGAGAAGCACGTGGAGGGTTGTCTCACACTAATGGTCTCAATACGGTGAATTTGGTAGGTGGGTCTCAGCAGGATGAGATTAGTTTGAGAGGCTCCCATGTAGTTGATCTCTATGGCTGAATCTGATGAGGAGATTAGGGGACTGGTGTTGTGGGTCTCTGTGGGAAGCCTCAAATGAATGGTCTCAGTGTAGCAAGTTTAGCTGCTGTGAATCTCAGGCCTGGTCCACACGACAGCGTTAAATCGATTTAAACAGCGTTAAATCGATTTAACGCTGTACCCGTCCACACTAGAAGGCACTTTAAATCGATTTTAAGGGCTCTTAAAATCGATTTCTGTACTCCTCCCCAACGAGAGGAGTAACCCTAAAATCGATATTACTATATCGATTTAGAGTTAGTGTGGACGGAAATCGAAGTTAGTGGTCTCATTCTTTTACTGAGCTACCCAGAGTTCACCGCTCCGGAAATCGATGGTAGCCTAGGACCATGGACGCACACCACCGAATTAATGTGCCCTAGTGTGGACGCGTAAAATCGATTTTATAAAACCAGTTTTATAAAACCGGTTTTAATAATTTCGATTTTATGCTGTAGTGTAGACGTGGCCTCAGGGAATGCTCCCAGGGACACAAATACAGGTAGACATTAGGGAGCTCTCACAAATGCTTTTGGTGGTGTAGTCTCTGTTCAGATGGATTTCACCTGAAAGTCCTCAGTGAGGAAGTTTCACACAATGGTCTCAGTGGGGTGGGTTTGGCAGGAGGGTCTCTCACAATGGACTGGGTGGGGTCAGTTTGGCAGGGAGATCTCACACCATGGTCTCAATAGGGTAAGTTTGGAGTGGGTCTCGGGGGATCTCACAGATGATGAGTCTGGCAGCGGGCTCTGCAGTGAGGGGGGCTCATGAAACTGGCAGTGAGGTGAGTGGGGGGGTCTTTCAACCTGGTGAGTAGGGAGGAACTGGGGGGGACACACATGAGCCTCACAGCAGGGTGGGCTGGGGGGGTCTCACACGAGGCGTTGGACAGGAGAGGGCTGGGGGCTCGCGTGGATGGGCTCACAGGAGGCACCCAGCAGAGCGGCATGGGGGCTGACACCAGGCGCTCGGTGGGGTGGCTCGGGCAGAAGGGCTCACACAGAGGCTGGGCAGGGCGGGCTAAGGGCGGCAGACAGGCTGACACCGGGCGCTCGGCGGGGCTGACAGCGGGCAGGCTAAGGGCGGCAGACAGGCTGACACCAGGCGCTCGGCGGGGCTGACACCGGGCGGGGTAAGGGCGGCAGACAGGCTGACACTGGGCGCTCGGCAGGGCTGACACCGGGCGGGCTAAGGGCGGCAGACAGGCTGACACCGGGCGCTCGGCGGGGTGGGCTGAGGGCTGACACCGGGCCGGCTAAGGGCGGCAGACAGGCTGACACCGGGCGCTCGGCGGGGCGGGCTAAGGGCGCTCGGCGGGGCTGACACCGGGCGGGGTAAGGGCGGCAGACAGGCTGACGCTGGGCGCTAGGCGGGGCTGACACCGGGCGGGCTAAGGGCGGCAGACAGGCTGACACCGGGCGCTCGGCGGGGTGGGCTGAGGGCTGACACCGGGCCGGCTAAGGGCGGCAGACAGGCTGACACCGGGCGCTCGGCGGGGCTGACACCGGGCGGGCTAAGGGCGGCAGACAGGCTGACACCGGGCGCTCGGTGGGGCTGACACCGGGCGGGCTAAGGGCGGCAGACAGGCTGACACCGGGCGGGGTAAGGGCGGCAGACAGGCTGACACCGGGCGCTCGGCGGGGCTGACACCGGGCGGGGTAAGGGCGGCAGACAGGCTGACACCGGGCGCTCGGCGGGGCTGACACCGGGCGGGCTAAGGGCGGCAGACAGGCTGACACCGGGCGCTCGGCGGGGCGGGCTAAGGGCGCTCGGGGGGGCTGACACCGGGCGGGGTAAGGGCGGCAGACAGGCTGACACCGGGCGGGGTAAGGGCGGCAGACAGGCTGACACCGGGCGCTCGGCGGGGCGGGCTAAGGGCGCTCGGGGGGGCTGACACCGGGCGGGCTAAGGGCGGCAGACAGGCTGACACCGGGCGCTCGGCGGGGCTGACACCGGGCGGGCTAAGGGCGGCAGACAGGCTGACACCGGGCGCTCGGCGGGGTGGGCTGAGGGCTGACACCGGGCCGGCTAAGGGCGGCAGACAGGCTGACACCGGGCGCTCGGCGGGGCTGACACCGGGCGGGGTAAGGGCGGCAGACAGGCTGACACCGGGCGCTCGGTGGGGCTGACACCGGGCGGGGTAAGGGCGGCAGACAGGCTGACACCGGGCGCTCGGCGGGGCTGACACCGGGCGGGCTAAGGGCGGCAGACAGGCTGACACCGGGCGCTCGGCGGGGTGGCTCGGGCCGAAGGGCTCACAGCAGGCGCTCGGCAAGGGGGGTCTCACACGAGGCGCTTAGCGGGGGAGGAGGCGGGTTACACGGGGCGGGCTGCGGGGGGTGGGGACTGTCCGCCTGGCAGCCCCGCTCACCTGTGAGAACCCAGCCCGGCCCGGCCCCTCCTCTGCGGCCGCAGCACTCACCGAATCTGGCCTCGGCGGCTCCGGCGCGGGGGAGCTGGCTGTGCGGGGCGGCGGCGAAGACCGGCAGCAGCAGCAGCGGGAGCATGGAGCCGAGCGCCCCCATCATGCCTGGCCCATCGCAGGCGGCTGCCCGCTCCGCTCCGCTCCCTCCGGCGCTCAGTCCATGCTGCCTCGTCCGGGCTGGCTTCGCTTCCCGGCGGCTCCCTAGATCCGGCAGCAGCAGCTTCAACACCCAGGACAGCTACCAGCGCCGCCGGCCCCTCCCCGGCCTCCACGCCAGGCAGGCAGCAGGAGGGGCAGCCGGCGCACAGGCGCCTCCTCCCTGCACATGAATGAGCTCCGCGCTGCAGCTGCTTCCCATTGACACCCGCGGGCCGGGGCTGCAGCCCCGCCTCTGCTGCCCGCAGCCTGGACTGGGGATGCGGGAGCTCCCCCGCAACTGGACTGGGTTTGGGGGAGCTCCCCAGTCTGAGGGAGGGTCAGGGCGGGCTTCCCTAAGTGCCTCTGCTCCAGACTGTGGTTCCCTATCAGCAAACTTTGGTGCCTGCAAGGTGCAGGAAAGATCAAGTATTTAAAACAACAAAAAGGGGCCTCAGGGTGAAATGAGGCTCAAACGCCCCAAAATACCAGCTTCCCACCGTCACCCACAAACACCCTTGACATTTTGATCTGCTGCCAGAAATACATTTTTCCTTCTAATTTCTCTTATGAGGAGGATCCACTGCGCCGGGTACTCAATTAATTATGGGGAGCAACAAGAAAAAATAAGGACAGGTGGTACGGTCAAAGGGTCAAAAGTGGGGAAACCGGTAGGTTCCTGCCACACGGGTTAGGATCTCTCAGTCCCTCATCTCCCGTTCCTCCCGTGGGCACTGCCGATATTTTAACAAGGGTTCCCACTAACATTGTCCTTCCCCTTCTCCCCTCCCCGCCCCCCAAAAGCCTATCTCAGGGAAAATTCAGCAAAACATGAGGGAGTGGGGAGTAAAGGACTTGAGAATCTATTCATCTGTTTTCACACCATCATAACCCAAGGAGGGAGGAAACGTTATATTAAGTGCATTTACTGGATACGTTTACAGTAAATATCAATACGGTAAGAACAGTTCATCCTGATTAATTTAAGTGAGTGGGAAAGCGTTGTAGAGGGGTATCAACTGTGTGTCCACCTCAAAGAGATTTTTTTCCAAAATACTTGCAACTTCTCCATGAAGACGTTATTTATCATTCAGGAGTATTTTAAGAACCCACCGATGAACCATATCCAGCAGGGCTGATTTAGAAGTATCTGTATAGGCTGTGTCTCCATTAGAAACCTAGTTATCACCCCAACATCCTCTTTAACTGAATGGCTGGCTGTTAACTAGGGGCCAGGGGGATCTCGCAAGAACCTCCACCAGAAGAAAACCCACTGCTTTTATTTCCCCTCATAGGCTCTTCTCATCACCTCACCATTTCAGTAGATCCTTTAGTGTGCCTAGTTAAAATCCCAAGAATCTTGCATTCTTTAGCTCATACAGTTGTCCTGTTATTGCTCTTGCCCTCAAGCCCGGGGGCATACAAACAGCTGGACTCCAATACCACACACTGCTAATGACTGAATCCACATATTGTTGCTGGGCCTTTATGTAAGTTTTTTCTCACTTTGGCCTTTATGCAAATGACCTTTCATTATATTTGATGACATCTCTTCTTCCTCTTTTTACTGGGCTAGAATCATTATAGCCTCTCATTCACGAACTTTATAAAGTTGGAATAAAGCATTAACTGTCACTTATCATAGATGTGGAGCTGCAGCATACATGGAGGCAAAGTATTGCATTCTGGGACCCGTAGTCTCTGTTGCTCTTCCATATTAAAGTTTACAGTGACTGCAATCTCCTCTTTGTTACACAAATTTTGTGCCGACACCAGCGTTCCTACATTTTGCTTTTATGAGCAGTTTGTGAGGCCCTCCCTTAAGACGTAGGAATGATAGTTGTGGACGTGGTACAGGGTTACTTCCTTACTTAATCATGGTGGAGGAGATGCAAAGAATAGGACAATTCATGACTTCTTGGAAAAACATAAGTTTGGAAAGTAGTAGGCACACAAAAGTGAAGAACATTATGTTATTTAATTTCACTGGAGATCTGGGAGGGGGGAAAACTAAAAAAGCAATATAGAGAACAGAGATGGAAGTGCTGCAAGATAAATTAGGCTATTCTCATGGGTCATGCAAACCATTTGGCTTTAAAGCCATCAGTAGAGAAAACAATGAAAAAGGCCATATACATTTTCAGGAAAGTGCAAAAAATGACTGAATTAAGAAGGGACAAATAGCAGGCATAATGATATAAGTTGTTTAATATATCATAAGATAACTGTAACAGTGCAGATAATTGTAATTCCTATTGTTTGCAGTGAACTATCTTCACAGCTACTAAACATTTATTAATGAATACAATGTAGAGCGTCATTGAAACTCAATAAATTTGTATGCATAGTATGCAGGTGACTAGAATGATTACAACATTAATATTTAAAAATGTGAACCTGAGAGACATATAAGGCAATTCATCAAAGAAAAGAGAAATAATAGGAAATTGTTTAAGTACACAAGGCCAGTGAAGTCGAGTAAGGCCTCAAACAGAGGATAAAGATAGTTAATTGACAAGTGAGACAGACATTCCAAAACTATTGAAAGTGCCACTGTAACAGGGTCTGCACCCACCTCTCGCAAGTGCCCACTGTTTGGGTGTATCCGCAGTCTTTAAACCAGTCCCAGCCTGCTTTTGGGCTGCACCCCCAGTGCTGCCTGCTTGGAGGACCTCTCTATTGCTCCTTACCTGGGAGGAGTGTGGCAGGACCCTGAGGCCTCCAGCAGGGGGACCTTGGGCCTAGTCCATCCCATCACACTTCTCCCCTCCCCGACAGGATTGGGGTGGTAGTTCTGTAGAGAGTAGTTTTGCCATGCATTAGCAGGGTCTTCTCCCTCCAAGACTTCTCTGTCTGGAGGGCTATTAGTTATAGTCTCTCTGTTCCCTGATCATAGGCGCTGACTTCCTCTGTTCCCGGGGGGTGCTCGACCCTCAATCCACCCCAGGCCTCGCCCCCACTCCATCCCTTCCACCAGCCCTCACCCCAGCCCCGCCTCTTCTTGCCTCCTCCTGCACACTGCTGAACAGCCGATTGCAGTGGGCGGGAGGCACTGGGAGAAAGAGGGGAGGTGCAACCTGCGGGGCTGCCAGTGGATGCTGAGCAATCGCTATTTTTTTTTCATGGGTGCTCCAGCCCCGGAGCACCCCCAGAGTCAGTGCCTATGGCCCTGATCTAGCACAGTCCTTTTCTCTTGGGCCTCTTCACCTTGAGAGTCTGTATTACTCCTTGCCCCTTTCAGTCAGGTCTCCCTTCTCCAGACCTCACTGTCTGGAGAGCTTCTAGACAGGCTTTGCCCTTTGTGTGCAATTTAAAGGCTTTTGCCATTCACTCCAGAGGTAGCCAAATTTGTGTGACAGGGGACATGATTCCTGCACTTTCACCTCCTGGGCTTTGGGGTCTTTGTAGGCCAAGCCTCTAACTGTGTTTCATAACCGTACATCGTATGGAGCAAGCACTCTTTTTCCTCCTCGGTGAACTGGAGCTTTTCAGTCAGCTGCTCATTCTTGAACTTGAGATCCTCCACTTGCTTTTCTGCTGCCTCCAATCGCTTCCCCATGTCATCCTCTCTTAGGAGGGAGCTCATAAAATCCACATGCACTGTTCCCTTCCCTATCCTCACCCTTCTCTTTTGCCTCTTCCAGCTGGGACAAACCTGTCTGGGCCTCTGTGCTAGTTAACACACTGGGTATTTTAGCCTGAGTTCCCCCAGTGTTCTGCTTGATCCTGAACTCTGTCTGGGTCCCTGCTGTACTCTGCTGGGCCCAGGCCTTTGCCTGGGTTTCTATTGTATCCGGTTGTACCCACTGAGCCTTCTCCCTCTGGGCCTGGGCCAATACTGCCTATAAAGCCTCTGCCCCTTGGTTTCCACCTCTACCCAAGCCAATTCCTTCTCTACCCGGACCGGCTGGCTTATAATTTTTTCTCTGGAGATGTTAGCCTCATCCAACTCTAGCTGTCACTTCCTCACCAGGTTCCTCACATTTGGGGAATTCTGGTCTCACTTCTGGACTCTTATCTGGGGTGTCCTTACCCTGCTTCTCCCACTGAGACCAGCTGGAAATGCCTTACCTAGCTCTGTGCCCCTCCTGGTAGGACCTTCAGGAATTGCTTTAGGACCACCTAAGCCAGGTGCTTGTCCACCTAGCTGGTTTCTGGGCAAAGCCAGCATGTCGCCAGGTCTCGCAACTTCTGGGCCATTACCTGTGGTCGTGCCCTAGCCAATCCAAAATGTCTGCCTTCACCACAGGGTAGGAACTTGCCTGCTCATTGCTTACCACCCAGAAAGCCACCTGTGCTTCACTCATCAGGAATAGTGTTATATGGATTGCCCAAATTGACTCTTCCAAGGCTGCTACCTTGGCTACCCACTCAAAAGTCCAGAAAAAGACCTCAAGGTCCTCATCTGGTCCGGGCTTCGCTAGGCCCGGAGCGAACTGACCACCAGTTCCATCACCAACTGGGTCCTGGGGTGTGGTGTGACCCAACCGCCTTTGTATCCACTTCTGCTGGTTGGAGTGGATCTCCTTCCACCGTTGCTGCGCCACAGACTGGGCCTCCTGTTGCCTCTGCAGATTCTCCATTACTTGCATCAGCAGGGTCTGGGGCCACTGCTGCTGTTCCTGCTGCATAGCTGCCTCCTGCTGCTACTGGCCTGCTACCAACAGGCGGACCACCTCTTCCATGGACGTGCCCCTTGGTGATCATGGATCGGTCTGAAGGATCCCCACTTCTGGTACCTAATGTAATGGGGTTGGAACCCACTTCTTGAGAGCGCCCCCTCTGGTTGGGTGTGTCTGCAGTATTTAAACCAGTTCCAGCCCTGCCTTCGGGCCATACCCCCTCACCCAGGGCTGCCTGCTTGGAGGGCCTCTCCACTTCCCCATACCTGGGATGAGTGTGGCAGGATCCTGAGGCCTCCAGCGGGGGGGCCTCTAGACCTAGTCCACCCCATAACAGCCACTTTCAAAGTTGGTAAGCCTAAAATATTACCAAGACTCCATTTTACCTTAGGACTAGCTCTTATTCTCTAGTCCTACAGATATTTTTCAGCAAATACTTAGTTTTTGCAGGATTTCTTAGTCCCATGTATTTTTAATTATTTCTGCATTGCACCTTTGTGAACATACCCAGGCAAGAACAAAGGAAACCAAAACCAACATATAAAAAACCTGATAAGGTTGATGGGTCTAAAAGTTAACCTACATATTCTTTCCACTGAGGAATTTCTTACTCTAAGACTGATGATTATGAAACAGAGAGTAAATTGGTGCACATAATGTGTCTTAAAAATATCAATTTTTGAGAAAATACTGAAAACAAGTATCAGACAAAATAAAATAGCTAGAACGTTAACTATGATTTGGGTGTGCATGAAAAAGATTTACAGTACCTCTCTGTCTATGATAACGCAAAGAGGGATTATGTCTAACAAACCTGAACATTTTTGTATAGTAAAAAGTATTGATGGTGGAAGCATCAAATGTAATTTATCTGGACATGCCAAATGCTCTATCTACAGAACATACAAAAATGTAATCTACAGGCCAGTAAGGATAATGCACAGGAGAGTATGTGCTGCCTAAAGAGATAAAAAAAAAATGTAGCTCAGATATTGAGCAAGGAACTTGAGTAAAGAAGTTTCAGATACTGTGAAGTGACCAAAGAATATTACAGGGATCAGCATTAGGACTGATTTGGTTAATATTGTAGTGTTAGGTAATGAACTAGGAGGAGGAATGTATAAGAAGATGGAAAAAATTGTTTATAGAATTTGGAGGAATGCAAGCGTGGAGGGTAGCAAGTTGAAGAAAAAGCAACAGAAAGGTGGTTTAGTCAAATCAAAACAGAAAATTTCCAGGGTAACAGATCCAGGGATAAAAAATATGAAAAAGGAAAATATTTCAACAATCAAATAATACCAGATAGGTTTTTTGGATGGAAAGGACAAACAATATGAAGGCGATTAGAATAAATATTTAAAGGCATGAGAGAGTTTGATAGGGCAAATATTCTAGAATATGTAAACAGAACTAGTGTTGGGATAGTTATTCTTTCACTATGTATTGGACTAGTGAGGTAATATTTGAAAAACTCTCTGCAGTCTAGTTTCCTTATTACAAATGAAGGCAATCAGCATTCCAGAACTGTACACACACATACACAAGAATCATAGTGGCTGTGTTCATATGTTTGTGTAGGGTGGAGTTATGTATTCCACGTACTGCAATATGATATTGAGAACAAATCCAGTTGTCGGTTAATACAGGTACAACAAAGTAGAATCTGTACAAAAGGTCAGTTTCAGCTATAAACTACAGTGGTTAACATTATAAACAAATACTCCCTTAAACAAATAGCATCAGAATTGCTTTCTTCACTTTATTTGTTCCAGCTAATCAAGTCTTCTGAGCAGGTAGAGTGTAAATTATCTGTTCTGTTAATGGGTCCAAAAACTGCAAGGATCTACCAAGTAGTTTATCTTAGATAAATTATATGCTTTAGCAACCTATATATCTTGCCACCGCTTTCAGATTTTTGTGTGAGAGAAAGGATGGATGACTTTATCCTAGATATTTATTTTATATTCCTGTCCATTTGAGACAAAATGTAGACCACTCAACATACCTTTACACCTGCTGAGGTCCAAGTGTGGAATATACAAAGACTTGAATGAAGGACTTGCTGGCACCCTGTCCAGAGTTTGATGGCTTCTAGAGATGATGAGTAAGTGTCTCTTTGCCTGTTTAGGTAGTGCATTGCAGATGTGTTGACTGTCAGGATCTGCACTGTTGAAACTCATAGGATGGGTAGTGTTGCCACAGAAGCTAGCCAGATGTCTCTGAGTTGCAGGAACTTCATGTGAACTCTCATAAATTCTGGAGACCAGGTCCCCTGAATTTGTAGGTGACCCAAGTGGGCTCCCCAACCTGTGGCTGATACATTTGTGATGAATGTACTTGTTGGGGAAGGGAAAGCAAATGGTACTCCTCCTTACGAGTTCTTGGGTTCTAGCCACCAGACCAGCTCAACAAGGACATAAGATGGCACTAAGATCATCCTCTCTGTCTGGCAATTTGCAGGAGACTAGACCAACTACAGCTGCAGGGGCCACAGGTAAAGTTTGGCAAATGGCATCACATATAAGCCTGCTGACATATGTCCCAACACCTCAGCAAGTCACTTCCATGGTCAGATATGATTTTATCCCAAGTAGCACTAATTGCAACAAGAGGAATCTCTGTTCAGGCAGGTTTGCTCTCTCTGAGCTGGCATCACCCATGAGGATGAGAATGTATTCCAGGCATGTCACTGTGTCCTGCTGGGATCTGCTTTTGATGAGCCAATCATCCAGGTAAGGGTAGATGTGGAAGCTTTATCATCTCAGGTGCGCAGCTACCATAGCTAGGCATTTCACAAAGATTCTCAAGTGCTGTGGAAAGTCCAAATGGCAGTACCTTGTACTGAGTGATTTGGCCCCACTGTGGGCCAGGTGGATGACAATTTGAAAGTATGCATCCTACAAACTAAGAGCCATGAACCAGTCTTGAGCAGCAGAATGGAATCATGGGGGCAAGAGTTACCATGATAAATTTGAGGCAGCATTTGTATTTGTTCAATCTCCTCAGATCTAGGATAGGATGAAAAAAAAACTTTTTTCTTTGGAATTCAGAAGTATCAGGAGTAAAAGCCTCTTCTCCTTTATTCCTGAGATACCTCTTCTATGGATCCAAATGAAGCAATAAGGCCACTTCTTTCTGTAATAGGATCTCTTGTGAGAAGTCTGTAAAGAGGGATTGGGAAAGGGGGGAGATAGGAGGTGGAAATGAATAGAGTAGCACTGGGCAATGATGTTCAACACCCATTTGTTTGATATGATAGTGGAGCTAGTCTAGTGGAAAGGGACAAAGTGGTTCCTGAAGATGGTAGCAGACTTTATATTGGTTACGATGTGACTCCTCCCACCAAACCTGCTGCTTCTGAGATGGTGCCAGATGTTTGATGGAAGAGGATGAGGAGGAGAAATATCTCCTGGAGTATTGGGGAACTTTTACGTGCGGGTACTCTTGCCACCTACTGTTCTGCTGCTAAAGAGCTCCATCAAAGGGCAGGTCCTCTGTAGTTGCTTGCCCCTCCTTTGGAATGTGTGATGCCAGGAGCCATGAAGAACTCCTCATGTTAGCTCTGGTCATTGACTTGCGACCATGTCTGATGCATCCATGGCCACTTGCAATGCCATCTGGCCCTCTTTTATTGTCTCTTTCAGTTCCTACCTATTCTTCTGTGGAATTTTGGACCGTAAGGGAATTACTTTTTCTCAAGTGAGGAAGCTACATTTTCTGAACAGGGCCTGGTAGTTCCCAATGCTGAGGAACACACTTTGCACCCAAAGAGGTACAGGTCCCTTTTCCTTCGAGGCGCTTTTTGTGGACCTGTACTTCTCTTGCACCGAGGACACCATTGGATACCCTAGACACATCTGGTACCACTTTTCCACTCATTTAGATGTGAGGAGGCAGAGTGGCAGAGGTGTGCCATAGTTCCTTGCCAATTCAAACATGCCCTCATTGATTGGGAGGGTGATCCTGGCCAGCATTATAAAGCTCAGTATGTCAAAGAGCTTGTGGGACTTTTCTTGGATTACTGTGGTTTCAGTGCCCAGTGTCTCTACACTCTGGGACAGGAGGCCCTAGAAAGCTTTGAGGTCATCAACTGCCAGTGCCAGGGCCAGTGCACTGCCTCATCTGACAACAGTGATGATTCCTTCAGGGGAGATTGAGGTTGCTGCTGTCCCTCCATTGTTATCTGCTCCTGAAGTTTGACATCCGACTCTTGAATAAGTGGCTTGGCTAAAGATGTCACTGAGGAGCAGGTAGTTCTCTTCTTTGACATAGGGGAGTTGGGATCTGACACTATGACATATGTGATGATGGTCCCCAGTGTGACCAAGGCTGCATGTTGTAAAGGTTGAGGTTGGCTGGCCCAGTGCCACTCACATCTTGCTTAAGGTGGGGCCAGGAACTGGTGGCCTCTGGCACCTTCCCCGGGGTCACTCTGAAAAGGTATGGGAGAGGGCAGAGTGGGCGGAGCTAGGAAGCTCTGAGCCCACCCCTCAGAGGGTCAGGTGGTGACCCGGAAGTATAAAGGCCGACCCTCAGAGCTCAGTAAGGCCACAGCCACCGGAGAAGCTAAACGCCTCCCATCTATCCTGTGACTGAGAGAACCCCGCGGCCCAAGGCGGACGCCAGGACTGGCCGGGCCTGACCTGCACCCGCTACCCGGAGGAGGAGTTGCCAGACCTGCCCTGTGCCTGCTACCCGGAGGAGGAGTTGCTGGGCCTGCCACTCGCCCACTATCCCGAGGAGCCCAGAGGACAACACTCTGACCCAGGTACCACCCAGGGGGAGTCTGGAAGTATCCCAGGGGCAGCTGACCCTAGTCTGGCTGCAGCACTGCCAGAGCCCATGTCAGTGTGTTGTGGCCAGGATCCCCACTGACTTAGCAGCGGGTCTTCTGCTGCTGCTAGGGCCCCGGGCTGGGACGCAGTGGAGTGGGAGGGCCTGTGTCCCCCCTGCCACCCAACTCATGGGTGGCCGTCTCCCCCTCTCCCAGGCCTGCGAAGGCTTGGGCCTACTGTTTTTGCTCAGCCTTGCATGAGGGCCTGAGCACCAGAATCCTTGTTGCCCTGCCTTGACCCAGGGCTGGGCTTACGATGTTTGTTCCAGTACCACAAGGGCTGCCAAGGAAGACCCCGCGGCCAGACTAATTCCCCCAAATATCAACTGTGCGTAGGGAGCTAGTGTGGCTCCCTGCCGCCCAGAGGGGGTTGAGCCCTGGCAAACCCTTGTACAGTGCTCTGTTTGGCTTTCCTTTGCATTTTCACTCTTTGGTCTCATGGATGCTGGGGTAATATCTTTGTTGTTATATACTGTGTGGAATAAATGTTTACATTAGAAAGTGCTGAAGGATTTGCTAATCTGCTGGGGTCACTGCTCATGTAGTCAGTGATGAAGCCATCGGTGTCAAGGTTGTTGGTGTTGATATTGTTGAGGTCTTCTTTGAGATCCCGGAATATAGTGCCTGCTTGAGGCAGGGCTGGCTCCAGGCACCACCTTATCAAGCAGGTGCCTGGGGCGGCAACTCTGGAGCAGGGCGGCACTTTCAGCTATTTGGCAGCAATTCGGCGGAGGGTCCCTCACTCCTGCTTGGAGCGAAGGTCCTCCCGCTGAATTGCCACAGATCGCGATCGCGGCTTTTTTTTTTTTTTTTTTTGGCTGCTTGAGATGGTCAAACCCCTGGAGCCGGCCCTGGCATGAGGGGGTGCTGGCCAGTGATGATTTCTTCAGCTGCAGTCTGGTGGTTAGCATTTGCTCTAGGTCAGAAATGACCCACATAGACTGTTCTAGCAGATGTAGTTTGAGCCAAGTGACCCTGGAGTTGTGAGTCCTCGAGGAGACTCTGGCAAATAGAAAAACCTGTCTGGGATGTGGCCTTCTCCAAAGCAGAGCTGGCATCAGCTATGCCCATCTGTGATAGGAATGAGACCACCACAGGATGAGAAGGGTTTGAAACTTGATGACTTTGAGTCAACCATGAGATGTGATTGTTGGCTCAGTGTATGGTTGGGGGGTTGTTCCTTTTTTTCGTCAAGATATATACGTTGTATATAATTTTTTTAATATTAATGTTATTGTCAATAGAAAATTTAAAGATGTTCGGGATTTTTAATTGAAAATGTTAATGATTGTGTTAACTTTTAGGAATTGTTGAATTTCTGTGTCTGTTCCTGGCTGTAACAGCTTCTAAGATCAAAAAGAGCTGTTCCTATAATGGTCTGCAACTTATTATTTCTACTCACGTATATTGAAAAGGAGAAAAAACATGTTTTTTCTGGTTACAACAATTAATATTGTTTACTTATACACAGATGTTTTAAAAACTAAAAATAAAATGTCAAAAATTAATTTTTAAATTTCAAAATAGTTAATAACAAAGAGCTTGATTCTGAAATGGGATTACTCACACTAGTATGCACTCTGCGCCACAATAACTGTTTGTAGCATCAGGGCCTAATGGTACTTATTAGAAGATGAGAGGTAAAACAGGGGCCTTGTTTACTGATAGTCATTAAAAGCACATGATGCTCTTCCCAACAGTAGGGCCTGATACCTTTTCTTATCTAAATTCTATTGGGTAGTTACTCTTCAGCTAAAATTACTAATTTTGTTTAAATAAAGTACAGTTCACTTAATTATTGGGTCAGATTTTTTTTTTTTGTAAATAGTTTTAGCTCCACTGAAATCAATAGAGTTTCACGAGTTTATACCATCAGAGGATCTGGCCCTCTCTGTTTACAGTTATTCATTTTGTAGTGTTACTGTGTTCAGTTTAAAGGCTTTTGCCATTCAGTCCAGAGGTAGCTGAATTTGGATGACAGGGACATGATTCCTGCATATTTGTCAACCTTGTAGAGCACTTTGATATCTTTGGATGATGGACCCTATGGTCCCAATCCTGTAAACATGTATGTGTATGCTCAATTTTAAGCATGTGAATATTCCCATTTATTTCAATGGGTTAAAGTTAAGAATTAGCTTAAATACACCTCTACCTCGATGTAACGCTGTCCCTGGGAGCCAAAAAATCTTACCGCATTATAGGTGAAACCATGTTATATTGAACTTGCTTTGATCCACCAGAGTGCGCAGCCCCAGTGCCCCCCCGGAGCACTGCTTTACCACGTTATATCCAAATTCGTGTTATATCGGGTGGCGTTATATCGAGGTAGTGGTGTATTTGCAGGATTAAGGCCAATAGGCTTTCAGCTGTTGACATCATGTGAGTACAAAATAGACAGCAGTTTCTAAGTCAATGCATAATGCAGCACATTTGGCACTAGGGTATATTCATAGTGTTGTGTGACGCTGACTAATCCACCACTACAAATAGTCCTTGGAGATTTGGGAATTTCTTATGAATGGGAAAACATTGAGGAAAAAATAAGATTCACCACAGTTAATGTATCATGCTATTAACAACACTAAATGAATGCTTTCACAACACAATGCAGTTAGAATAAGAGAAGTGTGTTTACTTAGTGGGAGAATATTAGGGTTATTCTCAGGAGGCTGCAGCAGTTTCATATGGAAGATTTTATAGAAACCTTGGAGAAGAGCCTGGCAGAGATTAACTTCCTGATTGATTGTATTGTTGTTTTTAACTAGTATAAGGGATAACCTATTTTCTACTATACAACATGTAACAATATTTGCATTACAATGTGCTAAAGGGTTTACACTAAGTACTTCCCGGTAATAGAGGAGGGAAATTAAGATGGAGACACACAAAACTCCTCCATGACTACGTCAGTGACGGAATGATGGGGCAATGTAAAAAAGTAGTCTGATTTTAGTGATGACTGATGGACTGCAAGCTGCTATTTTATTCCCTATGCTGCAAGTGAATGATAATAATAATTTTGTGTTGCCAGAGCAGAGCAGTTGGAAAGGCCCCTTAAATTGAGTGGTCAGGGCCTGAGAGCTGAAATACAGCTAGAGAAGATTACCTGAGAGAACAGCAATAGATGAGATTTATGTTAACTGAAAACTATAAATGAGACTTACATTAACAGAAGACTTAAGCATCTGCTTATGTGAATGTTTGTTAGTAATATTTTGAGCTGATTTGGAGGCTACACAAATCCTCCAGGGTTTGATACCAGACCAACCTTTCTTAGTTTGTATGAAGGTTTGAGTTGTGTTGAAAATTTTTCATAATCCCTTACACTAGATTAGCCAGGGGCAGGGTAGCTTTTCTTAATGTAGGCTTTTGCTCACAAGTCTGGGCAGAACCCAAATCCACTGTGATCTGGGGGACTTGAGGATTGCATTTGAATTATTCACATAGTCCTTGTGGAGATACTGGCACAGATTAACAAGACTATTGGAGCTGCACGTCATATAAATCTCATTGGTGAGAGGGCAAAGGTGGCATTTTTTCCTGATCCTGTGGATGGCAGGCACAATCCTCTGTCCCCAGCACAAGATAGAGCAATGTCAAGGCTGCTCTATTTTACACAGGTTGCCTTTGAGTGAAAGGGTCTGTTATAGAAGCTCTCCAGCCATGACCATTACAATGAGTATCTGTGGATGCTCAGGACCTCTGAAAGTCAGACCCAAGGTGTCCAGCTCAGGGCCAAACTCAGTGGCCACTTTTGAGAATTTTGGACTAAGAAGAGGTCTGTAGCGCTCAGTGTGGAAGGGGAGAGCTCCAATGAGAACAGGGTCAGAATATTTATGTGCCCAGAATGTGGATCCCTTTAGAACAGAAAGGGAGTTTGAGAAGTTTGGACAGTCTCTAAGGTAAAGGGATGGCTTCAGTGGGACTGGGGAAAATAAAACCCTCTCAAGAGAAAAGAGATCAGAAAAAGATTAGGTAGCCTCTGAAGCAAAGGATCAGGGTTGGTCTCATACAAAAGGAGGAATGTGTGATTTGGAAGCTTCAATGGGATTAAGGAGAGCAAGAGAAAACTGAAAACATGTAAAGGTAGGAATCACTACTGGGATTAGGAAAACTTTGTGGCATAAACCATCTACCATAGCTTAGCTTTCCTTCTGTTGCAATCTATATAGACAAAACCAAAGTGGAGTATACTCCCTTATCAGCCTCTAAGAACCTGAGTCATTCTGTCTGTTGAATGCATAGTGTCCTACCCAAGTTCCCAAATCAATAAAAATGCTTTTAAAATAAGGATTCCGGGGTCATCTGACTAAGAGAACAATGATATACTAAAATTTTCAAGAGCACTTGGGGAAAAACCTGCAATATTTCTTGTTAATATCCATCATTAGTGCAAATCAAATGTGCTACAGATTTTACCATTGTAGTATTTAGTCTAGACATATAGTGATCAGTACACCAGAGCTGCAAATTAAACCCCTTCCTGCCAGATTGAGCAGTTGGCTCATATTTTATTTTAAGGCAGAACAGGGTCCTTTAGAGTTCCAATGGAAAGAAAGCCAAGAAAAGAGAGCCAAATAATGTGCCACGTAAGAGGCAAGAATTTCAAACTAATCACAGTATCCCACCAGAGCTACTGACATACACATATTGCTGAAATCACTGCATATCAATCTCTTGTGAAAATAGGATGAAGCCGGAAAGCCAAACTAGTGTGTGTCAGTGAGAGATTTAAGGAGGTTATTGTGAAAACAGGAAGCACTGCACTTTTAAATGTGTTTCATTTTCTAAAAGATTAAAAGAGTGAAAGAGAAAAGTAATGAGTAAGAGAGACAGAAAAAGAGGAAGTATTGAGTCACATAAGAGTTTTTTTGAAGTGTTTCTCTTTCCCTACCTCCCATACAAAAAGACATAAAAAGGTAATGGGTAGGATGTTTATGGGAGTAAGGCATCCAGGTACTTTTCAAAATCCCATTAGGCACCTATCTTCATAGCTAGGCACCAAAATAACTAAAATTTTGCCCTGGCTGAACGGCTTTCATATCCCATTACCAATCCTCTGATACCACCCATTCCTCCTGCAACTGAATTAAACAACGAATGAAATTAGTGTACTTTGTGATCTTGAAAGAACAGTCCTTCAGCTGATTAAATCACTTTGTCTTACAAAGGTCTAGAAATTAATAGTTATGAAAACTATAAGAGCATTATAGCAGTATCTCCTATGTATAATAGCATAGATAATGAGTGAAACAACATTATACAGAGCTCTTTCTCTGTGGTAGTCAGATCACTTTTCTTTAATTTCCAACTATATTTTGCTTTTCATTGGAGATACAGATCATTTTAAGACAATTCTTTATCTTGCTTTAGATAAATTATCATTTTATGCTACTCATCTAAATCTCACAACTTTCTTCTACCCTTTTAGGAATAGAGGGTATTTTAACATCCCTTATGCAACTGAATCTAGGTAACATTCTTTCTGGTTTTTTTTTTTTTAAACTGAAAGTCAATTCTGTTTTTACTTATGCAGAACTGGAATTAATTTGCAAACTGGACACCATCAAATTAGGCCTGAATAAAGACTGGTGGTGGATGGATCACTACAAAAACTAGTTTCCCTCTGTTGATACACTTTCTTGTCAACTGTTTGAAATGGGCCAACTTGATTGCAGTGGCCTCATTAGCACTACAAAAGTGATTTTTCACTCCCTTGATATTCACCTTCTTGTCAACGGTTGAGAATAGGCCACTTCCACCTTAATTGAATTGGCTCGTTAGCACTGACCCTCTACTTGGTAAGGCAACTCCCATCTTTTCATGTGCTGTGTATTTAGACCTGCTACTGTATTTTCCACTCTAATCATCTGATGAAATGGGTTTAGCCCATGAAAGCTTATGCCCAAATAAATTTGTTAGTCTCTAAGGTGCCACAAAGACTCCTCATTGTTTTTGCTGATACAGACTAACATGGCTACCACTCTGAAACCAAAGCAAGTCTGTTATACTTATTCCTGTTCAAAGAAGTTTATCAAATGCAGGGGTTGGTTTTTTTGGTGGCTAATGTAATCTGTGGATTGAATAAATGGTAACCAAATATCTTTATTTTAACACCATCAGCATCATGCATCTTCCTTTATGGAGCAGAAGCATGGAAATCTGTAACTTAAATTGATAAAATGAACAACCATAGTAAGAAAACAATGATGGACATATTAATGACATGCTTTAAGGATGCCAACACAACTGCCTTGTCAAATGATAACATGGACACCACCTAGGATGAGGAAAAGGGAGCAATTTAGAGAAATATTATGCAGAATAGAGAAAATAGGCAAATCCATCAAACCTGACACTCAGAAGCCTGAACAAACCAGCACAAGACTAAAATAAATGGCAGAAACTGGCAGATTCCTTCTCTGTACCTGCAGGTACGTAAGGTAAGAAAAAAGCTATTATCTAACCCTTCATCCTAGCTGCAAAAGCTACATGGTCTCATGGAATTCCTGAAGGATTCAGTCCTGTCTACATAGAATTACAGCACCTTAAGCACTTCCAGAACGTGCAGCCTTTCGCTGGAGTGGGGCATAGGGAAAAAAGGCAGGCAGGTGGGCTACTTGATTTAAATGGAAGTCAGACTACTTTCAGCAAGAATTTAGGGTGAGGCCTAACCGTCATCTTGTTCTTATACAATATGGTGTTCGGACGACCATACCCATAAATGCCTATATCCTACCTTTGTGGCAGATGTTATTGCCATTAAAAAGGCTGTCTTCATGGATAAATGGTGAAGTGAGTACAGAGCTAGATGTTCAAAGGATGGTGCTAGCAGTATGTTAAGGTCCCAAGGAGATGGGGCGCCCCTAATTGGGGGGAACGTGCATAAGGCCATTAAGAAATTTGCTACCTGCAACAGGGTACATCACCTCCTGAGAGCCTCCTTGCAGCCTGGATTGTCTCTGTGGCACTGTACCTCAGTTTCCCTTCTTGGACTCCTTAAAAACTCCAGACAGACTTTTCTCTTCCAGTAGTACCCTGGTATATTATCATAAATTGTTCCAATCAAAATAAAGTCTCCAGAGTCCAAATTTCATCCTTCCCAGCCCTAACTGTTCAGTGTCATCTTTTCCCCCAGAGTCTGCTCACTGGCTGTCTCTCCTAGGCTTCTCTCCTTACTTCCCCCAGTTGTTAGAGGTCAGTGGGTAGTCCTTCCCCTACAGCAGTGGTTCATGAACCCCTGGGGGTTCACAAAATGTTACAGGGGGTTCTCGGGAAAAAATTCCCTAATGGCAGACAGAGCTTTCCTAGGGGACCCTGGGCAGCACAGAGCCAGCAGCCTGGAGCTGCTGGACTCCCAAGAGCTAAGAAGATCAAAGCAAGAATATATATCACACTGAGCTTTAAACTTCAAGACTCCTCATAACAAATGGAAAGGGAGGTGGATATTTTTTGCTGTTTTTAAAATTATGAAGAACAAGTTTAAGCTTTGTTGTAACATCCGTTGTTTGCCTGGACTGCTCAAAACTTGAATGCTTGATTGGGAGAAACTCTTTGAGTTGACTTCTTAAATACCTTCCTGCTGTTTCATATCTGATACTCCTTGATGAAACATAGGAGCCTTGTCTTATAACAGGCTTATTCAAAGTGATACAAGCTACAAAAGTGAGATCTTGGAAGAGTGTTGCCATTTTCATAATGTAATAAAATAGTGTAATGATAGATAATTAATAATAAATAGTGTGTAATAAGTATGTCATAAAAACAAATTTTTGTATTTCCAAGATCACTGCTTTTATAATTTATACTCAGACATCAATGTAGACATCTCACAGGTGTGAGAATCTAGGGACAACAAGGAGGATGATATGGTGGATGAGGAAGAGGAGGCGGAAGAGAATGGGAGACAGGCGATCGGTGGATCCATACTCAGGTAAAGGAGAAAACCCCTGGAAATATTCATTTTCAGGAGGGGATTCGCGAGACAACATTTTAGTGAAAGGGGTTCACAGGTTGTTAAAGTTTGTTGAGAACCATTGCCCTACTGGCACCTTTCTTTTTACAAGGTCCAGCTGCCATCTCTTCAGCCCATTTGGGCAGCAAGTAATCAGTGATAGGTGCCCTAGACCCAGCACCCTCTTAAAGGAGCCAGTCACCCTGTGACACCACTGTTACGTGAGAGACTACTGTGTGACCCTGTAGGGGGCAAGATTAGTTGATATTGCTGCCAAGTGGACTCAAACTGATAGCTAACTCTGATCTCTTCAGCAAAAAATATAGCCAAAATGGCAGGAATCGGAATCTCTAGGGGAAATAATTGATGGTGTCCAAAAGAATCTGAACGTGAGCACAATGAAGCACATATGCACTAGAAGTGGAATAAGTAGGGTTATACACTCAAAGAAGCAGCTTGTATCATTGCTTTTCTTGTGTCCCACTTTTGCGCCTTTGAGCGTATACTTCATTGTAGACTAAACATTTTGATTAGGCTGGTCTCTTAATGAATAGAAGTTGTCTGATCTGAAAAACACTGTTCTTCTGTTCAATGGGTCAATCGTGGCATTTGTTGCTCTTGTTAAGTTGCCATCTGTGCACTGTCTGTGACTATTGCCTGTAACACAGAATAGCTGTAGTGAAAAAAATAAACACAATGCTTACTGTTTTTTCTGGGCTGGAGTACTATTAACACTGGTCTACAATTTTTGAGAAGTCGTCTGCTTCAGAGATAAAATGTGCTATTTATTATGTATTTTGATGTGCTGAATTCAAATATGACAATTAAAACAACTGATTGGCTACTGTTTCTAAGATATTTAAGTTTTTACATTTTATGTCTATGTATATTGTGTAGATAAAGTTTTAATAATAAATTGTAAACCTAGGTCTTTTCTTGTGTTTATGGTTGCTTTACATGATAATATTTCACCTGTCCTGTTTATGTAACACTTTAAAAATCAGCAAAAGGGTTATATAAATAAAATTTATTATGAAACAAAAGGCAAAAAACTATTATGTACATAGTTTAGTCCTATTCAGCGTCTACTCGGCGCTTCTTGGCTTGTTTCTTGTATTCATTAAATGGAACATCTCTTGTCACTGTCCAGCAGTAGTCTGCAAGCATTGATGGGCTCCATTTGCCCTGATAGCCTGCCAGGAGATTCCACTGATGTAGTCTGGAGCCCAACAGCTCTGCCTTACTCTTGGGTAGTTCCAAATCCCTGACAAGGTCATTCAGTTCACCTTGTGTTAGGAGGTGTGGTTCAGAGGAGGAGGATGGGAGAAAATGTGGGTCCTGTGACATTGATGGTTCAGGACCAGAAGTTTCATCCTCTTCCTCTTCCTCATCTGACTCAAGTGAGAATGATTCTGGTGCATCAGGAACTGGCAGTCCTTCTCCGTGGGGTACTGGGCGTATAGCTGATGGAATGTTTGGATAATGCACAGTCCACTTTTCTTCTTTGACACACCTTTCCCAACTGGAGGCACCATGCAGAAGTAACAATTGGTGGTATGATCTGTTGGTTCTCTCCAAATCATTGGCACTGCAAAAGGCATAGATTTCCTTTTCCTGTTCAACCACTGGGGAAGATTTGTTGCACAAGTGTTGCAGCATATGTGTGGGGCCCACCTCTTGTCCTGATCTCCAATTTTGCAGCCAAAATAAAGGTGATAGGCTTTCTTAACCATAGTGGTTATACTGCGCTTTTGTGATGCAAAAATCACTTCACCACAAACATAGAAGTTATCTGCACTGTTCACACAAGTACAAGGTATCTCTGCTCACTTTGGCTAAACAGAAATGTGTCCCTTTGCAAAATCAAACACTGACAGATAAGAGCACGACACTGTATGATTTCTAGAGCTGATATAGGGCAATTTGTTCAGCGGAGTGATGTAAGCTTCCTTATGATTGCATCATCTATGACTTCTAGGAATAACATGATGCAATTCATATCATGTATGATGCAATACCAGCTTCAGATTGCATCATTCATTGTTTTGCCTAAAAAGCAAGTACTGTCCAAACCCAGTCATAGATTTATTCATAGATCCAGTCAAAGATGTATTTTAGTCATTTCTGGTTTAAATTGAGATCCCTTCCCTTTATAACTCACTTATCCTCCACCATTCCCAAGTCAAGGGTCGTATATACTGACCCAATAGCATATCTTGAAAACTAGAGCCAATCAACAATTTTAAGCATCTTTTTCGTTCTCAGTGACCCAGAATTAGTAACGTTGACTACATTTATTTCAGAAGCATTTTGGCTGTAGAGCAGTGTAATTTATAAAACTTCTCTCTGAATAAAACTGGGAGAATGTAGAATCCAACAACCTTGTCAACAGGGACTTCACAAATGAGGTCACAATTAAATCAAACAATTGAGTACAGTTCATTGGCAGTAGAGTGCTATGCAGGAGCGGCTCCAGACCCCAGCATGCCAAGCGCGTGCTTGGGGCGGCATGTCGCGCGGGGCGCTCTGCCGGTGGCCAGGTGGGAGGCAGGCGGCTCTGGTGGACCTCCTGCAGGCGTGCCTATGGAGGGTTCGCTGGTCCCGCGGCTCCGGTGGACCTCCTGCAGGTGTGCCTGCGAAGGGTCCACTGGTCCCACGCGGCTTCGGTGGAGTAGCGGGACCAGCGGATCCTCCACAGGCACGCCTGCAGGAGGTCCACCGGAGCCGCGGGACTGGCGACCGGCAGAGCGCCTCCCACAGCATGCCGCCCTGCTTGGGGCGGCGAAATGTCTAGAGCTGCCCCTTGTGCTACGGGTTGTTTCTTGTTGCCATTGGTCATTTTGAATATTGAGTAATAACTGTACAAATAATTTCTAAAGTAAGACAAAGTTAGACAGTGTTGTTTAGCTTGGTCTCATATTCCAGAGCACAAGCATGCTTGTGTGTCTGCACAATTGCATTTCTCTTAGAGGAAGATTAGGTAGATCTATGTTGCACCCAAAAAGAATACAGGAAAAGTTTGTGTCTGTGACAGTTGGAAGTGGAAAAATTACTTGGACTATATTAAATATTACACTGTGTCCTTGTAGATGCAATGTCGAGTCAGGCAAAAGCACAGGGCATGAAAAGACTATTAAAAGCTGAATGATAAAGGAAAAGTCAGGGTGTTCCGTTTCCATTCTGAATCTTCAGCTTAAAATGTGTTCCTGTTACTCTCGATATATTTCAGAATGTTCTTGCACAGCACAAGAGACTAAACAGAAGTGTTTCATTTGGTCTCCCAAGGGCCTCCTCTGTTGCAGCTGAGAATGGAACAGGAGAGAATGACAGATGTTCTATGAACTCTTCTGCTGTGTATAATAGATGATGCTCCAATTCCACATTAAGCAAAGGAACTATTCATACAGGGGTCTTTAATTCCTTATGGACAGATTTTAAGATGTGCTGAGGACCCACAGTTGCCACTGAAGTCCCTGGGTACTCAGCACCTCTGAAAATCAAGCCATAATTGTATAATGTTGGTCTAAGGCTTGGTCTACACTACAGAGTTAGGTCAAAGGAAGTTGCCTTAAGTATACCTATTAATGTATATGTCTACTCTACCAGGTCCTTTACATTGCCCTAAGTCACTTCTGACGTCAACTTCTGTTATCCACCTCTGTGAGAGGCGTAGTGCTTAGTTAGATTTTCATGGGCCTACTGCGAGGTAGTGCAGGCACAGCGTTGTGTAATTTGACTTAATTTGCCTCCAGGTGGTGTCCCACAATGCTCAACTGTGACCACTCTGGAGATCATTCTCAATTCTGCTACACTACAAACAGATACACAGGAAACAGCCCCTCCCCTGCAAAAGCCCCAGGAACTTTTGTTTTTCCATTTCCTGTTTGATCAGCATTGGGAGGGTGCCAGCCTGAGCACAGTTGATCATGGTGACTACACGCCCCAAACGTGCTCCAGTCTGGTCTGCCTAGGAGAGAAAAGTCTGTGGAGGCAGAGCTCTGATCCAGCAGAAGAAACACTGACATTTATACGAAGTTCGCTCGTGGAATCGCGGAGAAAGGCTACACGAGGGACACACAGCAGTGCAGTGTGAAAATAAAAGAACTTTGCCAAGCATACCAGAAGGCAAAGGAGGTGAGCAGTTATTCTGGTGCTGAACCCCACACATGCTGGTTCTACAACAAGCTCCATGCTATTCTTGGGGATGACCCCAACAAGCAACGTGGACATCTCACAGGTATGAGAATCTAGGTACAACAAGGAGGATGATATGGTGGATGAAGAGGAGGAGGCGGAAGAGAATGGGAGACAGGCGATCGGTGGATCCATTCTCCCCAAGAGCCAGGAAATATTTTTAACCCTGGAGCCCTGTGGGTCGCAGGATATCATGGTGTTTGACTATGATGCTGGGGAAGAAGGCACATCTGGTGAGTATCCATTTAAAATTAAAGTCCAGTTAAACTTTAGTGGGCACACACATTTGGTGGTATTGCATGTTCACTGTGAAGAAAAAGCGAGGTGCGGTAGTTCTCTACTTACAAAGAGGCCACTCCTGCTATGCAGAGGGTGGCCCCCAGAAAAGAGTGTTTGTGTTGGCTGGGATAGCCCGAGAATCCTCCAGGGATCTCTCTAGGAAACTTTCATGGAGGTACTCTGCAATCCTTTGCAGAAGGTTTCTAGGCAGGGCAGTCTTATCTCTTCCACTATGGTTGGACAGTTTCCTATGCAACTCCTGAATTAATTCTGCTGGCATCATTGCGGTACACAGCATAGCAGCGTAAGTCCCAGGTCTATACCCAGATGCTTGCAGCATCCCCTCCCTTCCCGCCTCTGTTACCCTCAGGAGACTGATATCACATAGAGGCGCCTAGGGGAAATTGGGGAAGTTCTCTTTAAAAGAGCTCTTACATGGGGGAAAAAAAGGCATGTAGACCCACCCCACATCCCGGATTGCCAAACCATGCGGCTGCTAATGTGCTTTTACTGTGCTCGGCATGGGTCGGCCAGTAGTTTAAAGTGGCTGATAGGGGACTGGGGCCCCACATGAGAGATTCCTCAATTTGGGAGTGAAAATGTTCCCCCCCACAAACCCTGTTCATAAACAGCTTCTCGTGGTGCTATGGGGAAGGACCATTGTTCGACTAGCTACCTGTGTTCCCACTATAAGCCTGCCATAAACTTCATTAAAAGTGCGGTCACCCGTGACCCGGGGGGGGAGGAGGTCACACTCTCCATGGCTGGAGCCACAAAACAGCACAGTGAACTGTTATAGATTTTTATTATGTTATGGCTTGCACCTAGTGTAATAAGGTAGGGGTGTGTGTGTGTGTGTGTGTGTGTGTGTGTGTGTGTGTTTCTTTTCTTTTCAAAAAGAAAACGGCCTTGCTATGGAAACATTTTATTCATGTACAATGGCTCCTTTATTTTTTCCCCTGACTGACAGCTCAAAACTTGTCCTTCAGCGTTTCAACACCTGAAAGCAGATTTTCAGTGATTAGAAGGAGGAGAAAGAAAAGACAGTTACTCACCTTTGTAACTGTTATTCTTCGAGATGTGTTGCTCATATCCATTCTAGTTAGGTGTGCGCGTGTCGTCTGCATGTTTGGAGATTTTTACCCTAGCAACACTCGGTGGGCCGCCATGGTGCCAGCCCATCTGCTCCTCAGTTCCTTCTTGCCGGCTACTCCGACAGTGGGGAAGGGGGGCGGGTGTGGAATGGATATGAGCAACACATCTCGAAGAAGTACAGTTACAAAGGTGAGTAACTGTCTTTTCTTCTTCTAGTGCTTGCTCATATCCATTCCAGTTAGGTGATTTCCAAGCCTTACCTAGGCGGTGGGGTCGGAGCGAGACGTTGCGGAATGTAAGACCGCTGAGCCGAAGGCGGCATCGTCTCTAGACTGTTGGACCAATGCGTAGTGCGATGCAAAGGTGTGGACGGAAGACCAGGTGGCCGCGCGGCAGATTTCCTGTATGGGAACATGGGCCAAGAACGCGGCAGATGAGGCTTGAGCCCGAGTAGAGTGGGCAGTAAGATGGCCCGTCGGAACATGAGCCAAGTCGTAGCATGTCCAAATACAGGATGTCACCCAAGAAGCAATCCGTTGGGAAGAGATTGCCATGCCCTTCATACGTTCTGCCACCGCTACAAATAGCTGAGGTGAATGCCGGAAGGGTTTGGTCCTCTCGATGTAAAATGCGAGAGCCCTGCGGACATCCAGAGTATGCAGCTGCTGTTCCCATTGCGATGAGTGCTGTTTTGGAAAAAAGACTGTCAGGAAGATGTTTTGATTAACGTGAAAGGAGGAGACGACCTTAGGGAGGAACGCCGGGTGTGGTCGCAGCTGTACCTTGTCCTTATGGAACACCATATACGGAGGATCCACAGTCAAAGCTCTAAGTTCCAAGACTCATCTAGCCGAGGTGACAGCAACTAGGAATGCTGTCTTCCAGGCCAGGTACAGCAGCGAGCATGTGGCTAAAGGCTCAAAGGGGGGCCCCATGAGCCTGGTTAAGACAAGGTTCAGGTCCCAGGTAGGGGTTGGTTGTCTGACCTGGCGATAGAGTCGCTCCAAGCCCTTGAGGAATCTCTTAACTATAGGATGGGAAAAAAACGGAACTGTCAGCCTCCCCAGGATGGAAGGTAGAAATAGCTGCAAGGTGCACTCTTAGCAAAGAGATCGCTAGACCTTGCTCTTTGAGAGACCATAAATAGTCCAAGATGGTGGGGACTGATACAGACTGCAGAGAAAGGTCCTGCTGAGTGCACCAGTGACAGAAGCGCTTCCATTTAGCAAGGTATGTTGATCGCGTGGAGGGCTTTCTGCTTCCCAGCAGCACTTGTTGCACTGCGGCGGAACAACGCAACTCCAATTGGCTCAACCAGCCAGCAGCCATGCAGTCAGATGAAGGGACTGCAGGTCCAGGTGGTGTAGCCTGCCGAAGTCCTGCATGATCAGGTCCAGGCAGAGTGGCTGGGAAATCGGGTCTGACAGAGACAGGTCGAGCAGCATGGTGTATCAATGCTGCCTCGGCCAAGCCGGAGCGATCAGGATAAGGCAGGCTTTGTCCCTGCGCATCTTGAGCAGAACTCGGTGGACGAGAGGAAATGGTGGGAAGGCATAACAGAAGTGGCCCGTACACGGAAAGAGGAACGTGTTCGACAGGGAGCCCGGGGAGCGACCTTGTAGGGAGCAGAACACCTGGCATTTCTTGTTCTCCCTGGAAGCAAAGAGGTCTATTTGGGGAAAGGCTCACCTCCGGAAAACTGAATGGAGAATGTCCGGATGGACGGACCACTCATGCGCCAGGAAGGACCTGCTCAGATGATCTGTGAGCGTGTTTCAGACTCCTGGGAGGAAGGAGGCTACTAGGTCTATGGAGTGGGCTATGCAGAAGTCCCACAGTTGGATCGCTTCCTGACACAAGGGGGAGGACCGCGTCCCTCTCTGTTTGTTTATATAATACATGGCCGTTGTGTTGTCCATGAAGACTGCAACACAACAGCCCTGCAGATGGCACTGAAACGCTTGGCACGCCAGCCGGACCACTCAGCTCCCGGACATTGATGTGTAGTGTCAACTCCTGGGACGACCAAAGGCCTTGGATGCGCAGGCGCCCTAGGTGAGCACCCCAGCCCAGGGAGGACACGTCCGTTGTTAGGGACATGGAGGCTGGGGAGGATGGAACGGTCGTCCTGCACACACCTGGGAGGACGTTTGCCACCAGTCGAGGGAGCCGAGAACGCTCGGCGGAATTGTCAGAATGCTGTCTATGGCGTCTCTGCGCGGCCAATAGATGGAGGCGAGCCAGATTTGGAGAGGACGCATTCGCAGCCTGGCGTGCTTTGTGACGAATGTGCATGCAGCCATGTGATCGAGGAGACCAAGGCAAGTGCGGGCAGAGGTTGTTGGAAAACGCTGGAGACCTTGGACAAGTGAGACTATGGCCTGAAACCGGGGGGGGGGGGGGGGCGTAAACTGGCCGTCGCAAGGTTGGAGTCCAGCATTGCCCCGATAAACTCTATCCTCTGCGTAGGCACCAGAGTGGACTTGTCTAAGTTGATGATCAGGCCTAGACGCAGAAAGAGGTCCTTGATAATTGCCACATGGCTGATGACTTGTGCCTCGGAGGCCCCTCGGATAAGCCAGTTGTCAAGGTAAGGGAAGACGTGTATCTGACGACGGCGTAGGGAAGCAGCGACAATCGCCATACACTTCGTGAACACACGAGGGGCCGAGGAGAGGCCAAAGGGGAGGACAGTAAACTAGTAGTGTCGATGGTTTACCACAAAGCGCAGATACCTCCTGTGAGGAGGATAAATTGCTATGTGGAAATATGCATCTTGCATGTCGAGAGCGGCGTACCAATCTCCGGGATCCAGGGAAGGAATAATGGTTCCCAGGGATACTATGCAGAACTTGAACTTTTTGATGAATTTGTTCAGTCCTCACAGGTCTAGGATAGGCTGGAGGGCCCCTTTTGCCTTGGGAATGAGGAAATATCGGGAATAAAACCCCTTGCCCCTTAACTCCTGCAGTACCTCCTCTATAGCTCTGATTGAGAGGAGCTTGTGGACCTCCTGGATGAGGAGTTGCTCGTGAGAGGGGTCCCTGAAGAGGGACGAGGAGGGGGGGTGGAAGGGAGAGGGTGAAACAAACTGAAGATGGTATACAAGCTCCACCGTGCGTAGGACCCAATGATCTGACGTCAACTGGGACCACGCCAGAAGGAACAGGGAAAGGCGGTTGTAGAACTGAAAGGGATCCGGGGAGGCAATTGGTATGCTGCTCTTGGGGGCACCCTCAAAAGTTTGGTTTGGTGGGACTGGAATTGTTGCCCCTTTGAGGTCCAGACTGATGTCTGCGATTAGTACGACCTCGTCTTCTGGCAAAGTCTTGCCGTTGCCGAGGTGGGGGGTAAGGGAGCTGCGGTCGGGAGCGGAAGGACCGTCTTTGAGTCTGAGGCGTATGCATTCCCAATGAACGCATAATTACTCTGTTGTCCTTTAGACTCTGCAGTCTGGGGTCCATCTTTTGCGAAAACAAGTCTTGACCATCAAATGGCAAGTCTTGTACCGTATGTTGCAACTCAGGTGGCAGGCCGGACACTTGCAACCATGATATACGGCGCATGGCTATGCCAGACACGACCGTTCTGGCAGCTGAATCGGCGGCATCTAACGAGGCTTGTAAGGAGGTCCTCGCAACCCTCTTCCCCTCCTCCAGGAGTGCTGCAAATTCCTGGCGGGAATCCTGCGGAACCAACTCGGTAAACTTCCCGACAGCCTCCCAGGTATTGTAACTGTATCTGCCGAGGAGGGCTTGTTGGTTTGCTATGCAGAGTTGGAGACCTCCTGCAGAATAGATTTTTCGTCCCAACAAATCCATGCCTTGGGCTTCCCTAGATTTAGGTGCAGGGTCTTGTTGGTCGTGGTGCTCCCGTTCGTTGACGGACTGTACCACCAAGGAACAGAGAGCGGGGTGCACGTAGAGGTACTTATACCTCTTGGAAGGCACCATGTACTTCCGTTCGACCCCCTTGGCTGTAGGCGGGATGGAAGCCGGGGATTGCCAGATAGTGTCTGCTCTAGCCTGGATCGAACGGATGAATGGGAGAGCCACTCTGGTGGGTGTCTCTGCGGACAAGATGCTAATCACTGGGTCCTCCACCTCTGGAACCTCCTCTACTGGCAGGTTGATATTCTGGGCGACACACCGCAGAAGGTCCTGGTGTGACCGGAGGTCAATCGGAGGTGGTCCTGATGATGACGTCCCCGCTACTGCCTCATCCGGGGAAGAGGAGGATGACAGCCCTGGGACGAGTGGGTCCTGCACTGACGCCTGGTCCGGGGGGTCCTCCGTCTCCGGAAGGTCATGCGGTTCTGGTGCGCGTGCACTGGTTTCCTCTGTGTCAGCGGGGAGAGGTCAGCTGACGGTGGCCTCGGGCACACGGTGCTCTGAGTGACTGGAGCGTGATGGGCCAGTCGGTTCGCCTTGGGCTTGGACCAGGTCTCTGCGTCCATTGCACTCCTGTCTGCGTGGTACCGGCGAACGGTACTGAGAGTCGTAGCGGTGCTGGGAGGAGGACTGGGACCTGCGATCAGCGCGGTGCCGGGAGGTTGACCGGTGCCTTGCATCACCATGCAGAGATCAGCTGTGAGAGGTACAGCAGTGCCGGGATCTGGACCGGTGCCGAGAATACTGCAATGGAGATGGGGATCTCGAGCGGTGCCGCGAGTACGACCGGTACTGGGATGGAGAGCGGTACTGGGACTGCGAGAGGCGCCGAGAGCGGGAGCAATGGTGGGACCGAGAGCGTCCGCGGGACCTGGATCAGGACCGGCGGCGTTGCGCAGTGTCCGGCGAAGATGACCCTATCATGGCGGGCTTGCCAAGTGACTGAACAACCCGCACCGGCGGTGCCGGGGGTTGGGGCAGCTCAGGCTCCGTCAGAGCAATTAGTTCCTGAGCCGTGGAGAAAGTCTCTGGTGTCGAGGGAACGACGAGCTCTACCACAGTGTGCGCTGGGGAGCTGGTGGGCACTGGACTTGACGGCTCCTGAGAGACCGGAATCAATGGTGCGGAGGCAAGCGGTGCCGTAGCAGTTGACGGTGCCAGGCGGTCCACCTCAGATGTACGCTCTGACTGCGGCGTAGATACAGGTGTCGCAGGAGCCTTGTGCCTCTTGCTCCTCAGGGAGAGAGATCGGTGCCTGCCAGAGGGTTGAGCCGGTGAAGGCTGGTGCCGAGGAGTCTTCACTAGAACCGTGCGTTCCGGTGCAGAGGAAGCACTTGTCCCCGGTGCCAGAGTCGGTGCCGAAGACGGAGGAGTTAGAGCTGCCTCCATCAAGAGTTGCTTGAGACGAATGTCCCCCTCTTTCTTCGTCCGGGGCTTGAACGCCTTGCAGATTCGGCACTTGTCCGCAAGGTGGGATTCTCCCAGGCACTTTAAACAGGAGTCGTGTGGATCTCCTGTGGGCATCGGCCAATGACACACTGTGCAAGGTTTGAAGCCCGGTGAACTGGGCATGGGCCCCGGTACCAGGGGAGAAGGGGCTAGCCCCCGACCCTCTAACTATATACACAACTACTATAAAACTACTAAAAATATAAAAGTTAACTAGAACTATAGAAAAACTAACTATGGACACAACTATATAAACGAGCGAATCACTAGGGAGGTGGAGATCAGCTAAGCTGCGCTCCACTGTTCCAACGACCGACATGGGTGGTAAGAAGGAACTGAGGAGCTGATGGGCTGGCAGGGGTATATATCGGGCGCCATGGCGGTGCTACTCCAGGGGGCGCCCTGCTGGCCCACCGAGTGTTGCTAGGGTAAAAATCTCCAATGAACGTGCACGCAGTGCGCGCGCACCTAACTGGAATGGATATGAGCAAGCACTCGAAGAACAACACAGGAGGACATGTTCACCGAGATAATGAACGCCTCCGGGACAGCTGACTCAGAGCTGAGAGCATGGAGGATTTCAGTGTCTGAGAAGTTGGACATGGAGAGCCGGAAAGCTTCCAATGAGCGAGAGCATGCAGCGCACGATGAGATGCCTTCGATTATGAGGGACCAAGCAAACATGTTGAGGCATCTGGTTAAACTGCAGGAACAGAAGCAGGAGGGTAGAGTCCCTCTGCAAACCCTGGTGGACAGCCAACCAGCATCACCTGGTGCAAAATCACCCTCACCCAAGCGTTCCATTATCTCTTTTATTTAACTTGGGGAGGAGGGTACAAGACCCATTCACACACCTTTGTTGGTCTGGAATGCAGTGTTATGTTACACAGATGAAAATGTTTCTGCCATTCCAACTTTACAACCCCTTTTCCCCAGTTATCTTTTCTTTCTCTTCTCCCTCTTTACTTATGTATGTTAAATAAAGTAAATGGATTAGAGAAATGAATGTTCTTTACTGAGTAAAAACAGTGGGCTTGGGCGGAGGGGTTGGCTTTACAGGGACAGTGATACAAGCCAGGTGAAGTTTTGGGAAAGCACAGTGCAGACAAGCAGCTCACATTACTGTGACTCATTATTGAAATGGCTTTTCAAAGCCTCACATATATGCAGCACTCCTTGCTGTACTCTTCTTACTGCCCTGGTGTCTGGCTGCTAAAAAATGGCTGCCATGTGACCTGTCTCAACTGCCCCCCCTGTGGAAAATCCCCCCCCCCTTTTTCCACAGATACTATGGAGCACACAGCAGGTAGCTATAACCAGGAGGAGGATCTCTTCACTAAGGTCCAACCTTGTTAGCAGACTTCTCCAGCACCCCTTCAAATGACCAAAGGCACATTCAACCACCATTCTGCACTTGCTAAGCCTATAGTTGAACCGTTCCTTACTGCTGTGCAGACAGCCGGTGTATGGCTTCATAAGCTATGGGAGCAAGGGGTAGGCTGGGTCTCCCAGGCTAACTAGGCATTTTAGCATTGTCAGTGTTAATTTTGTGGTCTGGAAAGAAAGTCCCAGATTGCAGCTTTTTTAACAGATCCAAGTTCCTAAAGATGCGCAGGTCATGAACCTTTCCCGACCATCCTACATTGCTGTTGGTGAAATGCCCTGTGATCCACCAGTGCTTGCAACACCCTTGAAAAGTATCCCTTTTCAGTTTATGTACTCTTTGGCAAGGTGGTCTGGTGCCAAGATTGGGATATGCATGCCACCTATCACCCCACCGCAATTAGGGAACCCCATCGTAGCAAAACTATTCACTATGTCCTGCACATTTCCAAGACTCGCTACCCTTCATAGCAGAAGTTGATTAATGGCCCTGCACACTTGGAGCACAGCAGCTCCCATGGTTGATTTACCTACTCCAAATTGATTCCCCACAGACCGGTAACTGTGTGGCGTCAATCTTCCAAGTACAATCACCACTCGTTTCTCCACTGTCTGAGTAGCTCTCATTTGTGTGTTGCTGAACTGCAGGGCAGGGAAAGCTCTGCACAAAGTTCCTGGAAGGTGGCCTTCCGCATTCAAAAGTTCTGCAGACACTGCTCATCATCCTATACCTGCAAAATGATGCAGTCCCACCTGTCAGTGCTTGTTTCAAGGGACCAGAAGCAGCACTCAACAGAATGCAGCTGCTCTGTGATTGCCAGCAGCAATTGTGAATTGTTTTTTTTCAACGGCTTGCAGCAGGGCTGTTTGCGGGATATCACTATGTTCCGTGCAGTGGACCCTACATTGGCTCTGGAAATACTGCAGAATGCACAAGGTGTTTGAGATGCTCACAGCAAGTGCACTACTGAGCAAGCTTCATGCTTCTGGGGTTATGGCGTATGTGCAGCGGTTTTAATGCATGAAAACCACTTGGTTGTTTGTTGCTGACATGAGGGAGGGAGCACAGTGCATCATGGGATGCCCATGCAATGTTCCCATTCTCCTGCAACAGTGTTTTGGTCTCATGAGGCATTGCACAAACTTCCCAAAGCACACCGTGACAAGTTGCATTTTGGGATAGCTATCCACGATGCACTGCTTTGTGCAATAATTCAGGCACTGTTAGTGAGGACACACTCCACTGAGACAATGAACATGGTGTGTCCATGCACAATTGACTTCATTAATTTGGGGGCTCAAGGTCAAATTAGATAAAGTCAACTTAATTTTGTAGTGTAGACAAGCCCTAAGATAATAGTATAAGAAACAATCATTTAAAAATTATCACTGCACTTAGGAGCACCTTTCATCCAAGGAACTCAAAGCACTTCATCATTAAACTTCCCACCACTCCACTGAAGTAAAAAATATTGTAGTGCCCAAGTGGTTAAGATATTACTCTCTTATTAGAAGAAAGAATTATAGTTAAGGAGAATGTAACAGAAGTTGGGAACAGTATGAAGGAAAAAATGTCAAAGTACTTTTAACGCAGTGGTCCTCCCTACTTTTTTGCCCATACCTCCCCCTTACCTGGTCTGCACACCCCCAGGAGCCACGGTCAGGCCTGGAAGCCCTGGGTCATGGCTGGGAGCAGGGCCAGGAGCTGGTGGCAGGGCTGGAGTGGAGCTTGCAGCTGAGCAGGGCTGGGTGATGATCCCTTCCCGCCCCCTGGGAGCAAAGGCTTGGGCCTCACCGTGCCCCCCCTAGGGAGGTGTGTCCCACACTTCGGGAACCACTTTTCTAACAGGATTTCAGTTCACAAGAAGGTGGAATCAAGTTGGAGAGATCAGAGTTGATCCACAGTTCAAGTTGCAACGTGAAGCCTGGGGCTTAAAATGGAGAATACATAGGGTTTTTGAAGGAGGAAGAGTGAAATATTCCTAACCCAGTAAAAAAAAAACCTACATGATATACAGAGCTACTAAGCTACTTTCACAATGTTAATATCTGATCCACTTCACTTCATCCCATCCCTATTGAACACTGTTTTTTACTAAATAGTCTAAATGTGTAAAACTAGTTTTTAAGTAAACTGGAGAATGTGTTTCATGTCTTGCTTCTCTTAGCCAACCTGCCATTTCCAAAGAATTGTTTAAAGCAGCACATAGTCAAAATAAGTTTCACCTTTCAGCATTCTCAGGATTATAATCAGGAGCTCTGTTTTCTTACTCACCCAAAAAGATGACAATTTCAGCAGTGACTTCTAGCAATAAATTATAGGTTTGGTTCAGTACTGACAATGCCATCTACTGAATAATCACCACCAGCATTGGGTGTACCTTGGATATATCCCATATAAGAACTGACTATCTTGCCCCGCTTTGTTAGGCAAAGTGTAATGTGTTTGTGCTGTAGTAACAGTTCTGATACAAGTGATTTTCCCCCCTACAATTTTCCATTGATGGCTCAGCTTTAACTTCAATCAATATACATTTTGATCGTCTAACAAAACTGTCAGTATAATCAGAAACTAGAGTAGCACATAATCACTTTACCCAGCATAGATAAAAACTACTAAATCAAGATAGCGAGGTGTGAAATCATCTTAGGGCATTAGCCCATCAGGTACTATCCTTACATCACAACTTCATGTCCAGTTTCTCACATTATCATCTATGGGAATTATGTATGCATATTAAAAGAAAAAAACTTGGCCCATATGCAAGTGGAATCTGTCTTTTATGCGAAATCCTACATAATTATTGAAGATTTGATTAGGTCATCAGCATTGTTTCGGCACACTTTTAGACAACAAAAAAATCAGAAGTGATTCTACACACTAATTACACTCCTACACGAACAGGGCATAGATTAGTAAACTGTATGTACGTGTTAACATTCAGGTTTTTTGGTGCAAAGTTTTTATATTTGTATTAGAATTCAGTTTGCCAAAAGGTAATAATTCTCCTTAATCAAACAACCCAAGTTATCTGACCTCTTTTTTTCTAAAACTTTGGCAGTTTTTAAAGCAGTGTAGCTGCAACTAAACTTTGACATAACTCTGAAAATACATGCACCCTTCCTTGTCAAGATCCATATCTATTTGTATCTAATTTGTTCAAAATATTTGTGTATTACTTTTGCATAGTATTATGGAAAACTTGCAATCAAAGAGCCGAAATCTAAAGAGCTGTTACTCACTTAAAAGTATAAAAATATAAAAAGGTATTGATTTTATTTCACACAAAATACTTGGAATATACCTATAAGCCCCTCCTCATAGCCGTTCCAAAATGGTTAATACTACATTATCTATGTATATACAAAACATTTCTGTATACTTTAAAAAAGCTTCTGCACAATTGTTTTAAATATGAAAGGAATATAAAACTGATTTGTTTTTAAAAGTCATTCATTTTCTTGCTAAGACTTTCAATGTATGTATGTACGTACATACGTACAAAGTATAAGCTAGCATAATACAAGCATTCCAACAATTCACTATTATATTAAATATGTTTTTCAAGGTAACATTGCTTGGCTTTATAAAAAACAATACATCTTCCTTCTTTCAACTTTTCATGACTTGAAGGCAGCGGTACAGTCAAGGATTCAAGATGTCCTCCAAAATTTTCACAGATGATTCATATAGGGTTCTGAAACCAGAGAAATCAGTGAGCAGCTGAATAAGACATGCAAAAGAAACACCTTTGTCCATTTGCTTTTCTGTAAATAGCTACTCCCTTATTTCTTTGAGAAGTTACATACCACTAGTTTAAGGAATTAAAGAAGTTGTTTTATTGGATTACATTGATTATAGATTACAGTATAGCTACGGAGGATCAAATCTTTAATTTTAAAACTGAAAAAAAACTTTTAAATTTGAATAAAAGTCTGAATTTTCCCCCTTTTTTACCAGTTTTAAATATGATCTAATTTGTTCTCTACTTTCAAAAAGGTATAAGGAAGAACAATTAGAGTGTCTATTTAAAATATTTTTAAAATACCGTATTGGTGCTGTTTCTTAGTATTTGACCTTCTACATATTTAAATCACTGTACACTTACTTCTCTGAATATTTGGTTTACTGCCCTTTTCTACCTCTGCCATCTTACTTCACATACACAGCATTAATCTTCTGAAGTCCGGTCTTGCCCCCTCCTCATTTCCCTTTTTCTTCTCTGCTCTCAACTCCCCTACCTCCTCCTCTTATGGTCACTCATTTTCCCCATTCCCTGCCAGTCCACATAATTTCTGCATTCTCCTCTTTCTCCGGTATTTGTTTTCCCTAGTGCTGATCTTCCTGCATCTTTATCCTTGGTACTAACAGCCACCCATCTGTCATTTCAGCATGTGTACTATCCTCAGCAACATTCCCACCCCTGCACACACTGGAATCCTTACAGCATGTAAAAAAAGATAACTGCTATCCCCAAGCTTTTAATCTATCACTCTCCATTTTCTTGCATTCCTCATCCAACATTGCCTCTGCAGTTGCACTCTCCCACAGAACTTCTCACACTCACCCAGCCTTAAACTGTCCTCAGAAGACGATAGTCAGGGCATCTGGCTTATTGCCAAACACTAATGCAACATTTATCTTTGCACATTTGATTTCTTGATGCTTGAATTCATATTGTGACAAACTGTCAACTTTATTTTCCATGCATCATTTCTCCAATATTTGCAACGTTAGTTATTTGTAAGATTACAAGGATGCCCTATATTAGCAATGTTAGTTACTAACTTAAGTATTGCCCGAAGAGCAAACATACAAGGAACAATTCAGGAATTTTATTTAATATTGTGTTTGGTTTTAGATCATTAAACTGAAATGTCCCTTCACTGAGAGACTCATCATACCCTAAGCTAATGGACGTCCAACCATAAAGAGGAAAAAACAAGGTAAATTTAAAGTCAATTGTACTAAATGCTCTTTACCTTTACTATTTTGAGTATGCTGCAGGAAATCCTACACAAATAGTGAGAAACTATTTGCAAGTTCTCTTTAATGAGTACTTCAATGACAGAGCAATGAAGGGTTTGGAAAGACATCTATATGAGAACGTGAGGAAAACATTAAATGTTTCAGCATAAAAGTTAAATAGGTTTAATTTCAGTGCCCAGATACTGAAATGCTAATCATACTAAGCAAATCTGATTATATATAATATAAATTATATCATAATATTTCATAGCTTATTTGTTGAATGGAAAAATCCATAATATTCGCTTTTAACTGTCAACTGAAACTGCTAGTTCAGTTGAGCAGGGAAGACTAGATTCTAGTAATTAGAAAAACGTGTACTTCTGGTATAGTATACTAATTTCTGATTTAAGGGCAGCACCTGAGATACTCCAATATATAGGACCTCTACATATTTCTTACTGGTGCCCGATGCCCAAATTTAAAAGGCTGGGGCAGCATGCAAAATCCCTTGGAAATTTAGTCAGGT
Source organism: Gopherus flavomarginatus (assembly GCF_025201925.1). NCBI lineage: Eukaryota > Metazoa > Chordata > Testudines > Testudinidae > Gopherus > Gopherus flavomarginatus. The sequence goes on from NC_066618.1 coordinate 22,654,717, forward strand.
CCCAGGCTCCATCCACCAGGGATAAACTACAGTAACTCCTCACTTAATGTTGTAGTTAAAGTTGCATTTTTCAGGAATGTAAGTGAAACTATGTTAAACGAATCCAATTTTCCCATAAGATTTAATGTAAATGCAGGGGATTAGGTTCCAAGGAAATTTTTTGGGGGCAGACAAAAGGCATTATATACTGTACAGTACTGTACTGTGGTAGGAAGGTGCCCCTGGGGCTCAGGGTGCAGGGTTTGGAAGGGAGTTAGGGTGCGGGAGGATGCTCAGGGTGGGGGTGCGGAAGGAGGCTCAGGGCTGGGGCAGGCAAGAGGTGCAGAGCACTTACCTGGGGCAGCTCCTGTTTGGTGCAGGGGATGTGAAGGTGGCTCTCTGCGATTCTGGGAGCTGCAATTCTGGGAGCGGCTTTGAAGGGGAAAGCACCACTTCTTTCCGGACACCGGCTGCCCGGCTTCCCCTGCTCCTCCACAGGCCGGAGGACTCAGGAGGAGCAGGGGCAGCTGCGCAGACAGCAGCGGGAGGGAACAAACAGTTACCCACCTTTTAGTAACTGTTGTTCTTTGAGATGTGTTGTTCATGTCCATTCAAAGTAGGTGTGCGTGCGTTGCGTGCACGCCAGTCAGAAGATTTTCCCCTAGCAGCGTCCGTAGGGTCGGCCCTGGCGCCCCCTGGAGTGGCGCCACTATGGCTCCCTATAAAGGAGACCGCCGACCCTCCACCCCCTCAGTTCCTTCTTGCCGGCACTCCGATAGAGGAGCAGGAGGGTGAGTATTGGAATGGACATGAACACCATATCTCGAAGAACAACAGTTACTAAAAGGTGGGTAACCGTTTTTTCTTCTTCGAGTGGTTGTTCATGTCTATTCAGAGTAGGTGACTCACAAGCCTAACCTTAGGTGGCGGGGTCAGAGATCGCTGCTGACTGGAGTACTGCACGACCGAAGGCTGCAGCATCCCTAGCCTGGCGCGTGATGGCATAGTGGGACGAGAACGTGTGAACGGAAGACCATGTGGCCACTCTACAAATCTCCTGAGTCGGGATCTGAGCCAGGAACGCCGCAGAAGAGGCCTGCGCCCTAGTGGAGTGGGCCATGACCGGAGGGACAGGGGTCTTAGCTATATGGTAGCATTCTTGGATGCAGGTCGTGATCCACGAAGAGATTCACTGAGAGGAGACCGGGAGCCCCTTCATCCTATCCGCCACTGCGATGAAGAGCCGAGTTGAGCACCTGAACAGCTTGGTACACTCGATGTAAAAAGCCAAGGCCCTGCGGACATCCAGGGAATGTAACCTCCGCTCCTCATTGGAAGAGTGTGGTTTCGGATAAAACACCGGGAGAAAAATATCTTGACCCATGAGGAACTGTGAGATGACCTTGGGTAGGAAAGCCGAGTAAGGTCTAAGCTGGACCTTGTCCTTATAAAAGACAGTGTACGGGGGCTCGGATGTTAACGCCCTGAGCTCTGACACTCTCCTGGCCGAGGTGATCGCCACCAGGAAGGCGGTCTTATACGACAAGTACAACAGGGAGCACGAAGCCAGAGGATCAAAGGGCGGTCCCAAGAGGGCGGAGAGGACCAGATTCAGGTTCCAAGCAGGGGCCAGCTGACGAACATGTGGAAACAGCCTGTCCATAACTTTGAGGAAATGCCCGAGCAGTGGGTTTGCAAACACTGAGGTACCCCTGTCTCCTGGATGGAAAGCCGAGATGGCCGCCAAGCGAACATGAATCGAGGAGAGGGAGAGGCCCAGTTGTCTGAGGTGGAGCAAATAGTCTAGGACAATGGGGTTGAGACCCCCAGCGGATTGTGACCTCGCTGACCCGACCATATGGAGAAGCGCTTCCATTTGGCCAGGTAGTTGGCTCTAGTTGATGGTTTCCTACTACCGAGCAGCACTTGTCTGACCTGCTGGGAGCACTGCATCTCCACCGGGTTCAGCCATGGAGCATCCATGCTGTGAGGTGAAGGGACTCGAGGTTCGGGTGGCGGAGGGAGCCCTGGTCCTGCGTGATCAGATCTGGGAGCAGGGGCAGCGTCAGGGGCGCCTAAACGGACACGTGCAGGAGTGACGTGTACCAATGTTGGCGCGGCCACGCCGGAGCTATCAGGATTACCAATGTGTGGTCCCCGCGAATCTTGAAAATCACCCTGTGTATCAGGGGGATCAGAGGAAAGGCGTAGAGCAGACTGACCCTCTAAGACTGTAGGAAGGCGTCCGACAGAGACCCCTGACTGCGGCCCAGGAGGGAGCAGAACCGTCAGCACTTTGTTTTCCCTCGAGGCGAACAGATCTAACCGGGGAAAGCCCCAGAGCTGGAAAATTGAGCGTACCACATCCCATCAGAGGGACCACTCGTGACCCTGGAACGAGCAGCTGAGGGTGTCCGCCAAACTGTTCTGCTCCCCCGGAAGGTAGAACGCCATCAGGTGGGTAACACTGTGGACGCAGAAATCCCACAGCGCGAGGGCTTCGTTGCACAGGGGAGAGGAGTGTGCACCCCCGTGTGCACCCCCGTTTGTTGATATAAAAGACTGCCCACGTGTTGTCCGAGAGGAGTGATCTGCTGGCCAGGTGGGACCGGAAGGTCAAACAAGCCAGGCAAACTGCTCTCAGCTCCCTGACATTGATATGCAACTCTAGGTCCTCCAGTGACCACAAGCCCTGCGTCCTGAAGTGTTCCAGGTGCGCTCCCCAACCCTGATCTGAGGCATCCGTTACCAGGGAGAGGAAGGGTTGAGGGGCAGCAAAGGGGACACCTATGAACACTTTCTGCAGCGAGCTTAGCACCAAGTGGGGAATGGACACCACTGAGTCCAAGGTCCCTGGCCGGGCGATATACCGTTGCTAACCAGGACCATAGGGGGCCGAAGCTGGAGTCTGGCATGGTTTACTACATAGGTGCACACTGCCATGTGATCCAACAGCCGGAGGGAAACTCGCGCCGTGGTAATCGGGGCGCGGTGCAGTTCGACGATTAGCTCGGAAATCGCACAGAATCTGGATTCCGGCAGGTACGCTCTGGCGTGGGTGGAGTCCAGAACTGCTCCTATGAACTCTATTCGTTGCGTCGGAGACAGGGTGGACTTGGCTTCGTTCAAGTGGAGGCCGAGATTGAGAAAGGCCCGCCTGATGAATGACACCTGGGTCTCCACCTGCTCCTTGGAGCGGCCCTTTATGAGGCAGTCATCCAGGTAGGGGAATACCTGGATGCCCCGCCTGCGCAGGAAGGCCGCCACGACTGCCATGCACTTCCTGAAGACCCTTGGAGCAGTTGACAGGCCGAACGGGAGCACTGTGAACTGCAAATGGGCGTTGGCCACAACAAACCTGAGGTACCGACGGTGTCGGGGAATTATGGCAATGTGGAAATAAGCATTCTTTAAGTCGAGGGCGGCATACCAATCTCCTGGATGCAGGGAGGGAATAATTGAGGACAGGGAGACCATGCGGAACTTGAGCTTTTGTACAAACTTATTCAGCCGCAGCAAGTCTAGGATGGGTCTCAGGCCCCCTTTCACCTTCGGTATTAGGAAATACCGGGAGTAGAAGCCTTTGCCTCTGAGCCCTCGAGGGACTTCCTCCACCGCTCCTGCCTCCATGAGGGACTTCACTTCTTGACTCAGAAGCTGCTCGTGAGATGGATCCCTGAAGAGGGACGGGGAGGGGGCTGGCGGGGCAGGATGGAGGAGAACTGGATAGAATATCCTCTCTACCGTGCGGAGCACTCAGCTGTCCAATGTGATTTGGGACCAGGCACGGTAGAAGGGGGACAGACATGACCCAAAGGTAGGGGTAGAAGGATCCAGAGTCTCGACAGGTAGGTTGCCCTCGACCGTACCATCAAATAGGGGGTCTAGGCCCCGATGGTGGTCTTGATGGACCGGATGCCTGGCCGGAGGGGTGGTATTGGTGATGCTTCCTGCCATTTCTGCCCCGCCTGTGCTCCAGCTCCTGGCGAGTCTGAGGCTGGTCGGGGGGTGGGGCCATCTGTGGCCTAAACTGCCTGCGCTGGGTCGCAGGGGTATGCAAGCCCAGCAAGTGAAGTGTGGCCCGTGAGTCCTTTAGGCTATGCAGATGCTTGTCCATCTTTTCTGAAGACAACATCTGCCCCTCGAAGGAGAGGTCTTGAATGGTCTGCTGGACCTCACAGGGGAGGCCCGAGACCTGGAGCCAGGCTCTCCGCCGCATGACCAGGCCCGTGGCTAGGGTGCACGAGGCTGAATCCGACGCATCTAGGGCAGCTTGGAAAGAGGCTCGGGAGATCAGCTTCCCCTCCTCCACCAGGGTCGAAAACTCTGACCTCGAGTCCTGGGGAAGGAGCTCCGTAAACTTCAACATGGCTGAACATGTGTTATGACCAGATCGGCTTACAATTGCCTGTTGGTTGGCAATGCGGAGTTGTAGGCCTGCCGTGGAGTACACTTTTCCGCCAAAGAGTTCGAGTCTTTTAGCTTCCCTGCTCTTTGGTGTTGACCCCCTGAAACCCTTGATGCTCACGTTGGTTGGCTGCATCCACCACCAGGGAGTCTGGGGGTGGTGGGTGTACAAGTGTTCATGCCCTTTAGGGGGGGACAAAATAGCACCACTCCATTCTCTTGGCAGTAGGGGCCAGTGAGGCTGGCGTTTGCCATAAGATGCGGGACGTATCCGCTATAGTCTTTATCAGCAGGAGAGCCACCCTGGATGGCCCTGAGGAAGCCAGGATGTCTATTACAGGGTCCGCGTCCACCTCGATTTCCTCAGCTTGGATTGCGAGGCTCTGAGCTGCTCGCTGGAGCAGTTGTTGGAGGATTTGAGTGTCCTCCAGGGCCGGTGCCGCAGCCATGCCCCAGACTGCTTCGTCTGGGGAGGAAGACGAGGAAATTACATGGATCAGCCCTTCCTCTGGTGCTTGCAGTGCTTCGGAGTCCTGCAGCACACGGTACTGTGGTTGCAGAGCTGGTTCCAATTCTAAATGTGGCACTGTGACCAGTACCGGGGTCGCCAGTGAGCAGCTTGGCGTATCGGGCGGTGCCTGCTGAGCCCAAACTGTAGCTGCTGCCAGTGCCGCTGATCGGCTAGGGGGTGCTGAACTTTGATATGGCACACCCCTGCCTGGCGACGGTGCCGGAGGCAGCTGCGCCGGGGCCACCGACGCTGAGGAGACCGAGGCCAACCTTGATCGAGAACCAAATGCCTGGCCTACCAACTGGTGGTAGGCCCAGGGGGTCATAAACGGCCACTGCGAGAGCGGATGCCATTGCTGCTGCCACTGTGGGTAACGCTGGTGGCTCACCCCCGAAACTGATCTCCTGCTCCGTGACCGGCTGGAGCGGTAGGAGTCTGCCTCTGAGTCTGAAGTCTGAGTACGAGGACCTGGGGGGAGCAGCAGCAGCAGCACCTGGTGCCGGTGGAGAGCGATGCTGAGGTGGCAGGGAGCCTCTTATCTGGTTCGGTGCCGCCTTAGCGGGGCGGTGCGGGGAGGGAGGCGACAGCATGGCTGCCTTGCCCCTCGATTGTACTGGGGGACAGGCCACAGTAGGCAACTCCCTATGGTGTGGGGAGGCTGGCGCTGGGAGTCCCATCAAGTCTGAGGCCACCTCGAACGCCTCCGGTGTAGAAGGGAGGTGCAAGTCTCTGCTGAGGTCCGGGGATCTAGGCCGGTCTGGACTCGACCGCCCTCTCTGCGGTGCGGGAGTTGACAGAGCAGCCGAGGGCTGTAGCCCAGCCTGTCCACTTGCACTCGTGGATGGCGTCGGCCTCGGGTCCTGGTGGGGTGACCGTTCCCTCACCGGCTTTCTCTTCTTAGCGGGCGATGGTGAGTGGTGCCGCACTGAGACCGACTTCCTATGACCCGACTCCATCCGATGCTGGGTTTTAGACGACTTGGGCTGGGCCCTAAGTCCTGGTGCCGGGGTGCTCCGCACCGAGGAAGATGTGCTGGGCACCGCCTCAGCCGGTTCCAGGTCCGAGGGTGGCTGCAGGGCAGCCTCCATCAGGAGGACTCAGTCTTTGAGCTCTGTGTTTGAGAGTTCTCGGGCGGAAGCCTCTGCAGATAGAGCACCGGTCCTTTTGGTGGCTCTCTCCGAGGCACCTCACCCAAACAGAGTGCGGGTCACTCTTGGGCATGAATTTCCAGCAGTCTTTGCAGAGTTTAAACCTGAGGGACCTGGGCATGCCCCAGCGGGTGATGAAAACTACCAAGAACTATATACAATGACCTAAGTAAACTAACTATAACATAACTATATACATGAACTATACACAAGGATAGAACACTGCTAACTTGCTATGCGCAAGAGAAGTTCCAACGAGCCGTCACCGGCGGTAAGAAGGAACTGAGGGGGTGGAGGGTAGGCAGGCCCCTTTATAGGGCGCCGTAGTGGCGCCACTCCAGGGGGTGCCAGGGCTGACCCTATGTACACTGCTAAGGGAAAATCTTCCGGCTGGCGTGCACACCTACTTTGAATGGACATGAACAACCACTCGAAGAAGGGCCACTTCTCTCCGGCTGCTGGCTGCATGGCTGCCCCTGCTCCTCCTGAGTCCTCCGGCCCGTGCTCGCAGGGCCACATTCTGAAAGGGGTTTTAGAGCTGCAGGCCAGGCCCCCGTGGCAGGGAGGGGGAGGAGGCGGAGAAGAGGAACTTGTGCAATGCTCCCTTGTAAAGTCAGACAAATGATGTTATATGGGAGCATTGCACAACTTTAAAAGAGTATGTTCCCTAATGGAGCAGTGACGTAACTTTGAAACAACGTTAAGCGAGGAGTTGCTGTAATTCCCAAAGGGCTGACATTTTAAAATAATGTAAACAGATGTAAAAAGTAACAAATTAAGCTTTAAGAAGAGTAAATTTATTATAGTTGATGTTAGCAGATATAAATTAGTACGTTATCTGACCATATTAGCTGTGGACTAATTTGCAGACAATTTTAACTAAAAGTTTTCCTCTGGCCAAATAGAATGAGAAAGATGTAATAATTAAAAGAAAACTGCTGTTTACCAAAATAACGCAGAGAAATGGTATGGAGAAAGTGAATAAGGAAAAGACAGTTACTCACCTTTGTAACTGTTGTTCTTTGAGATGTGTTGCTCATATCCATTCCAATTAGGTGTGCGCGCACCGCATGCACGTTCGTCGGAAGATTTTTACACTAGCAACACTCGGTGGGTCGGCTGGGTCGCCCCCTGGAGTGGCACAGTTATGGCGCTAGATCCCTGCTGACCCAATGGCCCCTCAGTTCCTTCTTGCCGGCTACTCTGACAGGGGGAAGGAGGGTGGGTTTGGAATGGATATGAGCAACACATCTAGAAGAACAACAGTTACAAAGGTGAGTAACTGTCTTTTTTTCCCCCGAAGTGCTTGCTCATATCGATTCCAATTAGGTGACTCCCAAGCCTTACCTAGGTGGTGGGGTTGGAGTGAGATGTCGCAGAATGTAGAACTGCTGAGCCAAATGTCGCGTCATCCCTGGACTGTTGTACCAATGCGTACTGTGACGCAAAGGTGTAAACCGAGGACCAGGTAGCTGCATGACATATCTCCTGGATGGGTACATGAGCCAGGAAGGCGGCAGATGAAGCTTGAGCCCTAGTAGAATGGGCAGTAAGGTGGCTCATCAGAACATGAGCCAAGTCATAGCAGATACGGATACACGATGTCACCCAAGATGAAATCCTCTGGGAGGAGACAGGTAAGCCTTTCATTTGTTCTGCCACCGCAACGAAGAGTTGGGGCGTCTTCCGAAAGGGCTTTGTTCAATCAATATAAAAAGGTGAGAGCCCTACGGATGTCTAAGGCGTGCAGCTGCTGTTCCCGGCACGATGAGTGCAGCTTCAGGAAGAAGATGTCTTGACTGATATGGAAAGCCGATACCACTTCAGGGAGGAAGGCTGGGTGTGGTCGCAACTGTACCTTGTCCCTGTGAAACACCGTATACTGGGGGTCCACAGTGAGGGCTTGAAGTTCTGAGACTCGTCTTGCCGATGTAATGGCTACGAGGAATGCTGTCTTCCAGGACAGGTACAGCAGCGAGCAGGTGGCTAGCGGTTCGAAGGGAGCACCCATAAGCTTGGCTAAAACTAGACTGAGGTCCCAAGTTGGGGCGGGGTGTCGGACTTGTGGGTACAAACGTTCCAAGTCCTTGAGGAACCTCGAAACCATGGGGTGAGAGAAGACCGAACAGCCACTCTCCCCTGGGTGGAAGGCAGAGATGGCCGCCAAATGCACCTTTATTGAAGAAACCACTAGGCCGTGTTGTTTCAGGGACAAGAGGTAGTCCAAGACAGTAGGAACTGTTACCTGGGTGGGAACAGCGTTACGCTAAGTGCACCAGCAGGAGAAACGCTTCCACTTGGCCAGATATATCAACCTAGTGGAAGGTTTCCTACTACCCAGGAGTATGTGTTGTACCGAGGCAGAGCAACATAACTCGGACTGGCTTAACCACGCAGCAACCATGGTGTGAGGTGAAGAGACTAGGTCTGGGTGGTGAAGTCTGCTGTAGTCCTGGGTTATGAGATCCGGGCAGAGTGGTAGGGGAATTGGGTTGGCCACTGACAGGTCGAACAACATGGTGTACCAGAGCTGCCTCGACCAGGCTGGAGCGAATATGATCAGGTGGGCCCTGTCTCTGCAGAGCTTGAGCAGGACTCTGTGGACCAGCGGGAACGGTGGAAAGGCATAGAAAAGATGGTTCATCCACGGTATCAGCAATGCGTCTGAGAAGGAGCCCAGGGAGCGACCCTGGAAGGAGCAGAACATGTGGCACTTCCAATTCTTGTGAGAGGCACAGAGGTCTATGTAGGGAAAGCCCCACTTCCAGAAAACAGAATGGATAACATCCGGACGAATCGACCACTCATGAGACAGGAAGGATCTGCTGAGGTGATCCGCCAGTGTGCTCTGAACTCCTGTGAGAAAAGGACGCTACCAGATCGCTCAAGTGGGCTATGCAAAAGTCCTAGAGCTGAATGGCTTCCTGACAAAGGAGGAAGGAGCGTGCTCCACCCTGCTTGTTTATTTAAAACATGGCCGTTGTGTTGTCCATGAACACTGAGACACAACGGCCTTGGAGACGCTCTTGAAACATCTGGCACGCGAGGCGAACCGCCCTCAGCTCTCGCACATTGATGTGTAAGGTTAGTTCTTGAACAGACCAAAGGCCTTGAGTGCAGAGACCGTTGAGGTGGGCACTCCAACCCAGAGATGACGCGTCCGTGGTTAGGGCCATCAAAGGTTGAGGTGGGTGGAATGGCATCCCTGCACAGACCAGGGTGGGAGTCAGTCACCAGTCCAGGGAGCCTCGGATGCTCATGGGAATCATGAGGATCGTGTCCAGGCTGTCTTTGCCCGATCAGTATACCGAGGTTAGCCAAGTTTGAAGTGGACGGAGACGTAGCCTGGCATGTTTGGTCACGAAGGTGCAGGCAGCCATGTGGCCTAGGAGGCCGAGACAAGTGCAAGCCGAGGTTGTCGGGAAGTTTTGGCGGCCTTGAATAATTGTTACTATCGCCTGAAAACGAGGCTGTGGTAGGCAGGCTCTGGTGAGACTGGAGTCCAGGATTGCCCCAATGAAGTCTATTCTCTGTGTGGGAACGAGAGTGGACTTCTCTATATTGATCATAGGGCCTAGTTGCCTGAAGAGATCTTTTGACGATGCCCACATGACGCCTCACTTGCGTCTCGGAGGTCCCTTGAATGAGCCAATCGTCGAGATATGGGAAGACGTGCACCCGACGACGACGGAGGGTGGCGGTGACTACAGCCATGCATTTTGTGAATACTCGTGGGGCCGCAGAAAGGCCGAATGGAAGGACCGTAAATTGAAAATGTTGATGGTTGACAACAAAACAGAGGTACCGTCTGTGTGGTGGGTAAATTGCGATGTGGAAATATGCGTCCTTCATATCGAGGGTGGCATACCAGTCTCCAGGATCCAATGACGGGATAATGGTCCCTAGGGATACCATGCGGAACTTCAACTTTATCATGAACTTGTTGAGTCCTCGCAGGTCTAGGATTGGTCTTAGACCTCCCTTTGCCTTGGGGATTAGGAAGTAGCGGAAATAAAAACCCTTGCCCCTCAAGTCTTTCGGTACCTCCTCTATAGCTCCCATGGTGAGGAGCGTCCGTACTTCTTGTAAGAGGAATTGCTTGTGAGAAGGGTCCCTGAAGAGGGACGAGGGTGGGGGTGGAAGGGCGGGGGCGAAATAAACTGGAGGTGGTACCCAATTTCCACCGTGTGTAGGACCCAATGATCCAATGTTAGCTGGGACCACGCGGAGAGGAAATGGGAGAGGTGGTTGTAGAAGGGTGGAAGAGGATCCTGGGAAGCAACTGGTGCGCCGTCCTCGGGCGTCTCTTCAAAAGTTCGGTTTGGGTCCTGGAGGTGGTTTGGAGGGGCCCTGATTTTGACCCCCTTGGGGCCCAAACTGCCTTCTGCGATTCCCCCGGCCGCGCCTTCTGCCAAAGTCCTTTTGCGGCCTAGGCGGGGGGTAAGCGCAGTGAGGCTGAGGATGGAAGGACCTGCTTTGGGTCACCGGGGTGTGCATTCCCAGCGAGCGCATGATTACTCTGTTGTCCTTTAGGCTTTGCAGCCTAGGGTAAGTCTTTTCGGAAAACAGCCCTTGGCCTTCAAAGGGCAAGTCTCGTAGCATTTGCTGTAACTCAGGTGGAAGGCCTGACACCTGAAGCCATGATATTCTCCTCATGGCCACTCCTGAAGCCAGAGTCCTGGCTACTGAGTCAGCTGCGTCCAGTGAGGCTTGGAGAGAGGATCTTGCCACCTTCTTTCCTTCCTCCAAGAGGGCTGCAAACTCCTGGCGTGAGTCTTGGGGAACTAGTTCCGTGAATTTCCCCATTGCCGCCCATGTGTTGTAGTTGTAGCGACTGAGTAGGGCTTGCTGGTTTGCCGCCCTAAGTTGGAGGCCTCCAGCAGAGTATACTTTGCGGCCCAATAAGTCCATGCGCCTAGCCTCCTTAGGTTTGGAGCAGGAGCTTGCTGGCCATGGAGCCCCCTTTTGTTAACCGATTGTACGACTAGGGAGCAGGGTGTACGCACAGATACTTGTACCCTTTAGAGGGTACCATGTACTTCTGCTCTACTCCCCTGGCTGCGGGCGGGATGGAGGCTGGGGATTGCCAAATGGTATTGGCGTTCACCTGAATAGTACGAATAAAAGGCAGGGCCACTCTTGTGGGGGTGTCAGCTCATAAAACGTCCACAACTGGGTCCTCTATTTCCGCGACCTCCTCCACCTGACGATTCATGTTCTGAGCCACCCATCTTAGAAGGTCCTGACGAGCCCTCAGGTCAACTGGGGGAGGGCCGGAGGAGGATGTCCCCGCCACCGCCTCGTCTGGAGAGGAGGAAGAGGAGAGGCCAGGGACAAGAGGGTCCTGCGGCGGCTCTTGTCCTTGGGTGGGGCCAGGCTCAGGTGGGGCCTGAGTGTCTGCCAGTGGAACGGAAGCCTCATCCGTACCCGCAAGAGGGAGGCGGCTTACGGTCACCTCTGGCACCCGGTGTTCCAATAGCACGGATCGTGGTGCCTCTGGGGGAGCACCTTGGGCTTGGCGGTACACCCAAGGTGTCCAGAATGACCACTGATGGGGGCCTTGCTCGTGGCCTTGGCTCTCCTGGAACACGCGGCTGGGCACATCCGAGTCATGGTCCTGTGCATAGGAAGCGCTGCCAGCATGAGATGATACCAAGATATGTCTCGACAGCCAAGAAAGTGCTGAGAAACCCTGAGAAGGAGCCACGTCTGTAGTTGGTCTTTCTCGGGATGGCATTGGAGAGCGGTACCGTGAGCTGTAAAGGTACTGGGAACAAGACCAGGACCTACGACTGTATCAGTGCCGGGAGGTCAACCGGGATCTCGAAGCTCTTCGCCTGGAATGGATGCGAGATGTGCAGTGCCGGGAGCTGGATCGGTACCGGGAGTACCGGGCAGGCGAACGGGACGCTGAGCGGTGCTGCGAGTGCGACCGGTACCGCAGTGGAGAGCGGTGCCGGGACTGCGAGCGGTGTCAGGGCCGAGATCTTGATCGGTGCCTCTCAGCGGTGCCGAAGGAGGGCAGCCTCAGCTGGGCAGGCTTGCTAATAGATTGAATGACCTGCACCGGCGGTGCCGGAGGTTGAGGCAGTGCAGTCTCCGTCATTGCAATTAAATCCCTCGCTGTGGAAAACATCTCCAGGGTAGACGGGACAGTGACCTCGACCAAAGCGTGAGCCGGGTAGCTTTCAGGCACTGGACTCAACAGCCCTTGCGGGACCGGAATCGACAGTGCTGAAGCTAGCTGTGCCGCAGCAGGTGTTGGTGCCGGGTGATCCAACTTAGGCGGGTGCTCCGACTGTGGTGCGGACGGCACCAAAGCAGCAGGAGCCTTATGCTGCTTCCTGACCCGCGGGGACAGGGAGCGGTGCCGAGCTGACACTGGTGCAGGCAACGGTCGGTGCCGGGGGGCCTTTGCGGTACCGGGGCGATCTGGAGCCGAAAGAGCGCTTCTCCCTGATGTAGACTGTTCAGCACTCGGTGCCGAGGGCGTTGGACTAAGAGCTGCCTCCATTAGGAGCTGTTTGAGACGAAAGTCCTGCTCCTTTTTCGTCCTCAGCTTAAAGGCCTTACAGATCCGGCACTTGTCAGGGAGATGGGATTCCCTGAGGGACCTAAGGCAGGAGTTGTGGGGATCTCCCATTGGCATCGGCTTTTGGCACGCCAAGCACGGTTTGAATCCCAGTGACCTGAGCATGGGCCCCGGTACCGGGTGTGAGGAAGGGGCTAATCCCTGATCCCCTCGCAACTATATACACTAACTATATATACAAATGACTAAAACTAACTAAAACTGTAAAACTGGAACTATATACACAAATATTAGTAAAGAACGACGAGTAGACTAGGGAAGTGGAGATCAGCTAAGCCACGCTCCACTGTTCCAACGACCGACACAGGCAGTAAGAAGGAACTGAGGGGCCGTTGGGTCGGCAGGGTTATATATCTAGCGCCATAACGGCGCCACTCCAGGGGGCAACCCAGCCGACCCACTGAGTGTTGCTAGGAAAAAAATCTTCCGACGAACGTGCACGCAGCACGCGCACACCTAACTGGAATCGATATGAGCAAGCACTCGAAGAAGAAAAGTTATTTACTTGTTCCCATAATATAAGAACTAGGGGCCACCAAATGAAATTAATGGGCAGCAGGTTTAAAACAAATAAAAGGAAGTTCTTCACACAGCACACAGTCATCCTGTGGAACTCCTTGCCTGAGGAGGCTGTGAAGACTAGAACTGTAACAGGGTTTAAAAGAGAACTAGATAAATTCATGGAGGTTAAGTCCATTAATGGCTATTAGCCAGGATGGGTAAGGAATGGTGTCCCTAGCCTCTATTTGTCAGAGGATGGAGATGGATGGCAGAAGAGAGATCACTAGATCATTACCTGTTAGGTTCACTCCCCTTGGGGCACCTGGCATTGGCCACTGTCAGTAGACAGGATACTGGGCTGGATGAACCTTTTGTCTGACCCAGTTTGGCCATTCTTATGTTCTTAAGGCATGTTGCAATCAAAATATAATTGCATTTGAGTCATTACAGTACACAATGAGACTAGTGGTCCATTATCATCCAGCATCCTTTCTGATAGCAGCCAGTACCAAAACCTTTTAAGGATGGTGCAAGAACCAGCCAATAGAAGCGGGCAATTATGGAATATGACCAGCCCATTGGTAAATTTCTTCCTAACCCTTTTGCAGTTAGTGGATTATGCCCTGAAACACAGGTTTGTAAATCCTTCTAAATTCTTTATTAAAAAAAAAAAATATATCCTATCTAAGGAAGTTGTGGATGTTCTTACTATCTTTACCAATATTTAATCTTTTCTTAAATTCTGTTAAGCTCTCAATGATAGCATGTGGAACTCGTCACAGTATAACTGTGTTTTGTGAAAAAGTATTTCTTTGTATCACAATTAAAATCTCTGCCTTTGAAATTCGTTATATGTTCCCCTGTTTGTACATTATAAAGAAAAAAAAACAAACAACAAAAGTATAAACAGGACAGTCTCCTTACCACATATAATTTGGTGTACCAGATCATGTCACTCCATCTGTCTCTCTAAATAATCCTAATCTTTTAATTCTCTTCATATGAATGTTTTCCCATGCTTGCTATTTATTTCATTTATTTATTTAGGTGTGTTTGTTTTTGGAAAAAACATTACCAGAACTGAAAACAGTATTCTAGTTGAGGATGTGCCATTTTTTGTCATTTAATTTTTATAGTGTTTTCCATTCTGTCATGCATCCTAATGTTCTGTTTACTTTTTGACTGCAGTTGTTCATTGGCAGAGTTGATGTTCATAAAGCTGTCCAAAGAAACCCAGACCACTTTCCTGCATGTTATAGTTAATTTACAATGCAGAAATGCGTGAGTTGTTCATATTATTCCTTTGAATGTGTATTACTTTACATGTATCCATTCTGAATATCATCTATAACCGTGTTGCCTATTTATCTAACTTTGTTAGTTTCACTGTAATTCCCCAGTGTTTTCTGCAGTTTTGACTAAATGAACTGCTCACTCCCTTTTCCAGATCATTACTAAATTTAACATTGGTGCTAATATAGAACTTTATGGAACCCTGGTGTTAACCACCTTTCAAGCATGATAAAAATTGACCATTTAATAGATGTGTGGCAATTCTTCAAAAAGGGCCATTTTTTGGAATTTAATGTAGCCACCCTATACACAACACCCACATATCATTTGAAAACTTAATTTATGTATGTTTAAATGAATGAATGAATGAATGAATGAATGAATGATGTGGTACTGTCAAGTGGTGCCATAAGCCTGTCAGTGATATGAAACAATGGTACCCAAAATGAGAAAGTGTCATTTTTTGCAGAATCACTGCAACATGACTGATAAACAGTAAAAACTGCAGTCAAATTCAATATCTTAATGTGGTGTTTATTGGTCAAAGCTTCCAAATGGCAATGTATTAAAAGATCTGTATTGGTTTTGCATAGGCAAATATTTCTTTTTAAAAAATGAAGCCGTTGAGTATGTGACAAAAATAGCAAATAAGATTTTGCAATATAACATGAAATGTTTCACATTGACAAATAAAAATATGCAAAGTACCTCACAAGTGACCACAGTGTTATGTATTTTCAATTAAAATTTGCTGACCAGATCAGTCTAACACCGAAAGCTGTAGCAATAAATTGCATGCCCATAGTTTGTACTGCATAGTGGCTAGATATACATGTATGTAAATTCCTAATGTAATGCTTCACTATCTAACTTTTTGTACATACAGTGTTGCATCTAGTATGCCTGGTAGAACATTTTAATTTGTAACTGCCTATGCATGCAATACTAGTGTTTTAAAAAGCTGGTTTCTAAAATATTTCAATCAGTGATACTTATGCACAGGTCAATATTACTGTTAGAGATGACAGCTTAATATTATGAATACGCAAAATATGAGTGTGAGAGAGAGAGAGAGAGAGAGAGAGAGAGATGGCCTAAAAAAAAGTAATGAATACAAAGTCCACAAACAAGTCCTTGCCTCTGCACTGAAAAGGGATGAAGTGCATGTTATAGCTCTTACCAACCATGTCATCAACAATATGACAAACTCATCTGACCTGGAATCACATCCAGAGGTGCTTATCAACTTATCTACTGGACTGCATGTAACATCAGATGTACAAGAGTCTCCACTGAAAACAGCAGATGTTGGTAAAGCAAAATGGGGAGATTTTTGAGAGGTGCACTTGATTATGATGGAACACATAGCTTCTTCAGTCCAGTCTAGAAATCTGGCATCAAAACATTTGTTGACATGGCCAAGATGACCAAATTTAAATCTGGCAAGGGAGGGACAAATCAGAGTAGTTATCAGTCCAGAAATTGTTTTCCGCAGGGCCTTGTCCGTAGCAAGATACAGAGATGATGTTTCAGTTACAACTGTTCTTAGTCATCCAATATGTCCTGGACCTATGTCCCCCTTCCATGGTGATGGAACAATGAGAAGAACAGACAAAGCTGAATTAGGGCATCATCTAGAAGCTGAAGTTGAAAGAATCTATGAGCTAAGATAATTCAAAAAAAGAGAAACCATAGTGTACATCAGAGATGTCATGACTGGCATACAAATGATGGCTAGCGCCAAATTCCACACATTCAGTGAACTGACTGCTGACTACTTAAGACAGGTCCTAAAAGGATTTGACAAAGCTAATTCTATAATCAAATATGACAACAGCAACTCTGTGAAAACTGCAAAGAGACAGCATCAGACAAGATCTAAGGTTGGATGCAAGAAATACCAAGTGATTGGTGGATGCCCTCTGCCTCCATGAAAGAAGTTTCTGTATGTGGCATCCAACAAGCAGTCACTTGTAAAATTCTTCTGTGAACAAATGGTTTGAAATGCACATAAGAATGGAGGAGCACAGCACAAATACTCCTTCTTGCTGGAAGCTTTTGCAATGGTGAAGTAGCAAAGTCCATTACCAGCAGACGAGATGAAAAAGTCCAAGACTTGTCTAGTAACGCAAGAGAAAATGGACACAAGGATGCTTCTGCATGCTATATGTGCCAATATGGCTTTTGGTCTCTTGATGCAAAAGGAATTATAGTAATTCGTCCCTTGATGCACATGTTTTTGGTCCTTGTTGTTCACTACACCTCTACCTTGATATAATGCGACCTGATATAACACGAATTCAGATATAACACGGTAAAGCAGTGCTCCATGTCTCCGCACTCCGGTGGATCAAAGCAAGTTCAATATAACGCAGTTTCACCTATAACACGGTAAGATTTTTTGGCTCCCGAGGACAGCGTTATATTGAGGTAGAGGTATACTTTCCAAAAATGGAACAAACAACATCTAGATTGAACAGGTACCATTACCAGCACAAATGACAGGCGTTGCTTCATACCTGTGCATGCAATTTCTGGCACATTCACTCCTGACTTCTGAAACATATTTCCTGCTGTACATGTATTAATAGGATGGGATTGTGTCATCCCTATTTGGTATTACAAAAATATCTGTGATTAATGTTGTGAACACAAAGAGCTTACCACTTCAGAGAGCTTGCTAAATTGGGAGAGAACAATGGACAAGCTGCAATGTTTGCAGCAAAGAAGCTGGTAGCAATGCTGTATGACCAGAGTGAGAAAGAAAAGGAGACTCAGAAATCTGAATTGCTTGTGCCTTAATCTATCCATCAAAAAAGATGAGCCACTGGCCAAACTCCCACTGTGTAAGGATAGTTTTGAAATGCGTGTCAAAAAACCTTCTGGGCAAGCAAAGGTTTAGATGCTTTCACACATAGGTAAATCAAATATTAGATCACCATTGCGACATGGATAGAAAAATGTGGACGATGAGCTATTTCTGTGTTCTTGAAGGGCCCAATGGCACCTGAGCTTCTACGAGACCTTATTTGTGCCTGCACCAGTAGAGATCATTGCACAATCAACTGTCTGTAGTTAGAACAATATTCCCTGCACAGAACTCATCACATGCCAGCACAATGAATATTTGTTAACTCATGCACTCTCTCTAGATATCATTATAATGATGGTCACTAGAAATGTCACCAGTGCTATTACATTTCAATGATAACTGTACAAGTTTATCAGATATTGTTTTACCCTTTAGATTGTTATTGTGATGCTCTGAAGTCAAAGAAATTCCATTTTATGTCTCGAAATACAGGGTGTCATTAAACTAACAGAAACAAATGTAAATATTTCAAAGTGGCCATTTTAACGTGTTGATGGTGACATTGTTTATCCCCATTTCTGTGGTAACAGCTGCACATCATACTTCATCTTAAAGTAGACGTAATAAACTTTCAAATAATCCATAGCATGCATGTGTATAGAGAAGGATTAAGTAGACCAAGTAAGTACTGTCTGCTACTCATGCCTATTATTCCTACTCTTCTGTTGTTTCCATTATAGAAGTTTGCCTATTGCCCCAGAACTACAAGAACTAACTACGGAATCTGAGCTTCTATCATACACTTTTTGAAAGTCCACATGATTTATATCAACTAGTTCTCCTTATTTTGTTGGCATACTGTAAGATTAGTGAGGCACCATTTTCCTTTGCAGAAACCATACTGGTTTGTCCCTATCATAACAATGATCATTTAGGTATTTTATAATTCTATTACCATCATCATTTCACCAATACAAAAAGTAAGGCTTGCTGGTCTGTAATTTCCAGAAACACGGGGCACATTTTGAGAAGAAAGATACATTTGCTACCGTTCAATTCTCTGGGATAGCAGCGGATTTAAATGAATGATCGCATTCTCTGTTAGTAGCTCAGTTACTTCATTCTTAAATTCTGTCAGAATTTTAGAGAGTGTATATGATCAGGTCTTAGTGACTGGTTGGCTTTTTAATGTATCAGATTATTCCAGCACCACCTCCTTTGACACCTTATTTTCTTATTTTAAAAAAACCAAAAAAACCAAAAAAACCCCAGAAAACAGTAGGTCCTTCTCCATCCTCCACATTTTCAGGGATGAAAACTGATACAAAGAAATTGCTTAGTTTCCCTGAAACATACTTTATCCTCTTTGATTGTTCCCTTTATTCCCTCTTCTACGAATATCTTAAAAATATCTTTTTTAAAGAACTAGTTGTGGCTGTTTGCTCTTCAAATTCCATTTTAGCATTCCTAATTTCCATTTTACATATTTTCTTCCATAGGCTGTCTTAGGTTCTTTTTTACCATCTTTTCCCACCAATGTGCTTTAAAAAAAACCCAGAAGACACAAAACAGATGTGCATCAATGCCTCCCTGCTGCAATCACAGGAAACTGTCCAATTTGCCCACCAATTCCTAATAAAAATTGTTGGAACCATACCACAAATATATGCATGTCATCAATGGCTATAACTTATATTTGTTATCCTGAGAACTCTGAAGAGATTATAATTAGGCAAGGTGGAGGTTTTGAATATATTACATTTTATTTCTATCTGAATGCAGTAAATAAGAGTATTTTTAATGTTAATGAAACTATGAACTTTTGTTTCAGACCATATGCAAAGTTAAAATGTAAGTTGTTGTAAAATTAGCATTTTTTACTTTTAACCTGTGAAACAGAAGAGGCTAATTTGGTCTAAAGCCAGCCTCCTATAAAGCTGAAATTGCACCAAAAGCAGAATCTTATGACTGTGGTAAGGCACTAAAATAATTGTTTATGACCCTGGACACACTTTTAGCTAGAGATATCCATATTAGCTAATACACACAATGCAGAGAAAACCCCTCAGCTCTAATGCTATGAAACAGCAAAGTTACAAAGAATGCTTGCTTTTCTCTGTGCAGTTCTTAGTGAGATTGGGACTTTAAAAGGAAGCAGATTGGAGTATTGTGGGTTCTACAGTATATAGAACAAGATGTAAAAGTTAAATTTAAAGAACAAAACATGTAAAGAGAATTACCATCGAAAAGGGGGAATTGAACTAGGAAATTTAGTTCCTTAACTGCGCTCAATAGCCCGCAACATTCTGGCCCTATTTTAATCCCTGTATATCAGTGGTTCTCAAACTTTTGTACTGGTGACCTCTTTCATATAGCAAGCCTCTGAGGGCAACCCTCCCCTTATAAATTAAAAACACTTTTTTATATATTTAACACCATTTTAAATGCTGGAGAGGAAGCAGGGTTTGGGTGGAGGCTGACAGTTCGCGACCCCCTCAGGGGTCCCAACCCCAGTTTGAGAACCACTGCTGTATCATATGGATTTCAATAAACTTCTTCACCAACAAGCAAAGAATCTTGCATCCCTTTTTCAATCAGTGGGTTTTTTTCTGTACAGCAGATTTACCTTTCAAAGTTGCTAGATTCTTCCATGGCAACTTCTCTGCATGTCGTCAGCTTCTTTTGAAGGGCACGTGCAATATCCTTAACAAGTGAAGCTTTGTGTTTACCTATTTGAAATAATATGTTAAAAAATAAACAAGTCTGCATATTCCTGTGTAGCATCTATATAACAAATTAACAGTTTGTTAAAAACTGGCGATATATTTACTAATATTTCATTACCCAAGTGTAGTGTATACATTCGTGCTTGTGAATGCTATTATATTCCTATAAAACAGGATATGGAAGAGGACCATGTTAGCCTAGAAGATAAAGATTTTTTTTTTTTTTTAAAAAGACCCCGCAAAGTTTTAGATCCAATGTCTAATAGCATCCCTTACAACTTTGCATTTTTCGTTTTAATTCTATAAAAATTACTACTTCTGAATTTCCACAGCTAACTGGAAAAATAATGTAACATTTTAAAATTAAGTTGGACTAAAATCTACTACTGACAAAAGCCTTCATTGGAGACAAAATTAGTTTGACTGACCTTTGATTATAACAACTATGTATGCAGCAGCTGTAAGACTAATAATTCCTTCAATTTCTTCACAGACAATGCATTCCATTAATTCATTTAAAAATGACCTAGAAGAAAATCAAAGGCACATGGGGAAACACATTCCTTTAAAAACATAAATAGGACTTTTCGTTGGCCTCCACAACAATGGTAGTTCTTCAAACCATCATGTGGGAAACAATGATCTAGGATCAGTCATGAGACTCCAAAACACAGTTTAAGTGTGGAAATCTCAAATGTACTTCTTACAGAATATTGTTAACTGGCTGATCTCTGGAGTTTCACTGCTGATAGTTTCAGAGGAAGCAAAGTATTCTGTACAGTGGTGGCTGCCTAGGAATGGAACAAGGGAATTTAGGTGAAATAATTCATATGAGAAGAGGAGCAGCAGTAACCAAAAAATAAAGATTTTTCAATGTATTCAGAAAAGGAAAAAAAATTCGGACAGAAAAAAAAAAAGTCCTTAAAAGGTAAAAATACTGGCTCTAAAATAAACTGGAATTGTAACTAATTTAATTGTCTGCCATTTGCTGTGGAAGTCAAACAAGCTGATGATGGTGTGAACCAAACTCCAGATGGTGCTCTACAAATCTCAGATATTTGAATGACTCAGAGAAACAGCAGAGGTTGCTTGAGCTCTGGTGAAATGGGACTTGATCAGTGTATCCTGGATTAGATGGATCCAGACGCACTATCATATAGCAATTTCTAATAATGCCTAAATAAGTTTTGGACTGTATTTGTATTATCATAGCACCCTAGAGCACTAGTCATGGACTCCACTGTGCTAGGTGCTATACAAACAAAACAAGGGGACAGTTCCTGCCCCCAAAGAGTTTATGATCTAAATAAAAAATAAGGTAACAAAAGAAGACTCCCTGTTCTGGAACTGCACAGGTAACTCCACTGCTCTGAGGGTATGTCTACACTACTCGCCGGATTGGTGGGCAGTGATCGATCCAGCAGGGGTTGATTTATCGTATCTAGTCTAGACGCAACAAATCGATCCTTGAGCGCTCTCCCGTCGACTCCTGTACTCCCCGCTGCAAGAGGAGCAGGCGGAGTTGAGGCGGGAGCGGCAGCAGTCAACTCACTGCAGCGAAGACATCGTGGTGAGTAGGTCTAAGGACGTCGACTTCAGCTACGTTATTCAAGTAGCTGAAGTTGAGTATCTTAGAACACACACACACACCCCTTCCCCCTCCCTCCCCCCCAGTGTATACCAGACCTGAGTTGCAGAAGGGAGTTCATTTCCTTTCTTAGTAATATCTTGTGAGAGAGATCCTTGGAAAGGGACAGGGAAAGAGGGTAGGGAATGATGTATCCCTATAACCTTGGACCAGTTGGTACTAGGGCTGGGAGCTCAGAAGCTTGCACCAGGTTCTTTGGTGTTGCTTCAAGAAGTTCTGAAGAAGTTTTGGTTCTGAGTGCTTCAGGATGAGTGCTTGGCTGCCATCAATACTGGTCAAAAGAAGGATGGCTTCTTCAAGAGGTGACTCTTCAGTACAGAGGCATCAGTGGGATCCAATGTGGGACTTAAACTGCCTCTAAACTTAGATCTGTTGTGTGCTGGAGAAAGAGATATGAGTCTCTAGATACCATGGCCTTTATGCTACTTCCTTCCTCTCTGCTCAGAGAGGTAGAAGAGGCACTTAGCATGTCACTGATGGGAACAGCTGTCTCACAGGAGAGAGAGACTTTGAATCCCAGAAACTGATTCCACCGTGTGCAGGGGCATCTGGGGCCAAGGCACCCCCAGACTTGAAGACTTTTCTCTTTTTTGCCAAAAGACTAAAACTATATAAATCTAACTATAATTGGAAAAACTAACTAGAGATAACAAAATCGTGCAGTGGGCAGAGATGTGGTTTTCAGTCTCCTCTTACCACCTGTGATTGCAAGACAGAAGGGTGATTGTGGTTGCCCTGCCCTTTGGACTCTTGAGCTATGAAGCATTGGACTGTGTACAGAGCATGGCATGGTCCCTGACACTGCTATTCAAAAAGATTCTGATCTGGGATGCATGCACAGCAGAATTGGAACACATGTGGATAATCACTTGAAGAAAAATAAGTTATGAAAAAAATTAAAAGGGTGATAAAATGAAAATTGAAATTCAGCTGTAACTGCAGCAGACTCAACTAACCTCCACTAAAATAGCGATAGAATACATAACTAGCATCCCAATTTAAGTCCCACAGAAAAGTCACTTGGGAAAGCTGTGGAATGCACACCAAGCTCTCTTTCAAGACATATTTAACACTTAATATAGTAACAACTAAATAATTTCTTTATGCCATTTGTACAGTGCCATCAGTGTGTATTTTACAGTAGGGTTTTAGCATGCATGTTAGTTCTAGGTTATATGACTGGCGTTATTTCTGGTAAAGACTTTGATTTGATCTAAACTCTTCCATATAGGAAGAACTAAGATTTATAAATATGTTTTGAAATAAGTACGTTTAGAAGAGTGATTATGAGGAAAGGAAATACTAGAATGAATAGTCATGTGATTCTAACACAAGGACAACAGAAAAAGCAAAAAGCTAACAATCAACTCGCCAAAAAAGTAAAGGATTATGAGATATTACATGGAAATGTAGTAGATGATGTAGGCATTCACTGGCTAATTCCACAAACTTGAATTTAAGAATTAAAAGCTTGTTTGATAACTTACATTAATAAACCTTATGGAAACTAAACAGACAAAGATTACCTGACCACATTTACTGACTTAATTATCATTGCCATTAAAGTGCCTGAAAGTGGAGGAAGGTCTGCAGTGGACTCTGGTGGTGCAAGTTCTTCTGCATTTGAAGCCTAAAAAGAAGACAGCTCAAATTCAAAATAAATACAGAAGCACACGGAAAATAATTAAGAAAAACAAGATTTGAGTAGCTACATTAACTGAATGCATGTTTATGTTATAGGGAGACACATTTAAATGTATTTTTCTAGTTCATTTCAGAAAAGTACTTGACAGTTTAACTCAGTAGTGTCAAAAAATAAAGCAAAGTTTGATTGGAAAGATAATAACTTTTAACCAGATATTTGGCATTTACATTAAAGGAAATAACTAATATCACGACTCTAAATAAGGTCCCGCTGATACTATAAAAAGGGCTCACTCCAGTCAGGCAGAGGGGAGCCAGAGGAGAGGAAGTGCGGCTGAAGGGCTGGTTAATGAAGACACCCATCGTTAAGGGAGCCCTAAGGTAAGGGAGAGGAAGGGAGAAGCAGGATTGCTGTGGGGAAGTGGCCCAGGGAAATGTAGCAACTCTCGCAGTGAAAGGTTGGCTGCCAACAGCTGCTACCATTAGGGTCCCTGGGCCGGAACCTGGAGTAGAGGGCGGGCCCGGGTTCCCCCCAACCCACCCCTATAGGAACATCTCTTGGGTGGGGAAGTCAGGCCCCTGTCAGGACAGGAGGCTAAACTGTTCTGAAATAAGCTCCCAGGGACAACAGAGACTGTGGGAATTCTCCCACCAATCTCCTTGCTGACCTATGATGAAAAGGGCTCAGTAGACTAACCCTGGCCCTAGAGAGAGAAGGGCTATGTGGAGGGTCACAGTGAGCCACTTAGGCTAGCATAAACCGCCTAGAAGTGCAGGACCCACGGGAGCAGGGTCAGAGCTCTGCCACAATATTTATAAAGGTGGCAGCTCACCCACAGGGAAGATATTACATAAAAATTTCCACTCTGTAAGTATATGTATTAGATCAGCGGTTCTCAAACTTTGTACTAATGTGACCCACCAATTGCATTTTGTTTCTTTTAGGGACCCACTATTACACCCTCTCTCAACCTGGTGCAACTCTCTTTCTTCCCCTTCTCAGTCTTTCAGTCATCTGTTCTCCCCTTCTTAGTCCAAGCCTGCTCTTGCTCTCCCAATCCTATCCTGTCTTGCAGCCATGGGCAGGCCTATGATTGTTATCAGGCTACTGACTGTCTGCTTACTGGCTCCAGCCCAGATCCTGCTTCCCATGCTGCTGCCTGCTACCCACGGGAAGTAAAAGTAGGTAGGCAGCAGCAGCACAGAGGCAGCCTGTACGTGCATTGAAGGTGCTTCTGCCATGGTGCTGCCATCCAGATCCCAGTTCCTATGCTGCTGCCTGCTGTTCAGGGTAAGCGAGAGCAGGTGTGTGTGTGTGAGGGGGGGAGGGCACACACATCAGATCTAGACCCTTCCCAAACTACAATAGTGGGTTGAGACCCATCCCGTGGGAAACAAGAACATTAGATAAACAGTTTTTATAACCAAAGATACGGTGATTTCCTCGTTTGCTGCATGAGCTCTTATTGGTGTCAGGTTTTGAGTAACATAAAGACTAAGTCAAACTTGTTTTTTTTAATAGCAGCATAGCCTGAAACAAAGATGTTTTCTCCCATTAGTTTTGTGAAAACAACTCTATAAGTGATTGACTTCCTTCAGTCATCCAAAACGTTTTAGATAATGGAATTCTTGATTGTCCACTTGTGGTCTATCTAGAATTGCCTACTAATATGGCATGGTGAAGCATTTTGCAGTCCTGGAAAGTGCAGCACTGTAAGGGAGACTCGAATACCCTCCTGTCATAGAGGAGACAATCGGGTTCCTCTCAGTCTATAAAACATAGCTGTCATGTTGACAGTCACAATTTGAATGGTCAGTCCTTGAATCACTGGTAGAAATGCTGTACAGGTGCAAAAAATTGCCCTACGCTCTAGTAATTATGCAGTCGAGTTTCCTGACAGATCCATAGACTGCAGGCCTGAAGGTGGTAGAGGTGAGCTTCCCCCAGGTAGAGAGGCATCTGTAAATAAAGGCCTTGGTGGGAAGAGGTAGGAAGACCAGTACTCCTTTTCACATCTGATCTGGATCTTTCCACCAATACAGTGATGAGAGGATTTCAGAGGAGACCCACACTATCATATCTACGTGGTGTCTGTTTGGAAGGTATACAACTTCAACCACCATAACATGCAACAAAAGTGAAGTCTCAAATGGTGCATGATGTGTGCAGAAAGCCTTGTGACCAACCAGACATAGGCAAGCTCTCACTGTAGTTTTTGCATGAGTCTGGAACTAGTTGATGAGGACTACCGTGATGTCAAACATGTCCTTAGGCAGATACGCCCTCGCTGTCATGGAGTTCAATTCTGCCCCTATTCAAGTCTATTCTCTATATTGGCACCCAAGGAAGGCATCTCTGTTGATTTTTACGCCTAGTGCAACAAAGTTAAGAATTTGATTAATGGAGTCTTCTAGTTGCTGTGGTAAGCAAACAGCAAAGTACATTATGGGTATAGAGATGCCAGAAGACAGCAACTGCAGCCATTTTGGAGGTTGGTACAGTGTATGGTGTCTGCCAGATGTTCTTTGCTGGAGCCAATAAAGCTTCATTCAATGGTAATACCAGACTTGGGACTATGAAGTATATTTAGGAGTGTAAGAACTGTTCTGCACCACCTCCACAGGAGTCTTAAGTGAATCCACTATGCAGCAGAGCAAATCCTGGGAGCTTTTGTAATTATCTGGCTGAGAGGGTGTTGCAGGAACCACTCCCTTGTCCAGAGATAATGAGATAGCAGTTGGCATGGTCTGCTCTACCATGAGAAGATGCTTTTCCTCTGATATCTCTTAACATGTTGAACTGCAACCTGAGACAGCCAAGCTCCTGAATGTGTTTTTTTGGTTTTTTTTTGGCATAACAGCATAACTACCAAAGCTTTTTTATTAAGCCTACAAAAATGCCAATTTTATCGCTGCATAACGCCTCCTTCAGCAGGTAAGGAACTCTGGCTTTCCTTTGATGTACAGTCAATGGAGGTTCAGATTAACCAGGGAAGGGCACTACTGTACAATTCAAGCTTGACCACTGCTAGCCCTCTTTTGAATTGCTTTGGTTTAAAGGTTGAACTTTTAGTATAATAAATTCAAAAAGTACAAGAAATTATTTAAACTCTTCACCTTTCGCAGTGTGTGACTTATCTCAACCACTACTGCAGCTAGGAGAGTAGAGAGTACACCATGGCGAACTGTTGGACAAGATGAACACCAGCACTGGACTGTGTGTATGAATTCTCCAAGAGGCATTTGAATAGAATGAATTAACTAAAAAAAAAATGAATAAAAATATAGATCAGTTACAGTATTTCCACTTTGGGAGCATTTTAGTGCAATTAAAAGCCTTCAGTCAGGGATTCTCAAACTTTCTCGAGGTGACTACATCTTAATAGAGTGTCTCAGGAACTACTGTCTCTCTCATATTTACTATCACATAACACCTCCACAGCAATTGCTTACCTATAAAACTAATGTTAGGAAAATATTTAATGTAGTTTAGCTGTCTTTTCGTGCAATTTAGCAACTCAGAATAAGGGAGAACTAGCAATATGAAAGGAGTTAGGTCTCTGTGAATCTATCCTTTAGGGCCTAGTCAAAGGGTTGAAAAGCACAAGGAAAATCCCCCAAGGGCACTAAAGGCAAAGGCTTGGACCCTAAGGCTATGTCTACATTTGAGCTGGGAGATACTATTCCCAGCTCATGTAGACATACCTACACTAGCTCTGCTCAAGCTGGCATGCTAAAAATAACATTGTAGCTAGGGTAGCATGGACAGCAGCTTAGGCTAGATGCCTGAGTATGTACCCACCCAGACTTCCTGGATATTACCTGGGTGGCTAACCCAAATTCCTGCCCATGCCATTCTATGCTGCTATTCTTAGCATGCTAGCTTGAGCACAGCTAGTGCAGGTGTGTCTACATGAGCTGGGAATCACACCTCCCAGCTCAAATGCAGACGTCGGATTACTTGAAAGGATCCAAGACTTCCTGGCACTGATCTACTGATCTCAGAACCAGGAAGATAACATTGTCCAGACCCTGCTATAATCATATAAAATTCCTTTTCTCGAAGTGAAGTAGATTCTGGAGGACTTTTGCCCAAAGGAGTGGTGTCAAAGAGAACAGTTGTAAACTATATAGCTGTGAAGAAGAGACAAATAGCCTACAGGAGGAGGAACTAACATAAAAATGCCTCATCCAGTTTGGCAGTCTAAACTGACATCACAAATGCATGATCCTTTTTACGTTAGTATTTCCACTGAGCAGGACCAGCAGTGGGGAAAATCCTATTGACGACAAGACTGAGAGCACCAGACACAAACGACAAAGTCAAATCAATTATTAAACTGAGAGGATAATAAAATATTTTTTGTGCCAATAAACCTAATGTGTCCAACTCACAACTGAGTAAAAGTCATAGTGTTTATAGTTAACTTTACAAATCACATGGTTGTGTGCATGTGTGTAATAGGATGACAAATACCTGAAGCCCTTCTTCCCGCTGTTTTCTGAGCCTGCGTGCCACACTTTCTAAAATTTTCTGGAACAGAGCCTGAACAGCATGGAGAAATGTTGCCAATTCTTCATCCGTATCAATGTTTTGAGTCAAAGAAGCTTCAATAATCTCTTTTAGAATACAAAGTAATGTAGGAATACAAAAGCAGCCTCTTTCTAGAGAAACAAATATTAGATATTTAAAAAAAATACAGATTTTTAACTAGATTGATATTCTTTAGCTCAGGGCTTAAATTCTCATAGTATTTCCCAGAGCCTCGCCACCTACCCCTCAACATACTATAAAAACTCCGGGGGGGTTGAAAAATATTTATCAGAACTCCACTCTGGACAGTTCTGGCTAAATTTAAGCCCTGTTTTAGCTACAAGCTTAGAATGAAATTCATTTACACTATATAAACAGCTGTAATTTACTAGTGTAGATTCTATATTTAACTAATTAACATCTGTTTAGATTTCTTACTGATTCAATCACTATTTTAATTACTATATCAATTCTTTTAGATAACAGCTTTTAAATGTTTGGCAAATTTAATTTTTAAGATGTAAAACATCATCATGACGTTTTGTATATGGTGTCAGGTGACTTTTCTACACTAATTTTAAGGTAACAGCTAAATTGCAAAGCCATGGAGGGACATGGGATCCAGACATGAAAACGTTAAATTATTTTCAAACAAACATGCCTATGGACTTGTTCCCTCTCCCGCCCTGCAAAACAGCTTTTTCACGTTGAGAGCTGCTACTTTGCTTTCATGAAGAATTGAAGTTGAATTAATAAAAATATAATTTAATCAAGGAAACTATGTAGTACAAAGAAATGTGGGTTTCAAAGGAGTTCTTGGGACTTTAGAGACTTTTTAGTTTTATAACAGCGTTTGTAAAATTCACTCTACATATCGTAGAAAGTTGCATTCAAAACATCCAAAGGGAAGATCAAATCAGAGACAGCAGACTACTCACTTCCTTCCTCTATTTAAATGGGAGTTCACACAAAATCCTGTATGATTGAAGAAATGCAAGAGACCAGTTAGTTTACTGAGTTGTGTCAGGAATATTAGCCTGGTCACTTCAGTTAGTCTCGTTTTCCTTTTTTCACCAAGCATAACTCTGCTGCATTAACAGCACAGCAGAGTAATATTTATTTCTATATTATATGTGAGAGAGGCTGGAAACATTACACACACTTTCTGAAAAATCCATGTCTTCACTACTCAGTGGGAAGTTTTCAATGAGTATTGAGGCCTAACCTATAAGTTTCTTCAGAAATTAAGCTCTCTTTTAGTCCTTATTATGGAGAACTCCAAATGCAAACTGAATACTAGATATGACAGAGTTGTCTCCTGGAGCCTAGGAGATAGATAACTCCAATGACAGTTTGCTCAAGCTGTGGCAGCAGTGTAAATAAGTCAGAATCACTACTGCTATACAGAAACCTGTGAACAGCAGAGAAAAAACAGTACATACATTTTGTAACTTTTGTTCTTCAAGATGTGTTGCTCATGTCCATTCCATTCTAGGTATGTGCATGCCCATGTGCACAGTTGTCAGAGACTTTTGCCTTAGTGGTATCCATAGGGCCATCTGTAGCGCCATCGGGAGTGCCACGCTCATGTGGCAGTATATCAGCCGTCACTGGCCCTACGCCCTCTCGGTTCCTTCTTGCCAGCAACTCCAACAGAAGAGTAGGAGGATGAGAAATGGAATGGACATGAGCAACACACCTTGATGAACAGTAGTTACAAAAGTCAGTTAACCGTTTTTTCTTCTTCGAGTGCTTGCTCATGTTGATTCATTCTAGGTGACTCACAAACAGTATCTATGGAGGTGGGCTCAGAGTTCACCACTTGGCTTCTTGGAATACTGCTCTACCAAAGCCAGCATCATCCTGGGCCAGCTGCGTAAGTGCATAGTGGGATGTGAAGGTAAGGACGAACGACCAGGTGGCCACCCTACAGATGTCCTGAATAGGCACGTGGGCTAAAAAAGCTGCCGAACAGGCCTGCACCCTGGTAGATTCGGTGGTAACAATTGCCAGGGGCAGCACCTTTGCTTCATCATAGCAAAAGTAAATGCAGGCAGTGATCCAGGAGGAAATTCTCTGAGCAGAAACAGGATGACTTTTTCATCCTGTCTGCCACAGCGACAAATAATTGCATCAACTTATGGAATGGCTTGGTCCTGTCAATGTAGAAGGCCAGAGCCTTCCTGACTCCAGGCTGTGCTCCTTCTCTGACTTACCAGTCTTCTTTCCGAAGCCGCATAAGTAAATGTTTTGGCTCGAATGAAACTGAGAGACTACCTTAGGAAGGAAGACCAGGTGTGGTCTCAGCCTTGTCCACGTAGAAGACCGTGTAAGGCAGTTCCGAGATGAGTGCCCAAATCTTGGATATCCAGCAGGCTGACGTCACCGCTACCAGGAACACAACCTTCCAAGAGAGGAGAGGGAGAGAGCAGGAAGCCAGAGGCTCAAAGGGGGGATCCATGAGCTGCGACAGCACCAGATTCAAGTCCCATGGAGGAACAGGATACCTGATGTGCGGGTAGAGGCACTCCATGCCCTTAAGGAATCTGGCCCTGATCTCCTGAAAGAAAACTGACCTGCCTTCGAGCAGTGGGTGGAAGGCTGAGATGACCACTAGATGGACTTTGATGGATGACAGCAACAAGCCCTGGAGCTTGAGGTACGGGAGGTAGTCTAGAATGAGCTGCAACAGGAAGCCCCTTATTCACCATCCAGCACGTGAATCGCTTCCATTTGGCTGGGTAGGTCACGTTGGGGGAGGGCTTTCTACTGCCCAACAGGATTCACTGGACCTTTGACAAGCGCTGCAGTTTTCTTGTGTGTTTAGCCATGCAGCAGCCAAGACGTCAGATGTAGCACTGCGAGGTTTGGGTGCAGGAGACTGCCGTAGTTATGGGATAACAGGTCTACCCTGAGTGGCATCTGGAACGGGGCTGCCACCGAGAGGTCCAGCAGAGTGCTGAACTAGTGTTGGCACAGCCTTGCCAGCACTATGATGATGACCTTCTTTCTCCCTGTCCTGCTTGATCTTCATGATGACTCTGGGCAGCAATGGCACCAGAGGGAAGGCGTACATCAGAGCCCCTAACCATGGGAGCAGGAGGCGTCCGACAGGGATTCCCTGTCCCTGCCCTGGAATGAGCAGAAGACGTGGTATTTTCTGTTCTGCTTGGATGCGAGTAGGTCCACCTGGGGAGCTCTGCACCAGTGTAAGATAGAACTGATCACCTCCAGGTGAAGAGATCCCTTGTGGTGAGATGAGAATATCCTGCCCAAGCATTCCTGGCCCCTGGGAGATGAACGGTCACAAGATGGATTGCTGCAGACAGAAATCCCAGAGCCGGAGCGCTTCCTGGAGGAGGGCAGATGACCTGGCTCCCCTTTGTCTGTTGAAGACGGTGGCCATGTTGTCTGTTAGGACCTGAATCACCCTGCCTTGTATGCGTGTCTGAAAGTCTTGGCAGGCTAGGCAAACAGCCCTGAGTTCTCCGACACTGACGGTCCAGTCACAATCGGTCCCTGCACAACAGCCTTGAGTACTGAGATCGTCCAGTGGGGCACCGGTCCGAAGTGTCAGAGACACGAGTCATCAGTGAGACCAGGGCTGCAAGGAGACTCCCTCCAGCACTGATGTGGGATCTTGCCACCAAGTAAGGGATGACAGTACACTATGCGGAATTCGAATCACCCAGTTCATACTGTGATGGTTGGGGACCTAGACTGACACCAGCCACACCTGTAGCAGCCAGAGGCGGAGCTGCATGTGCCGGACCACGTAAGCGCGTGCTGCCATGTGACTCAACAGTCTAAGGCACGTGTGGGCAGTGGTGAATGTATGGGCATGCAGAGATGAGATGAGGTCCACTATGGCTTGGAACCAAAGTCTTGGGGAGAAAGGCTCTGGCTCAAGTGGAGTCAAGTACCACCCCAATGAATTCTGTTTGTTGCACTGGGGTGAGGGTTGACTTTTTGTTGTTTATTATTAGGCCCAGGTCGTGCCAAGTGGAACAGATTGAGATGCCTCTGCACCTGATACAAGGACCAGCCCCTTATCAACCAGTCATCGAGGTATGGGTAGACTTAGACCCCCCCAAACATCGCAGGTAAGTGGCCACCTGTGCTATACATTTGGTGAACACTCTCTGAGTCAACGAGAGACCAAAGGGCATCGCCGTGAACTGTAAGTGGCACTGGCCCAATGTGAAACACTGGTGCCCTGGGAATATGGAAGTACATGTTCTTTAAAGTGAGATCAGCGTACCAGTCTCCTGGATCCAGGGACGGGATGATGCAGGCCAGGGAGATCATATGAAATTTCAACTTTTTGAGAGACGTGTTGAGGCGACGCAGGTCTAGAATACGTCTGAGGCCCCCTTTTGCCTTCGGAATGAGGAAGCAGCGGGAGTAAAATCCTCATCCCTCCATGTCGTGTGGAACCTCTTCCACTGCCCCTAGACACAGGAGGTTTTCAACCTTCTGAACGAGTTGCTGCTCATGAGAAGGGTCTCTGAAGAGGGATAGGGAAAGGGGATGAAAGGGTTGGCTGAACGCAAACTGCAGGTTATAGCCTGACAAGACTGCATTGAGCACCCAGCGGTACAAGGTGAAATCGCACCAGGCTGACCGGAAAGGGCAGAGGTGGTTGAGGAAGACAGGGAATGGATCTGGTGCGGCGCTTGGAGCACTGTCTTCGGGTGCACCCTCAGACTGACTGCTTTTGCCTGCCTTGATCCTTGGAAGAAGCAAGATGGGCAGGTGGACGAGATGCTGCTGATGGCATCGCTTAAAGCCCCTGTGTTTGTAGGAGCCTGATCAAGGGGTACCCCAAGACCTCGATGACAGCGGAGGGTGGAATGGCTTTCTGACCTGCTGAGGAGTATGCAGGCCCAAAGAGCGGAGGATGGCCTGGGAGTCTTTAAGGCTATGGAGCCCAGCACTAGTTAGCTCAGAGAAGAGCCTCGTTCCCTTGAAAGGGAGGTCCTGGAGGGTGGATTACATCTCCTGGGACAGCCCAGAGGTCTGTAACCAGGAGCTACGTCTCATGGCTACTGCAGAGGCAACCACCCGGGACACAAGTCCATGGCATACCCGGCCATCTGGAGGACACCCTTGGCTACCACCTTGCGCTCTTCTATCAGAGTGGTGAATTACTGTGCCTGATCCTGCGGGCGGCTCTCTTTGAACTTGCCGACAGAGTGCCACAGGTTAAAATTATATCTGCCAAGTAGGGCCTCATGGTTAGAGACCCTAAACTGGAGGCTTGTTGCTGAATAAGTTTTTCTGCCAAATAAGTCCAGCCTCTTGGCATTTTTATTTTTGGGGGTGCTACTTGCCTAGCCCTTTCGTTGACAGTGGACACAACCAGGGAGCCCGCAGGAGTGTGCATGTATACGTATTCAAACCTTTTAGTGGGGACATAGTATTTCTTTTCTGCCTTCTTAGATGTGGGCGGAATGGAAGAGGAGGTCTGCCACCCTGACTTTAGGACCCCTGGCAATTCAACCAGGGCTGGGGCAGGGGAGGGAATTACATTGAAGAGGTCACTGGGAGCCTCGGCTAGCTCCTCGAGCTCCAAGTTCAGGTTGGCTGCCATCCTTTTAAGTAGGGCTTGGTGCTCCCTGAAGTAATTGTGGGTGGGGGCGAGGAGGTTCGGGTTTGCGAGGGCCCTGCCAACACCTCATCTGGGGACAATGAGGATGACCTCCAACCTCCAGTGGTGCAGTGTCCCCTTGCTGCATCTGCGATTGCTCTGCAGCTGCTACGGCCCCCCGCAGGTCACCGCTTCAGATTTAGCCCCTTGCTCCAACTGTGGTGCTGGCTGTGCCGGGGGCAGCTTTTCTGATGTAGCCTGGGAGGAGCAGTGGGATCACGGAGCCGGCATAACAGGCACCCCCCACGGGTTCCAGTACTGCTACTGGGCAGGCCATTGCCCTTGACCCCATGCTAGTGCTGCAGGTGCCTTGGCAGGCTCCCAGCTGGGAGACAATTCGCCCTGTATAGGGGAAGGGCTCAACTGTCCCTCTGATCCGGACCACTTCCCTTCTGGTTACCAGGGCGGGGCCATGGAAACCTGAGTCTGTCAATGACTGGTATGGGGAGGGCAAGGGCCTATCCCAGGAAGGAACCAGGACCCCGGCAAATGGCGCTGCGACCAGAAAACATCTCATGTTGGAGAGGGCCGATGACTGGGAGATCTGCAAGGCGACCTCTGGCAGGAAGACCGTCAGTACTGAGAGTATGGGGATCAGTGTCAAGACTCCTGGAGTTCCATGCCTTGTAGGTGGAGACTGGGGTGTCAGAGATCTGCACCTTCTGGCCGGACACCAGGGTCGCAGCACTGGGGTCCTCGACCATGGTGAAGGGGAATAACGCCTGCAGTTCAGGGGCACTCCACTGCCTTTAGGGATGGTCCCATCACAGGCTTGGTCATCTGAGCTGGGTTCTTGGTAGGATCTGCCATGAAGAGGGCTGTTAATCGAATGTCCCACTCTTTGAGTTTGGGGACGAAAGTTTTTGCAGATCCAGTACTTTTCTTTTCTATGGGACTCTCCCAGGCACTTCAGACAACTCTCGTGAGAGTCGTTGATGGGCATTGACAAGCTGCACTCAGAACATGACTTGAAGCCAGGGAAGCGGGGCATGCCCCACTCAAGGACAAAGTGCCAGCCGGGACTCTAACTACTAAACTACTACTAAAACACTTAACAGCTAACTAATCACTGACTAAATATCATAGGAGAATGTTCTGAACAGTGAAGAACCGCTAATGCTATTGCTAAGCAAGACCAGGTGCTCCAAACAACTGTCCTATGCGGTAAGAAGGAACGGGGAGGGCATAGTACCGCCGGCACCTGATATACTGCCACATAAGCACAACACTATAGAGGGCACCACAGCCAGCCCAACAGATACTGCTAAGGCAAAAAGTCTCCAACAACTGTGCATGTGGGGGCGCACATACCTAGAATGGAATCGAAATGAGCAAGCACTCAAAGAAGAAACTCAAGAATCATGTCACAATGATTCATGTTATTGCTGCTAGCAGAAGCTACGAACAGCAGCAGAGGCATACACTGGAATTTATTCACGGGGGAAGAAGATCCAAAGCAGAGGCAATGCTAATGTAGCAGAAGTTTATTCCCTAATTCTTCTCCTTAAAGCAACCAGGAGGCTCTGTGAGAGGGAAAGAGTATATGAGAAAAAACACCCCTTACAGCAGCATAGGGGAAGAAGAAAGTACCACAAAAATTGTTATTAGGCTGTACCTGTTTGCATAATTGAAAGAGTAACATCTAAAAGGTGTGCTTGAAACTCTGTATCTCCAAGGCCAACCATTATAGCATCCTTACACACTGTCAGATACGCCTAGAAAAGAGAAGAAAAAATGTATCAACCCTAGATTATATTTAAGAGCAATATTTTAGTATTAGCTAAAAATAATAAAAGCAGCAAATCAAGTTATAGAGTGGAAGCTGTGTTAGTCTGTATCAGCAAAAAGAACGAGGAGTACTTGTGGCACCTTAGAGACTAACACATTTATTTGGGTTTTAGCCCATGAAAGCTTATGCCCAAATAAATTTGTTAGTCTCTAAGGTGCCAAAATTACTCCTTGTTCTTTCTGCAAATCAAGTTAGAAATTTTAAACAACATTTGTATTTTATATTTTTCAGACTGAGGCCAGGTCTACACTATAAACTTACATCGGTATAACCATGTTGCTCAAGGGTGTGAAAAATCCACATCCCTGAGCAATGCAGTTATGCCAGCGTAACTCCATGTTGAGAGTGCTATGTCAACAGAAGGGCTTCTCCTGTTAACATAGCTAACAGCTCTCCCAGAGGTGGATTAACTATGCTGAAAGAAGCATTTTAAGTGTAGACCTGCCCTGAGTAAATACAAAGAAAAAATATAATCTGAAATATAACATTACAGTATTGTAGCTTTTTGGTGTGAGACCATATATAGGAGCGGAAGCTTAACATTTAATAATTAGAGAGAGTGAGCGCTAAAACAGAAGCTAAAGACTGTAAAAGATTTACATTAGCACAAAATGCATGCATTTCCCAAGTCTCTCTTTTCTCTCTCACAGTCCAGAAACAGTACTCTGATTTACATTAAAAACCCTACTATTCCTGTCACCTTTTTCACTAGGAGAATATCCCATATCATCTCAGGAAAGTTGTTCAGAAGAGTAACAAAACCTGCATCCACTTACTGATTTTGCTTAGGCACACCCTGATGCTCTCATAAGGTGAAGGTATAATTTTGTATTATGGAATGGATAAATTTGGGACACCCAAAGTCATGATCAATTAGATCCACTGGTAATTTCACTCTTTTAAAACCTCTATTATGAGATAAAAGGTTACTAGCCTGTTCTGTATCTGCTGCTGTTGTTGTTAAAGTTGTGTTGCACATGTCCATTCCACTTCAGAGTGTGCGCACCCAGTGCACTGTTTTCAGAGACTTTTCCCTCTGCTGCAGAGCCGCCCCCTAATCCCCCAGTTCCTTCTTACTGGACGGACTCCAATGCAGAGGGGAAGGAGGGTGGGTCATGGAATGAACATGTGCGAAACAACTCAAAGAACAGTTACAGAATAAGTTAGTAACCATTTCTTCTTTGAGTGATAGCACAGTCATTCCACTTCAGGTCAATCACAAGCAATTTAATCTGGAGGTCAGACTGAAGTCTACCTGAATAATGATTGAAGGACTACACAATCCAAATCTGACCTTATCTGTAAACTGTTGGGAGATAGCATGAGAGGCAAATGTACTGTAGACCAAGTTGCAGCTCTTCAAACATCCAGAATAGGCACGTGGGCTAAAAAGACTGCAGAAGCTGCCTGCGATGTGGTTGAATGTGCTATCATCATATCTGGTGGAGTTACAGTAACCACGTCATAGCACAAATGGATACAGGAAGGAATCTAGGACAAGATTCTTTGAGAACAAACCAGAAGGTCCTTCATTCTGTTTGCAATTGCCACAAACAACTGAGAGGACGATCTAACAGTTTAGTCCTGTCAGAGTAAAACATTAACACCCTCCCCTTCATGAGCATATTGGTGAAGTTGGTAAATATATTGCCTGATTGATTTATACAGAGTCAGACACCAGAACCCTTAATTCACCCACTCTCTTAGCTGAGGTGACTGCCACCAAGAATGCCACTTACAGTGAGACATGGAGCAATGAACAGGTAGTCAGTGGTTCAAATGATGGACCCATTAGTTTTGTTAAAACCAGTTTCAAGACACTAGTGGGAATAGGAGCCTTTCTACTTGGAGATATAACCTGTTCAAATCCTTCAAAAACCTGAGCAACATGGGATTGGAGAAAAGTGATTGATCAATTGGAGGGTGGAAAGCCAAGATAGATGCTAGGTGAACCCTAGTGGAATTAATGACAAGGCCTTGCTGTTTCATTTATAACCGTCTCCTTTCTGCTTGGACTAGACGGAGAACCTCTTCCACTTCACCAGGCAAGTATACCTATTAGAAGATTTTCTATTATTTAAGAGGATGTTTTGTACCTCCTTTGAACGTATCTTCTCCTGAGGTGTTAACCATGGATCATCCAGGCTGTGATGTGAAGGGCCTCCTGGTTATGATGGAGGTGGTGACCATGGTCTGTAGGCCAATGCCCTTCTGCAGTAAGAAGCAGCAGCTATAGTAGGACAGCAGCAGCTATGAGCTAAGAAGCTGGGAGTCACATCCCATCTAAACTGCGCCAAAACAATATAACATTGGGTTGTTAAGCATTTCTGCCCAATAGCACAAATAGTGACCAGACAGACAAATCTTAAGATGTGTAAAGAAAACTTTGCAAGATAACTCTGTATGGCAAAACCACTTAGCAGTTTCAGTTGAAAAGATACCATTTATTGCTTTTGTCTGTTTTTAAATTTGTAAAACTTCCATTTGTTTACCTATAGTTATCACTGTGTGTTCTTTAATTTATATTTTGACATAAACAAATGAACTCTTAGCTAGCGGGCTAGGATTGGTGAAAAATACTGTTTTGCAGTACTTCAGTTTAAAATTATTGGTTAAGGGATAGCTAAGTAGGACTCAAGTTTTAATTACATAAACTGGGGGCCAACAGGAAGTTATTTGGAACCAAACTCCAAAACACAGCCCAAGGTCAGACCTTCCAAAACAATCACACCCTGCTGACCACACCATTCAGAAGCTGGAGCCCCAGATGACCTGATCCTGACTGGCCATTAAGAAAAGTTTGTCAGCCTCGTTGGGAGCGGTGAGTATTGTATGCTTAGTGTATGTATTCTGTTAATCTATATTTATTAACAATTGACCAAGGATATTACTGTGTAAGGCTCTTTCACTGGGAAAAGGTCCCACAAACCCACAGAAGGTTACGCCCTTATGCCTCGAACCTAGGACAGGAAAGAGTGGGGTGCC
This sequence comes from Gopherus flavomarginatus, assembly GCF_025201925.1. Lineage (NCBI taxonomy): Eukaryota > Metazoa > Chordata > Testudines > Testudinidae > Gopherus > Gopherus flavomarginatus. The sequence continues at coordinate 22,692,936 of NC_066618.1, forward strand.
TAAATTAACAGGATTGCTCCTTGAGCCCATGGCAGGGTAAAGGTGGGGTGCCCTAGATTGTGTGGGTAACAGGTCCTGTGAGATCTGGATCCACTGGCAATGTCAACTGATCCCTGATTGAGAAGTTCAGCAGAATGAATAATGGTAAGGCCACACTGGTGCTATAAGTATCACTCGAACATGATCCTGCTTGATTTTTACCAGTCTTCTGTGTAGTAGTTGAACTAGAGGGAACGTGTACGCATGTTTGCCTGTCCAGGTAACATGAAGGCACCCAAGGGATCCTGGACTGTGACCTGCTCATGAAAAAGACAGATACTTACTGCTAATTTTGGTTGCAAACAGGTCTGTGTGGGGAATCTCCCACAACTGGGATATGAACCGTGCTATATTTGCTATTTTATATCACTCATGGTGACTGGTGAAGGTGACACTGCTCATCTCATCTTCCAGACTGTTCTGGACATCTTGGAAGGTAGAAGGTTTCAAGATGGATTGAACTGGTGATACAAGAGTGTCATAGCAGCATTGCCACTTGGAATAGCTGGGTTGATCTGCCCCCTCTCTGTCTATTCACATAGAACATGGCCACTGTATTGTCTATGAGTACTAGTGAATTCCTTCCCATGATATGGGGGAGGAACATGTGACATGCTCGTCAAATGGCTCTCAATTCTCTTACATTTAAATGTAGAGCTAAGTCCTGGCCACCCCACAGCCCTTGATTCTGCAGGGATCCCAGGTGAGCCTCCCAACCCAGGATGGAAGTGTCTGTAACCAGAGTTAAAGAAACTTGCAAGGAGCAAATGGTACTCCCACAAACACAGTGGATGGGTCTGTCTACCATTCCAAAAGTGGCTAAGGACACATACAGGAATCTAAACCAGCATGTCCAGAGGATAACAGACTGGGAAGTACAAAGAGCTCAGCCATCCCTGCAGCTTCCTCAGATGCAGCATAGCATGCCAAACCATGCAAGTACATGAGGCCATATGCCCCAGAAGACTGAGGCAATTCTGTATTTTTGTGGCAGGATGGGCCTTCAGGTCCAAAGAAATATTTAGTATCATCTAGAACCTGGACTATGGGAGCAATGTCTCAGCTTCCATACAATCAAGATCATTCCTATAAACTCTAATGTTTATAAAAGGCGATAAGATTGCTTTTTCCTCATTCATAAGCAACCTTAGAGAGCCATAGGTAGATTGGATCATGGCCACACTGGACACCACCTGGCTCCTGGATCAGCCTCTCATTAACCAGTCATCCAGCTTTGAAAACACAAACTCCTTATTTTCTCAGAAATGCTGCCACCATGCACTTCGTGAACACAACATGTGGGGCTACAGACTTGCCAAATGGTAGGACTGCAAACTGGTAGTGAGATTGGTTGACCACAAATCTGAGGAATTTCCTGTGGCTTTGGTGTCTCGACACAAGGAAATAATCATTCTTTAAGTCAAGGGCAGCATACCAGTCACCAGGGAAGATAAAGGAAGCAAGTATGCCATGTAAGACTTTATTTTCTTTAGTTATTTGTTGAGCTGTCGCTGGTGTAGTGTGGGTCTGAGACCTCCTTCTGCTCTTAGGATTTGCAAATAGCCAGAATAAAACCCTTCCCTCTGTGTAATGGAGAAATTTCCTCTTTGGCTCCCAACAGAAGGAGAGAGATTGTACCTCCCAAAGAAGAACTTTCTTGTGAGAGAGGTCCCTGAAAAGGGATGGGAAAGGAAGCAGGTTGCAATAAATTGAAGGGTATATCCCAATTCTACAATGCTTAAGACCCACTCATCGGAAGTGAAAAGGTCCAAGCAATTTGGTAGTAGGATAGCCAATGGGAAATCATCATCAGTTGGCAAACTGGAAACTAGCAAGCTGTCCTCAGCAAGCATGCAGCTGTCATTCTGGCTGCCCTGTCTTCTGTGTCCAATGCTGCCTGAAGGGCTGTTTTGGATATGAGCTGGCCCACAGTGACAATGGCCTGGAAATGTGTCTTTTTCCTCTGGGAGCTCAGATGTGACTTGGGCAAGTTTCCCATAGTTGTCATAGGCCAGTAGTGCTGAATAACTGGCCACTCAAAACCATAGAGTCCCAGAGGAATATACTTTGCATCCGAACAAGTCAAGTCTTGTGTTCTTTGTCATGGGGTGTAACCTTGAATTATGGCTGTTTCTTACGGTGATTTACCACCTTGACTACTAGGGAGTTGGGAGGCAGGAGCACAAATAGAAAGTCTGTTGCCTTGGATGATACATAATATTTTCTATCCACTCTTCTGCAGGTGGGTGGAATAGAAGTAAGTGTCTGCCAGACTGTCTCCACAGGATCCAAGATGGTCTTGTTGATGGGAAGTGCAATCTTGGAGGTAGATGCCGGTTGCAGTATTTGTACCAGCTTGTGTTGGTTTGTCTTTACCACCTTGAGTGGGATGTCTTAGCTTTGCACAACTCTCTTGAACAGCTCTTGAAACTATTTAAAAGTCATCTGCTGAGGTTGGCGGTGGGGGCATCACCACCTCATCTGGGGAGGATGATTAATTGTGTACAGGAGATGTGTCATGGTCTGTGCCTGTCTCTGTGTCCTCTCCCCCTTCCTGTGTCTCCCAGGGTTGTGGTGCGCGATACGCTGGGTTAGAGCACAGTTCACACCTATGCGCTGTGGACAGTCTAGAATTCTGACCCCTATATGAGCTCCAAGGTTCCCAGTGCACCCATTGCAAGGGAAAGCCACAGGAGGGTACATGGTTGGTTCATATCTGGTGTCTTGGATCCATGTGGCTCCCCATTGGTTGGTGGGCCTTAGGAGAGGAGTGACACAGATATATGGGGTATTGTCCCTGCAAAACCTCCTCCTCATCACTGGAGAACTGTGCCATGTCTTGTGGGCTGTGATCTCCTCTGGAGCCTGTGGGGGAGCCCTCGGCACTGAGTACTGGTGAATGTGCTGATGATGAGATTTCTAAGTCTCTCTGATGCAGCAGAGACTGTCGGTGCCAATTTCTGAGTAGTCTCTGCTGAGGGTGCTTTCCCTTTCGTTGAAGGAGTCGGTGCCAATTGGTGGTGGTGTTTGGCTGGTGCCGTCAGTGCCAATTTTGTGGTGTCTACTGGTGCCAACTGAGTTGTCAGTGCTGGGAGTGGAGGCATGGTGCCTGAGACACTTGGTGCCAAGCCCCATACTGGTGAGCTCGGTGCCATAGAGAAGGCATGTTTTTGTCAGTGCCTTGACTCCATTTCTTTCACTCTGACCTCAGCGGTGCCAGAGATGCCTGGAACGTCATAGGTGCTCACCCTAGAGTAAGATGGCATCTGGGGTAGCGACCTTGCAGGAGACTGCGTATGTTTTTGCAGACCTCTCTGCGGAAATATGTTTGAGCTCTCTTTTCTGGTTTTTCAGAGGGAAGGTCTCCTTTCCCATCTTGAGGTTTACCTGGAGCAGCTGTTTGCTTGTCTGCCTCAGGCTGGAGGGACTTCTGCATCATTTTACGCTGGAGATCCCTGATTGTCAGGTGCTGGCTTTCACATTGCTGCAGTGGGGCATTTCTGGGGACTATGCCCCTCACCCAGGCAGCGTATGCATAAAAAGAGTATCCATCTGAAATGGGCATGGCATCGCGGCAGAAGTCGCATCAGAGACCCAGGCATTTTAACTAGTAACCGTTCCCTTAAGGGGTAGTTGTCTAATGAATTAACAAGACTTCTCCCCACCCCGCAACATGAACTCTAACTATCTCTCTAACAACTTATCTAAATATGTATCTAAAAGCTATTTCTCAATGGTTTTAGGGAGAAGTGCTAACACTGCCCCTTCGTTCTGTCTTCAGCTGAGAGCAGTTGAGAAGAAAGTGGAGGGCTCAGGTCGTGTGCGTGCTACACACAGCCTCTACGGCACCGCAAGATGCCTACTGGCATGCGCAACCCATGCAGACACTGCTACCATAAATCTCCAATCAACCGCGCTGGGATGCACTACCACCTAAAAGTGGAGTATCCACAGGGACACTACTCAAAAAAGAAAAGACAGTTACTCACCTTTGTAACTGTTGTTCTTCGAGATGTGTTGCTCATATCCATTCCAATTAGGTGTGCGCGCACTGCATGCGTGTTCATCAGAAGATTTTTACCCTAGCAACACTCGGTGGGTCGGCTGGGTCGCCCCCTACAGTGGCGCCGCCATGGCGCCGGATATATACCCCTGCCGACCCAACGGCCCTTCAGTTCCTTCTTGCCGGCTACTCCGACAGAGGGGAACGAGGGTGGGTTTGGAATGGATATGAACAACACATCTCAAAGAACAGTTACAAAGGTGAGTAACCGTCTTTTCTTCTTCGAGTGCTTGCTCATATCGATTCCAATTAGGTGACTCCCAAGCCTTACCTAGGCGGTGGGGTCGGAGTGAGATGTCGCAGAATGTAGAACTGCTGATCCAAATGCCACGTCATCTCTGGACTGTTGAACTAGAGCGTAATGTGAGGCAAAGGTGTGGACTGAGGACCAGGTAGCTGCGCGACATATCTCCTGGATGGGTACATGAGCCAGGAAAGCGGCAGATGAAGCCTGAGCCCTGGTACAATGTGCGGTGAGGTGGCTCAAGGGAACATGAGTCAAGTCATAACAAGTATGGATGCACGCCGTCACCCAAGATGAGATCCTCTGGGAGGAGACAGGTAGGCCTTTCATTCGGTCTGCCACCACAATGAAGAGATGGGGCGTTTTACAAAAGGGTTTTGTCCGCTCGACATAAAATGCGAGCACTCTACGGACGTCCAGGGAGTGCAATTGTTGTTCCCGTCGTGATAAGTGTGGCTTCGGGAAGAAGACCAGAAGGAAGATATCCTGGTTGATATGAAAAGCCCATACTACTTTAGGGAGGAAAGCCGGGTGTGGTCGCAACTGCACTTTGTCTTTGTGAAACACAGTATATGGTGGGTCCACCGTGAGAGCCCTAAGCTCGGAGACTCGTCTGGCCAATGTAATGGCTACGACGAAAGCTGTCTTCCAGGACAGGTATAATAGCGAGCAGGTTGCTAACGGCTCAAAAGGGGCAGACATAAAAGTCTGGTTAGAACCAGGTTGAGGTCCCAGGTTGGGGCGGGACGGCATACCGTATAGGCGGTCTAAGCCCTTGAGGAACCTAGAAACCATAGGGTGTGAGAACACGGAGTGGCCGCTTTCCCCTGGGTGGAAGGCAGAGATAGCCGCCAAGTGCACCCTCAATGATACCACTAGGCCCTGTTGTTTGAGAGACCAGAGGTAGTCCAAGATGGTGGGGATCGAGACCTCGGTGGGAGCAACATTATGCGTTTCGCACCAGCATGAGAAACGCTTCCACTTGGCCAGATACGTTGACCGAGTGGAAGGTTTCCTGCTACCCAGGAATACTACTTGTACTGAGGCAGAGCAATGTAACTCGGACTGGCTTAACCACGCAGCAGCCATGCTGTGAAGTGAAGGGACTGCAGGTCTGGGTGGTGAAGTCTGCCGTGGCCCTGAGTTATGAAGTCTGGGCGAAGAGGCAGGGTAATTGGGTTGGCTATCGACAGGTCGAGCAGCATGGTGTACCAGTGCTGCCTGGGCTACGCTGGAGTGATCTTGATCAAGCAAGCTCTGTCCCTGTGAAGCTTTATCAGGACCCTGTGAACCAGGGGAACGGTGGAAAGGCGTAAAGCAGTTGGCTCATCCACAGCATCAGGAAAGCCTCTGAGATTGAGCCCAGGGAGAGGCCTTGGAAGGAGCAGAATCATCTGGCATTTCCTGTTCTTGCGGGAAGCGAAGAGGCCTATACGGGGAAAGCCCCACTTCCAGAAAACAGAATCGGACGAATCGACCACTCGTGAAACAGGAAGGATCTGCTGAGTCGATCCACCAGAGTGTTCTGAACTCCTGGGAGAAAACACGTTACTAGGTCTATCGAGTGGGCTATACTCAATTGGAGGAGGGCCCATGGAGGATGGCCCCGCCACTGCCTCATCAGGAGAAGAGGAAGAGGAGAGGCCAGGGACAAGCAGGTCCTGTGTGGACTCTTGCTCTTGGACGACCTCCGGCTCCAGTGGGATCTGGGAGTCTGGTGGCTGAACAGGCGCTTCCACCGTACCGGTAGGAAGGGGGCGGCTGATAGTCGCTTCCGCACCCGATGCTCAGATGGAGCAGAGCGAGGTGGGACTGGAGGTACATCTTGGGCCTGGTGATACGCCCAAGGTGTCCAGAATGACCACTGATGGGGGCCTTGATCTTGGGCCTGGGTCTCCTGGAAGATTCTGGTGGGCACATCAGAGTCACGGTCCTGTGCATAGGAACTGTCCGCATGAGAGGACACCGATGTGTGTTGGGATGGCCAAGGAGGGGCTGAAAACCCCTGGGAAGAGTCTCTCTCTATGATTGATCTCGCTCTGTGCAGCACCGGGGATCGGTACCGGGACCGAGATCGGGACCTATGACCGGAGCGGTGCCGGGAGGTCAACCGGGATCTCGAAGCTCGGCATCTGGAGTGGCTGAGAGAGTCACGGTGCCTGGATCGGTGCCGAGAGTACCAGGCCGTCGAACGGGACGCTGATCGGTGCCGCGAATGCGACCGGTACCGAGAAGGGGATCGGTGCTGGGACTGCAATCGGTGTCGGGACCGAGAACGCCGGCGGGATCGCGATCGTGAGCAGTGCCGCTCTGCGGTGCCGACAGAGGGTGGTCTCATCAAGGCCGGCTTGCCTACAGATTGTATGTCCCGCACCAGTGGTGCCGGGGGTTGAGGCAGGGTGGATGGTCATCGCGATCAGCTCCCTCGCCGGGGAAAATGTCTCCGGCATGGAGGGAATAGTGAGCTCAACCACGGCTCTCGCCGGGGAGCTTTCAGGTACCAGAATCAATGGTGCCAACGTTGTCAGTGCCGTGGCAGGTGTAGGTGCCGGGCGGTCCGATCTAGCCGGGTGCTCTGGCTGCGGTGCAGGTGGCACGGAAGCAGAAGTAATCTTATGTCTCTTCACCCGCAGGGAGAGAGAACGGTGCCAAGCAGACACCGGTGCCGGCGATGGTTGGTGCAGAGAGGCTTTAGCAGTACTGGTGCGATCCAGTGCCGAAGCAGCGCTTCTGCCAGTGGATTGTCCAGCGCTCAGTGCTGAGGGCGGAGGAGTAAGAGCTGCCTCCATCAGGAGCTGTTTGAGACAAAAGTCCCGCTCCTTTTTTGTCCTCGGCTTGAAGGCCTTCCAGATCCGGCACTTATCGGCGAGGTGGGATTCGCTGAGGCACTTAAGGCAGGAGTCGTGGGGATCTCCTGTTGGCATCGGCTTGTGACAGGCCGTGCACGCTTTGAAACCCGGTGAAACGGGCATGGGTCCCGGCACCGGGTGCAGGGAAGGGGCTAATTCCCGAGCCCCTCTTAACTATATACACTAACAATGTTATAAAAACGAATAGGAATTAACTGCAACTATAGAAATGTCAACTATATACACAAGAATAACGAGAGAACTACAGAGTAGCTAGGGAAGTGGAGGTCAGCTAAGCCACGCTCCACTGTTCCAATGACTGACACGGGCGGTAAGAAGGAACCAAAGGGTCGTTGGGTCGGCAGGAGTATATATGCGGTGCCACTCTAGGGGGCGACCCAGCCGACCCACTGAGTGTTGCTAGGGTAAAAATCTTCTGACAAATGTGCATGCGGTGGACACACACCTAATTGGAATCGATATGAGCAAGCACTCGAAGAACTAAAGCTGCCCAAAGCAAGGTCCTGGACACCATTTTCTGCTCATCCACCAAAGCCAGAACATTTGTCGTGCCTCCTCTGGCAACTTGTTCTTGAAGTTTGAAACAATGTCCCAGAGGGAAAAAAGCATAAACACCCCAGCAAAGCTTGCTGATTAGCAATCCGGAGCTGCAGTCCAGCTGCTGAATAAAGTTCCTTCTGAAAAAGATCAAGCTTCTTCACATTCTTTGCTTTTGAGGTAGATGCTTGCTGACCCTACACTCTCCCTCATTGTTAACTGAGCCCAAAGACCCTGAGAGCAAGGGGGTGTAAAAACATTAAAATCCCTGAAAAAGAAAATAATATCTCCACTCAAATTCTTTTCAATATAGGCAGTAGGGAAGAAATTTGCCACAGAAGTTCAGTAGGCTCCATTTTAGACTGATTTGTTGGAAGCACCATTTGAGAGGGTCCCACAGATCCCAAAGTAATAACTTATCTGTGAGACCTCTTGAGACACTTATACCTGAATATCTATGGAAGAAGCCACATTCTGTAGAAGGTCCTGGTGGACTCTATAATCATACGGTGGAGGTGAGGAGTCCCCAACACAACTACATCTGGCGATGAGAAGCAAAAAGCCAAGTCTGGCTGAGATGCAAGCTCCTCCAATTCTTGCAAGGGGGGATTCATCTGAGCAGATTACTCTTGTTTGGCACTGAGCCCAGTGCTGGGAACGACTTCTTGCAGTAGGATCGTGACACCTACTGGAGAACATAGAGAGGAGGGGATGCAAAGATCATCTAGAGGCAAGAGAAAACCTGCAAGGGTTCCAATACGGCCACTGATATGGTCCTGGACCACTATTTCTTCCTGATCAAGGTCTCTATTGCTGGTCAGTGTGGAGCTTCCACTGGATACCAGGGTGGAAACTCCTCAGAGAAGAGTGATGGCTCATGTGACACAGCCATGACACAAGAGCCCACTTCTGACACCGACAATGAACCAGAATCACCTCACCAAGGTGGTGTGGGGTTCTTGTCAGTGCTAGAAGCCTGGGGAAAACAGCACTGGTGAAATCATTGTCATTTACCTCTTCATGGAACTGTACAAGGAGGTACTACACTATCTGGAGGTGCCAATGGTACTGGGCGCAGAACTCCAGTAGCTGACAAATCCTAACAAGTGACTATCAGTACTGGGCATGAAGATTATTGAATCATCAGCAAAACCAGTACTGAGAAGCTCGCAGATCACATGCCTCAGGTGTTGCTTGCCCCAGGATAGACTCCTGCTGTTAAGCCAATGAAGACTGCACCATTGAACTAGATAGCGCAGCCACAAAGGTCGGTCTCAACAGGGCAAATACCAGGATAAGAGTCAATGAAGGCACTACGTGTGCCAGGAAGTGTGCCTCAACCGAGTGCACTCTATTTGCTTTTCCTGCATTCTTCTTGGATTTTGGTGCCAGGGATCTCAATCTCCTGCTTCTTCAGTACCAGAGAAGGAGGTCAGTGTTGAGACTCTGCCAAGACAGGAGGAATACTCCTTACTGAAGCAGATGTGCTTGCTACACACCCCAAATTGGGAGACTTTCAGGGTGGACAAAGGACTGCCTCTATCAGAAGGTGTTTTAGTCTGACCTTCCTGTCTCTTTTTTTTTAGTTCTGGGCTTAAAGGCTCTGCAGATTTAGCACTTGTCTCTGACGTGAGTTTCTCCTAGGTACCTCAGGCATCTGAAGTGCGGGTCACTAACTGGCATAGGCTTTGTGCAAGCACCTCAGGACTTGAAGCCAATGGATGTCCCAGCACCAGTACCCAAAAGACAGGAACTGCAGAGTAAAAAAAACATATAGCGGAAATCTAATAATAAAAACTATCCTACTACTCAAACTACAACTATTAACGAGTACCAACTATATACAAGGCTAAGAATAAGGGAAAACTTAATAGCCATCACGGGCAGTAAGAAGGAACTGAGGGAGGTCAGGGGCAGCTCTGCCCTTTATACCATCACACAGCATGAGAAGGCAGAGGGCGCATGTGCTGCCTAGATGGGTACTGCTGAGGAAAAATCTCCAACAACAATACACGCATACTGAAGTGGAATGGACATGTGCTATCATTGAAGAATGAGGTTTTAAATCCTTGACCAAATTCTTGTGCTCTGGAACATTCTTATTAAATATGGATAAAAATCCTTTCCATAGCAGTCTCCCACTAGCAGTCAACATCTTTGTAGGTATAAATACTGTTTACCACTTAGCTTTTATATATAATTTTCCATACAAACATGAATGAATATATTCCTTTACAAAAAGTATCCCATTTAATAGATGGTGCAACAGAGATTAAGAGGAAGGATGGTTCAGTGGTTAGCACATTAGCCTCAGACTTTGGAGATCCAGGTTCAAATCCCTTCTCTTCCACGGACTTCCTCTAGGAAAGTGGGCAAGTCTGTCACACTTCCTCACAGGGGTATTGTGAGGATAAATACATTAAAGATGGTGAGGCACTCAGGTACTGTAGTAATTGGAGCCACATACCTGTGTATTCCTGCACAGTTGTTGTGCTTGACAGTATGTTGCTGCTACATTTAAACAAGGGAACGCAGTTTAAAAAAAATAAAAACTATAAAATAATTAAAATAGGGTATGACATAATAAAGTACCCATCATTCAAGCAGCTACAGCACTGGACTGAGATGTACATACAATCATAGATTATTAGAGTTGGAAGGGACCTCAGAAAATCCTCTAGTGCAACCCCCTGCTCAAAGCATATTAGATCTGAGTTTTGCAATACTCCCCATCTCACAAGGTCATTATGAGGATAAATTAATGTGAGGTGCACAGATGTTTTGGTGACGAGTGCCACAGAAAATCCAACAAAAAGCATGAAATTTCAATGAACCCAATCCTCCCTCTCAGCTATACAGGGCACACAACTCCATAGCCAGATAAAGGGTTGTAGAATCATAGAAATATAGGTCTAGAAGGGACCTCAAAAGGCAATCTAGTCCATCCATGCTAAGGCAGGACCAAGCATACCTAGACCATCCACAACAGGTGCCTATCTAACTTGTTCTTACAGTCTCTAGTGATGGGGATTCCTCAACCTCCCTTGCAAACCTGTTGCAGAGCTTAACTACCCTTACAGTTAGAAAGCTTTTCCTAATATCTAACCTAGATCTCCTTTGCCACAGATTAAGCATATTACTACTTGTCATCTCTTCAGGGAACACAGAAAACAATTTTTCAGAGTCCTCTTTATAACAGACCCCAACATATTTTCTCCTGTGGAAATTCTGCACTACTGCGCATGCCCAGAATTCACGTGCCAAGCAAAAAATATTTTTTGCAAAAAATATTTTTTGCTGGAAAATTGCTGCAGTTATGCTTTTTGCTCATCGGGGCCGCTGTAGCACTACAACAGAGCAGCCACTCCTGGGCCAGCCCCAACTGCCAACAGGGAACAGAAGACAGCGTTCTGCCGGTGTGGTCTGGTCAAGAGACAGGGGATATGGGGGGGGACAGTGTAAGGCACATGGGGCTGCTGGGGAGTCCCATACTTAAGGGCTATTGGGGTAGGACAGACTGAGATAGGAGCAGAATGGGAGTGGAGGTGCAGGGCCACATGGGAACAGGGAGAAGGGGGTGCAGCAACACATGTGGATGAGGGGAGGGAGCTAGCTGAGTAGGGGTGCAGGGCCACCTGGGGACAGGAGGAGCAGGGCCATATGGGGGAAGGGCAGTGGCTGAGTGGGTGCACAGGGACACATGGTGAGTGGCGTTGGGATGGGAGGGGGGTGCAGGGACACATGGGGACAGGAGCATATATGCCTAACTGAATGGGAGAGGCTAGGGATCAGCCAGTATATGTATGAGGGAGGGTCTCTAACAATCCCTCCCCACCCACCTTCCATATTTCTCCCATCTACACCCTATAACCCTCCAAGTTCACACCCAAGCTCCTTCCCAGCAATTACTTCCCTGTCCTTCAGCTCCTCCGTCACCCTGGACTCCTCCAAGCCTTTGCACTGGTTCTGAGTGGTGTGGGAAATATGGTTCCATATTGTAGTTTAAATGAATTATTACTCAGAGTTCTATATTATGCCTAGTAAGGATTCTATTTGTCAAAAAACATTTCCTGATTCTTTTTCAATGTCTGCATTGTTACAGACATACTTATTGACAGATATTTTGAAATAAATTACCAAAATAATTGAAACTGGTGTGATTATATTGTACTATTTTGACAAAAAATATGCACAATTTTAAAATATTCTGCACAGAAGTTTTTTTTTTTTTGGTGCAGAATTCCCCCAGGAGTAACATATTTCAAGACTTATCAGGTCCTCCGCCCCTGAGTATTTTTTCCCCTCAAAAGGTCAGATTGTCAAAATCTTCTCATTTTTGTTGCTTTCCTTTGGACTTTCTCTAGTTTGTCCATATCTTTCCTAAAGTGAGGCACCTAGAATTGTACACAGTACTGCAGCTGATGCCTCACCAGTGCTGAGTAAAGAGGGTTAATTAACTCCTGTGGTAATAAATTACACTCCTGTTAATAAGCCCTCAGAATATTAGTCTTTTTCACAACTGTATCACATTGTTGACTCATATTCAGCTTGTGCTCCACTATACCCCCAAGATCATTTGCAGCAGGATTACTGCCTACTCAGTTATTTCCCATTTTGTAGTTATGCATTTGATTTCTCCTTCTCAAGTGTATAGTTGATGTACACACCGTCTGAAAGTTGACATAGGCACCAAATTTGAAATACTGCTATGGCACTGACTAGCGGGATGCAATTACTGTACCTAAACCATAAAAATCATATAAATAAAGCATTTAAAAACAATTGTAAAAAATGGATACTACTGTCAATTCCATTTGAAGTAATTATAAAGAAACCTCTAACCTGGATGATCAGCTGAGAAACTTCAATGTGCTGCTCTAGAACATTCTCCTCCTGTTCATGCATTAGAATAAAAGGTAGAACATGACCTTCTATCCAAGCACCTGTCTCCTTCAAACGTGAAAGGTAAACTTTTCCTTCAGAAGAAAACTGTGCAAGAAAACAAATAATAAAAACAGAGCCTGATAGTTTTTTTTCCCCCACCACGAATACCTCCTTAAAAAACAATACCTTGTGCTGAAGATGAATACTTAATCTGCAGTAGAGGGTAAAGGCTCTTACGACAGTTGCTTGATTGAAGCTATGAGACCCTGCACCAGTTGCTTTCATAATCGAGCCAAGAATATCCTGCAATATTATAACTTACAGTTATATTTAAAAACAAAATATATTTTCAGGAAGTCCTTCTCTGCACTTTGCTTTTGCTTAAAGACTGAAATTCAAATTCAAATATATTTGAGTGCCCAACTTTACACTTCAAAGGGGCATGATTTTTTATTTTTTTTAAAAAATGCTCTGCACCTATCTTCTAGAAGTCAGGCTCCTTTAAGATGTCTCAAATTGGACAAGTTTGAGAAACCTACAAAAAAAACCCCCAAGATTTTCAAAAACGTCTGGGACTAAGTCTTGTAGTCCTATAATTTACTTCTATTCATGATCTAAACTGCTAGTTGTTCACAAAGTTCAGAGGTACGCAAGTTTTAAATTACAATAGTTACGTTTGATACAGATAAATTGGTACTGCTAACCCAGTCCACAAATAATCCACACAATCATTACATTTTGATGGCCAGTGTTTCTCTCTTTTTGTAAGGTTGGAAGGAAGGCTAATTACTTAGAGCAACTATATTTTGAGTTTCTGGTAGTATTATCTTCTATTGCAACCCTTAACTATACATCTTCAAGGGGATTACTGTCTTGTGCTTTGACACAACGTCTGGAATGAGATGGTCAGTCAGACTTGTTAAAGCATCAAATTATGCAGAGGACAGTTTGGTCAAGTTCAGGCAGTACACTTTCAGAGAGGAAGAAACTATTAAACACTACGGATAGTTTTTCAACCACTCTTTTCATTAAAGTATTTCATCAGTTCATAAGATCATCATGAATATAATGGCAGAAGATCCAAAGGACGGAGGAGTGGTGGATCTTACTGAGATTTTTGAAGAAAAATGTAAAATCTAAATTTCAGTAATGGTACTGAGACACATTAAATAGTCCTTTACATTCAATATTCTGCACACATTACCTTTGCAGCTCCAAGTACTTTCAAAAGCTGGTTCAATTTCTTTTTGGGGACAGATAGCAGGCAATCCCGATTCATGGAATGAGTCAATAAATATTCTAGATAATCAAGTGCTAATTCTGGTTTTGACTGGTATGTTACTTGGATATGCACTCGCCGCTCAGATGCTGCATTGCTCTAAGTGTGGAGGAGAGAAGCCGCCCATTAATCAATGTGATATAAAAGATACTACAATAAACTTTATAGTAATTACTTATCCTCCAGATTAAAGGACTAATAGAATCAGATTATATAATGCAACACAGCAGTAGAATTCAGTGTTTTCTTTGCAAACCTTTCTTGGTGTCATCTCATCAGACATCCAATCACAGATTAACTCCATAACGTGTCCTACTTGTCCCCAGCGACACAAGCAGTCTATCAGGGTGGAGTATTTATTTTCATCAGCTCCCTTCTCAAGATTCCTCAATTTAGAGATCACACCACAGCTGAAAACAATTTCAGATATAGCAGCTGTTTTTATTCATTAGCGCAGCAATGACTCAGACATAAAACGATCTGATATGATACGTGAAATATTAACAAAACAGTTTATAGGCCTATTGGCCCCTACAGATTTTACTAATCTATCAATTTTCCTGAATGGATAAATTTGCCTGAATTGATGTTTTATTCATTGATGGTATTTTAATGTATACCAAATAAAAAAAATAAAATTAAAGTTGAAGAACAGAGACAACCCAGCCACCCCCCGCTCAATTTTGACATTAAGGAAATAGTACCTGAATGTAGGAATAGCAGAAGCTGGCATAAAAGATGCCAGAATAACTAAAGGAATCATGCAACGATCATCCTAGGATTAAAAAAAACAAAATTATAAAAAAAATAGACAACAAGTATCTAAGCACTTTTTTTCGAGAAGTGGATTCTGTCACTGCAGAATTTTCATATCCATTAGAGAATCACCAGAAACAGCATTGAAAAGAAATGCATAACTGTACTTAGAGTATTGTCAGATTCATATACTTGGGAGTGCATATGTTCTTGGGGGCCATATACATATTCTGCTAGTAGAAGCAAACATTTACTTTAAGTTAGTATGAAGATGCATGGCCATGACTCCATCCAATTCCTTTCCACTTAAATAATGTATTAGAAATGGAATCCAAAGAAATGGATATACACAGGGTGAGGAGTGTGGCTTTATAGTGGCAATTTATTCATACTAGATAACCTTTGTTCTCTAATCATTTTTACCAGAGATCCCTCATGTTGGAAGATTAACTATCAGTCATCCCTCAAAGAAGTGCGTCTGAGAACTAGTTAAAAGACTGTGGGATTACTTTTGAAAATCGGGCATGGGACCTGGATTCAAAGCCAATGGTAATGTTGCCTAAATGTAGGGATTAAACATCAAGTAGCAGCCTGCAATATCCTTGTTTAGATAGGTTTGTGCAGCACATCAAGCACAACAGGGCCCTCATTGGAGTCCTTAAGTGTCAATGAAATACACTTCTACTCTGATATAATGCAGTCCTCGGGAGACAAAAAAATCTCACCACATTATAGGTGAGACCGTGTTATATCAAACTTGCCTTACTCCCCCATTCCTTGTTTCCTGAATGGCCCCTCCAGAGACCCTCATCCCTAATCACCCCCAGGACGCCCCATTATGCAACCCCCCGTCCCCTGACTGCGCTCTATCCACCCCTGCCCCTCAGGTATGCTTGAGCCCCCCGTGCTTCAAATTAAGCCTGCACATGTGCCCTCTTCATCTCATGCCCTGCACCAGGGCTATATAGTGCTGTGCAGGAAAAATACCCTCAGTTCTCTCTCTACAGCAGAACTCATTGGAAAGAACTCTGAAGCAGAGGAGGGAAGAAGGCAGGCAGTGGAACACCCATAGGGACACATCTAGAAGAACCACAATTACTGTACAGGGTGAGTAACCTTTTTTTCTTCGAGTAGTGTCCCTATGGGTGACCCCAAGGGAGGTTTGGGGCTTCAGAGTCGAGTCTAGAATTGAGGATGAGACAGTGAAGCCAAATATGGCATTGGACACCGAGTTGTGAGAAACTGCATAATGTTCAGCTAATGTATGAGCACATGTCCAAGTCGTGGCTACAAATTTCTGCAACCGGAACATTTTTGAGGAAGGCTATGGAAGTGGAGAGCGATCTCGTGGAGTCCGTACTCTAGAAGGAGGTTGAAGATCATGAGACTGATAGCAGTAGGTAATGCACCTGGATATCCATCTAGAGAGTCTTATTTTTGCAGATTGAGGTTTCCTTAGATCTGTCCACAATGGAGAGAAATAGTATGGGAAATTTCCTAAAGGGTTTAGTCCTATCTAGATAGGAGGCTCGTGCAGGCACTCCTGACATTAAGTGTTTGTCTCAGTGTGGTTTCAAAAAGAAAACTAGGAGGTGGATAAATTGGTTTATATGGAAGTCAAAAGATATTTTTGGTAGGAACTTGGGGTGCAGTTGTAGTGTGACATCTTTAAATAAAACAGTAAAGGGGGGGATATGCCATTAGAACCCCCCCCGACTCTTCAAGCAAAAGTAATGGCTACTAGAAATGCAGTTTTCAGAGAGAGGTGTAGAAAGGAGCAGGAGGCCATGGTTTGAAAGGAGGTCTTCCTAGACACCGATATTGGACCTCAACTTGATCCTCAGGTGTGCGGCATCAGATTTCTAAGAAGAGAAGAGGTTACCCAGACCTTTGAGAAACCTTCTTGTGGGATGAGAAAAAACAGAATACCCCTTTATCTTATGGTGGAAGGCTGTGAGGTGCACTTTTACGGCGCTAAGAGATAATCCTGATCTTTTTAGTTCTAGGATGTAATCTAGCACAGATGATAATGGAAAGGATGTAGGAGGAAAGTGTCTTGAGTCACATCAGAGAATTTGAATCTCTTCCACTTTTGGATGTATATGTCATGAGCAGTTGTTTCCTGCTATGTAACAGCACCACCTTTACATCCTCAGAGCACATCATGTCTAAGCTCTTGAATCACTGACCACCCATGCTTTGGGCCAGAGAACCTGTAGACGGAGGTGATGGACCTGGCTGAAATCCTAAAAGAGGAAATGAGGAACAGGCTGGAGAGTAATTGGTTGGCAAAAAGCAAGCTGAGTAATGTAGGGGAACCACATTTGTCTCGGGCACATGGGAATCTACAAGTATAACCCTGTTTTTTTCCTCTGTCCTGAGCAGGATTGTGGATATTACAGGAATTAGTGGGGATGCACAGAGGAGACTTCTGCTCCATTGGAAGCGGAAGGCATCTCAGAGAGTGGTGACCCAGACCAGTCCTGGAGCTGAACTGGGAGCATTTGTTGTTTTTGACTGTGGCAAATAAGTCTATCTTGGGGATGCCCCAGTGTAGAAATATGCAGTGGAGAATGGTGGTGTCTATTTCCCATTCGTGATTTGGGAGCTGCGTCTGCTGAGATTGTCTGCTGTGATGTTTTGTATACCTGGAAAGTAAACTACTCAGATGTTGATGGTAGTAAGACATGCACCAACTCAAATGTTTCACTGTTTTGGCACAGGTGGGCTCCTCATCCCAATAGGGGTGTGTCCACTGTAAATACCAACATTGGGGGTGGCTGAGTGAAGGGAACTCCAGTGTAGATATTATGAGGGTCTTTCCATCAGTCAAGAAATGTTTTGACTATTGAGGGCATTGAAAGAAGTTTGTTAAAGCAGTATTGGCTTGGTAGGTAGTCAATTCTGAGCCACTCCTGAAGGCAGCACATATGAAGTCCTGTGTGATTTATTACAAAGGTGCCTGCCACCATGTAACCCAATAGCTAGAGATAGTTTCTGGCTGATGTTTGAAGGCTGACCTGGACTGTCAAGACTAAACTGACTGACATGTTGAACCTGTGTGAGGGGAGGAATGCTTTGGCTGCTACTGCCTCAAGGTAAGCTCCTAGGAACTCCAGATGCTGTATTAGAATTAATGTGGACTTTGATGTTTAATTGTAGTCCCAGTCAGAGGAATAGGTCCATGGCCTCTTGTGTGGCCAAAACCTTGTTGAAAGAGCATGCTTTGAGCAGACAATTGTGCAAGTATGGGAAAATCAGAATTCCTTGTTTGTGAAGATGTTCTGCTACCACAGAAAGGACCTTTGAGAACATTCTGGGCGCAGATGACAGGATGAATGGGAGTACCTTGTATTGACAGTGATCCTGAGTCAGAGTGAATCATAGAAACCTTCTGTGGGATGGGTGGATTGCAATATGGAAGCAAACATCCTGTAGGTTGAGGGCCGAGAACCAGTCCACTTGGTCCAGAGATGGAATTATTGCTGAAAGAGTTACTATTCTGAACATTTACAAATCTGTTAAATGATCTTCGTTCTAGAATAGGCCTCCAACCGCTGTTGTTTTTCGGTACCACGAAGTACTTGGAGAAGTCCTCTCCCTCTGTGTTGTGTGGGAACTGATTCTAAAGACCCAGGTTTGGGAAAGAGTCTGTTTCCTGTCATAAAAGGTGCATGAGAAGGGTCCCTAAAGAGAGACAAGAGGGGAGATAAGGGAGGTAAAATGGATAGAATATCCTGTAGAAATCATCTCCAACTCATTTGTCCATAGTTATGTATTCCCAATCTTGATGAAAAGGACCAAGGTGGTTGCCAAAGTGAGGAAGATGTGCAGATTGTTGCAGCAGGTAAGGATGGAGGTAGTAAATCGAGCCCTTGGACGACCCCTCAAAACTGATGTAGAGGGCTGTGGGACAGCTAGTCTCCTTTTCTACAAATGCTGTCTCTTGCACTTGGGTTCATAATGCTTTGGGGGAAAGTGGGGCATGGACTGAGTAGGCTGAGATCTCTGAGCTGTCTGGGATTTACTGAATCTTCTTTTTTGTGCAGGCATGTAAATTCCAGAGAGCATAAGGTGGCTCTAGAATTTTTTCACATGTGGAGGGATTCATCAGTTTTCTCAGGGAACAACTTTCATCCCTCAAATGGAAGGTTCTCAACTGTAGACTGCACTTCCTTTGGAAAGCTGGATACCTGAAGCCAGGAAGTCCTCCTCACGATCACTGCCATGGAGTTAGAATGAGTAGCTGTGTCAGGGCATCTAAAGAGGATTGTCCTTGCAAGGAGTTGGCCCTCGGCAGTGATCACCTGAAAATGCTCTCTAGTTTGTTGAAAGATGGTCAATCACAGTATTCAGTTTGGAGTAGGGTTGTCAATTAAACCACAGTGATTAACAAAAAATTAATCACGATTAATTGCAGTTTTAATTGCACTGTTAAACAATACAAATTGAAATTACATATTTTTCAATGTTTTTCTACATTCCCAAATATGGATTTCAATTACAACACAGAATACAAAGTGTACTGTTCTCACTTTATATTTTTATTATTAATATTTGCACTATAAAAATGAATAGTATTTTTCAATTCACCTCATGCAAGTACTGTAGTGCAATCTCTTTACAAACGTAAATTTTTTTTGTTACATAACTGCACTCAAAAACAAAACAATGTAAAAAATTTTAGCGCCTACAAGTCCATTCAGTCCTATTTCGTGTTCAGCCAATCACTGAGAGAAACAAGTTTGTTTACACTTATGGGAGATAATGCTGCCTGCTTCTTATTTACAATGACATCTGAAAGTGAGAACATGAGTTCGAATAGCACTTTTGTAGCCCACATTGCAAGGTGTTTAGGTGCCAGATATGCTAAAAACATTCATATGCCCCTTCATGCTTCAGCCACCATTCCAAAGGACATGCTGCCATGCTGATGGCACTCATTAAAAAAATAATGCGTTAATTAAATTTGTGACTAAATTCCTTGGGGTAGAATTGTATGTCTCCTGCTCTGTTTTACCCACATTCTGCCATATATTTCATTTTATGGCAGTCTCAGATGATGACCCAGCGCATGTTCATTTAAAGAATACTTTCACTGCAGATTTTACAAAACGCAAAGAAGGTACCAATGTGAGTTCTAAAGACAGCTATTGCACTTGACCCAAGGTTTAAGAGCCTGAATTCTTACAGTCTTTAGGCTTGCTGGCAATGACAGTACCTGTGGAACCTGCAGCCTTATGAGTAATGAGCGAGAGATCAGTGGGTGCCAAAGTGGTCAACCTGATAGGGGATCATCTCTTTGTGATAGATTCTCTATCCAAGCTACTTGAAGTGCTCACTTTCTGGAAGCTTTTTGAGAGGAATCTAGGAATTTTCTCTTGGAAGTTGCGGGGGAGTGTTGTGCAAAGGAAGTTGATGGAGACAGCCTCATCAAGGACCACTGGACAGTGGAGAACCCGAGGCTGGTGTCGGAAGCTGGTTGGAGCAAACTCTCAGTCATAAGCAGACTCAGTTTTAGTTCAGTTTTCTGGCCCTTGACCTTAATTTCAGGCAGAAATTATACTTCCGAGGGACATGTGACTCTGGTTATGTCTGACACTGACCAGGATAGCCTCTTGGCAGCAAAGGTAACATGTAAACCCAGGGGAGCTGGGCATACCCTTTCCAGGTTCCGCTTCTCCAGATGGAAGAAACAAGAAAAAACAAACTATGGATGGGGAACAGTTCACTATTCTAATAAGAATTTTTTTTTTTAAACTCAAAAAAGAAAAAAGGGAGGTACACAAACTAAGGAACTCCATGAACTAACACTATCTATCTTGAACAAGAGAAAGAAAATACGAGCGAAGTAATCTCAATTCAGATGCTGCTGAGGCCCCATCTTGGGCCAAGGTGTCTGAGAAGGAACAGAGGGCGGTTCACCTGCGCAATGCAATATAGCACATGTGCATGGCACAAGATGAGAAGAGAGTATGAGCAGGCCAAACAGGCACTGCTACCTAAAATCTCTGATGTGAGGTACAGAGGGCAAAAATGTTCCAAGAGTGGAGAGCCCTTAGGGACACTACTCAAAGAAGAAAGGATGATTATTCCACTGAGGAAGCTTCCATATGGTTTTCACAGCCCTTGAGAGCTCTCAGAGCAAAATCCACACAAATAAGAGGACTCTTTGCTGTTTACGCAAATAAGAGAAATCTTTGTTGGATGATTCTTCCCAAAGCGTCACAGGCAGCACATGTACTATTAGTAACAAACAGAGCTTGGCATCAATTATGAGGAATACTGCAGGATTAGGTGAAGAGATCAACTGGACCAACACTATGAAGATTAATGGAATTAATCAAACATGTCAAAAGCCTAACAACGAGCAAGTGCATCAAGAGAATGCTCACCACAAGGCAGAATTAAGATAGCAAAAACAAGTGCAAGGAAGAGAAGACGACTCTGGTGTTTCTAACTTGCCTGCGGTCGCAGCTGTACCTTGTTGTCATAGCATTCCTTCTCAGATCTGAACCTTAGAGTTCAGAAAATGAGATACTAGCACCTGAATCCTCTAAGCTTAATTACCAACTTAGATCTGATAGCACTGCCACCACCCAAAAATAGTGTTTTGGGGCACTCTGACCTCCCCAACCTTCCCTGGGGACCCCAAGAACCCAGATCCCTTGGGTTCTTAAAACAAGGAGAAATAAACCATTCCCCCCACCTTTCCCCCTTTCAGAATTTCCCTCCCTGGGCTATCTTGAGAGATACTGATCTAACCTCTAAATCACCATACAGAGAAGCATCTCCCTTCCCTTCCACAAAGAGGCAAACAGATTCAAGGGAAACAGAGATTCTATCTCTCCCCCTCACCCGTCCTGGTGAGTATCCCAATCCCCTGGAATAACACAAGGGAAACAAGGAAGAAAAAATCAATCAGGTTCTCTTAAAAAAAAAAAAAGAAATCTTTTAATAAAAGGAAGGAAAAAGTAAAGAATTATCTCTGTAACTTTAAGATGTAAATCTTACAGGGTCCTATAGCTTACAGACACCAGAAAGAGACTTTCCCCCCAGTACCAATACAAATCAGAATATTCCCAGCAACTACACATATAAAAGTTAACCAGCCAGATTCACAATTGCAAATAGAGTAAAAACAATCAAAAAGCCTAAACCACCTGTGTTTACTTACTATATGAAAAGAAATTTAGAGAGCCTGTAGTAATGTCTGGTCTCTCTCAGACCCTCCGAGAGAAGAACAAAGAACAAAGAACTCACACCCAAACTTCCCTCCACCAGAATTTAAAAGTATCTTGTCTTCTGATTGGTCTTCTGGTCAGGTGTCCAGTTCCCTGCTTGTAACCCTTTACAGGTACAAGAGACATTAACTCTTAACAATCTGCTTATGACACTTGTCCTTGTGGAATATCGTATACGGGGGATCTACCAAGTAGTGAACGAGGAACTGGGGTAGTGATTATTCATCCAGGGTATGTAGCAGATGTTCCCGGTGCAATGCGTGCGGCTTCAGGAAGAAGACTGGTAGAAAAATGTCTTGATTAATGTGGAAGGCAGAGACCACTTTGGGAAGGAAAGCCGGGTGCGGTCGCAGCTGAACCCTGTCCTCGTGGAATATCGTATATGGGGGATCTACCATCAAAGATGAAGCTCCGATACTCGTCTGGCCGAGGTGATAGCAACGAGGAAGGCTGTCTTCCAGGATAGGTACAGTAGCGAGCATGTGACTAATGGCTCAAAAAGGAGGGCCCGTGAGCCTAGCTAATACAAGGTTGAGGTCCCAGGTAGGGGAAGGGCGCTTAATCTGAGGGTAGAGCCGCTCCAAGCCCTTAAGGAATCTGGAAACTATAGGGTGAGAGAAGGTCGAACTGCCAGATTCCCCAGGATGGAAGGTGGAAATCGCGGCCAGATGCACCCTTATCGAAGAGAGGGCCAGGCCCTGCTCCTTGAGGTACCATAAGTAGTCCAAGATAATGGGGACCGATACGCCTTCAGGAATAAAGTTATGCTGGGCGCACCAATGGGAGAAGCACTTCCACTTGGCGAGATATGTCGCCCGCGTGGAAGGCTTTCTGCTTCCCCACAGGACCTGTTGCACCGGGGTGGAACAGAGCAATTCGGATTGGTTTAACCAGATAGCAGCCATGCTGTCAGGTGGAGGGACTGCAGGTCCAGATGGTGAAGTCTGCCAAAGTCCTGTGTTATGAGGTCCGGGCAGAGTGGCAGAGGTATCAGGCCTGCTAGAGATAGGTCGAGCATCATGGTGTACCAGTGCTGCCTTGGCCACACCAGAGCGATCACGATTAGCTGGGCCCTGTCCCTGCGGAGCTTGAGCAGGACTCTGTGGACTAGGGGAAAGGGTGGAAAGGCATAAAGTAGACGACCTTCCCAGGGAATTAGGAACATGTCCGAGAGAGAGCCTGGGGAGTGACCCTGCAGGGAGCAGAACACCTGGCATTTCCTGTTCTCTCAGGAGGCAAAGAGATCTATCTGGGGAAAGCCCCACTTCTGGAATACTGAAAGGAGGATGTCCGGATGGATGGACCACTCGTGGGACAGGAAGGACCTGCTCAGGTGATCCGCGAGAGAGTTCCGGACTCCCGGGAGAAAGGAGGCTACCAGGTCTATCGAGTGGGCTATGCAGAAGTCCCACAGTCGCATCGCCTCTTGACAAAGGGGGGGAAGATCGCGTCCCTCCCTGCTTGTTTATGTAATACATGGCCGTTGTGTTGTCTGTGAATACTGCAACACAACGGCCCTGTAGGTGATGCTGGAAGGTCTGGCACGCCAGTCGGACCGCTCTCAGTTCGCAGACATTGATGTGAAGCGCCAGCTCCTGAAAGGACCAAAGGCCTTGGGTGCGAAGGTGCCCTAAGTGAGCGCCCCAGCCGAGAGAGGAAACGTTTGTTGTCAGGGACACAGAGAGCTGCGACGGATGGAAAGGACGACCAGCACACACCAGGGAGGGCGTCAGCCACCAGTCGAGGGAGCCCAGAACACTTGGTGGAACCGTGATTATCATGTCTATAGCATCCCTGCGTGGACGATAGACTGAGGCGAGCCAAGTCTGAAGAGGACATGCGCAGTCTCGCGTGCTTCGTAACGAAGGTGCATGCAGCCATGTGACCGAGGAGGCCGAGGCAGGTGCGGACAGAGGTTGTTGGGAAGCTTTGTAGTCGTTGTATAAGGGAGACTATAGCCTGAAATTGCGGTAGGGGCAAGCTGGCCGTTGCAAGATTGGAGTCCAGCATGGCCCCTATGAATTCTATCCTCTGCGTAGGTAGCAGAATGGATTTGTCCAGATTGATCATCAGGCCTAGACGGGTGAATAGGGCCTTGATGACGTTTACATGAGCGGTGACCTAAGCCTCGGAGGTCCCTCGAATAAGCCAGTTGTCGAGGTATGGGAAGACATGTATTTGACGACGGCGGAGGGAGGCGGCGACTACCGCCGTACACTTCGTGAAAACCCAAGGGGCCGAGGAGAGGCCAAAGGGAAGGACTGCAAATTGGTAATGTTGACGATTCACCACAAAGCGTAGGTACCGTCTGTGCGGAGGGTAAATGGCGATGTGGAAATATGCGTCCCTCATGTCAAGAGCAGCGTACCAATCTCAGGGATCCAGGGAAGGGATGATGGTTCCCAGGGATACCATGCGGAACTTGAACTTTCTCATGAATTTGTTCAGTCCTCGCAGGTCCAGGATAGGCCGGAGGCCCCTTTTTGCCTTGGGAATTAGGAAATATCTGGAATAGAACTCCTTGCCCCTTAATTCCTCTGGAACCTCCTCTATAGCTCCCATTGCAAGGAGCCTCAAAACCTCCTGCAGAAGGGGTTGCTCATGAGAGGGGTCCCTGAAGAGGGACGAGGAGGGAGGGTGAGAAGGTGGGGTTGAAACAAACTGAAGACGGTAGCCACACTCCACCGTGCAGAGGACCCAACGGCCCGAAGTTAGCTGGGACCACGCAGGGAGGCATGCGGAAAGGCGGTTGGCAAACTGAAAAGGATCCTGGGAGGTCATTGGTACAGTGCTCTCGGGTGCACCCTCAAAAGTTTGGCTTCGGTCCCGCCGGTGGCTTGATGGGACCGGAATTGTTACTCCCTTGAGGTCCAGACTGTCGTCTGCGAGAGGTATGACTTCGCCTTCTGGTGAAGTCTTGCCTTGGCCGAGGCGGGGGGGTAGGGGCGCTGAGGTTGCGACCGGAAAGATCGTCTTTGCGTCTGCGGCGTATGCATTCCCAGCGAACGCATAATTACGTGATTGTCCTTCAGACTCTGTAGCCAAGGGTCTGTCTTCTGGGAGAAGAGGCCCTGGCCATCAAAAGGTAGGTCCTGTATAGTGTACTGAAGTTCAGGTGGCAGGCCTGACACTTGCAGCCACGATATATGCCGCATGGCAATTCCAGAGGCGACGGTTCTAGCTGCCGAATCGGCGGCATCCAGCGAGGCCTGGAGGGAGGTCCGCACAACTTTCTTCTCTTCCTTCAGGAGAGCTGTGAATTCCTGCCGGGAGTCCTGCAGGATGAGCTCTGCAAACTTCCCTACTGCCTCCCAGGTGTTGCAGCTGTACCTACTCAGGAGGGCTTGCTGGTTCGTCACCCTGAGTTGGAGGCCTCCCACGGAATAGATCTTTCTCCCCAACAAATCCATTCGCCTGGCCTCCCTTGATTTAGGAGCAGGGGCTTGCTGGCCATGGTGCTCCCGTTCATTGACGGACTGTACAACCAATGAACAAGGAGGGGGGTGTATATACAGGTACTCGTATCCTTTGGAGGGTACCATGTATTTACGTTCAACCCCTCTGGCTGTGGGCGGTACGGATGCCGAGGATTGCCAGATGGTATCCGCTCTAGCCTGGATCGAGCGGATGAAGGGGAGGGCCACCCTAGTTGGGGCCTCCGCTGACAGTATACTGACAGCCGGGTCATCCACCTCAGGAACTTCCTCTACAGGCAAGCTGATATTGAGGGTGACGCAGCGCAGAAGGTCCTGGTGTGACCTGAGGTCGATTGGGGGCGGTCCAGATCGAGACGTCCCCGCCACCGCTTCATCCGGGGAAGAAGAGGATGAAACTCCAGGGACAAGTGGGTCTTGGATCGACTCCTGGTGTTGGGGGATGTCCTGAGGCGGCGGATATTGTGGGTCTAGTGCGTGGGCTGGAGATTCCTCCGTACCCGCCGGGGGAGGTCTGCTCACCGTGGTCTCTGGTGCCCGATGTTCAGAAGGGCCGAAGCGCGATGGTATATGCGGACCACCTTGGGTTTGGTGGTAGGCCCAAGGTATCCAAAAGGGCCACTGATGAGGTCCCTGGTGGTTATCCGAAAACCTATATGATGCAGTGTCTGCATGGGAGGAGATCAACAGATGACGAGACGGCCACGGGGGGGCGGAGACCGTTTGATGTGGGTCTCTGCGTCCACTCGAACCGTTCCTACGTGGTGCCGGAGAACAGTACCGAGAGTCGTGATGGTGCCGGGAGTGGGACCGGGACCTGCGACCAGCGCGGTGCCGGGAGGTCGACCGGTGCCTGGAATTGCCGTGCCGAGATCGGCTGCGAGAGGTACGGTGCCGCAAGTGGTGCCGAGATCTGGAGCGGTGCCGATAGTATCTGGACAGCGACCGGGACCTTGAACTGTGCCGCGAGTACGACCGGTACCTCGATGGGGAACGGTACCGGGACTGCAAGTGGCCAAGGGACTGGGATCGATGACAGGACCGGGAGTGCCTGCGGGACCTGGATCGGGACTGGTGGCGTTCAGTGGTACCGGGTGAAGAAGGTCTCATGAGGGCCGGCTTGCCTATTGACTGAAGAACCCGCACCGGCAGCACTGGGGGTTGAGGCAGCTCAGGCTCCATCAAGACAATCAAGTCCCATGCCGTGGAGAACGTCTCCGGAGCGGAGGGCACGATAAGCTCAACCACAGCGCGTGCCAGGGAGCTGGTAAGCATCGGACTCAACGGCTCTTGCGAGGCCGGAATCAACGGTGCGGACATCGGTGCCACGGCAGTTGACGGTGCCGGGCAGTCCGACTTGGCTAAGCGCTCAGACTGCGGAGTAGATATAGTAGCCGCAGGAGGCTTGTGCTTCTTGCTCCGTGGTGAGAGCGAACGGTGCCAGGTAGGAGCTTGGGTCAGTGATGGTTGATGTCGAAGAGCCTTCACTGTTGGCGTTCGCTCTGGTGCCGAAGAGGCACTTGTTCCCGGTGCCGCTGGCAGTGCCGACGACTGGGGAGTCAACGCTGCCTCCATCAGAAGTTGTTTTAGGCGAATGTCCTGCTTTTTTTTAGTCTGGGGCTTGAACACCTTACAGATGCGGCACTTGTCCGTAAGGTGGGATTCATCCAAGCACTTAAGACAGGAGTCGTGAGGGTCTCCTGGGGGCATTGGCCTATGACAGGCTGAGCATGGTTTGAAGCCCGGTGAACCGGGCATGGGCCCCGGTACCGGGCGAGGGGAAGGGGCTAAACCCCAATCCCTCTTACCTATCTACAAAAACTGCTACAGAACTAATAACTAAACACTAACTATACTTGAAGAAATCAAACTATATACACAATTACAATAGAAACGAGTGAATCGCTAGGGAGGTGGAGATCAGCTAAGCTGCGCTCCACTGTTCCAACGACCGACACGGGCGGTAAGAAGGAACTGAGGAGCGGAGGGGCTGGCAGAGGTATATATCCGGCACCATAGCGGAGCCACTCCAGGGGGCGCCCTGCCGGCCCACCGAGTGATGCTAGGGTAAAAATTTCCGACGAACCTGCACGCGGCGCATGCACACCTAACTGGAATGAATATGAGCAAGCACTCGAAGAAGAAACTTCTCATATGACTTAACACTGAATATTTGTTCTGCAGGGGAGCCTCAAGAGCCAGTGCTTTTTGCTACTTCCTACCATGGTGCCAAGAGAACAAGAACACGTGCACTCCCAGCAATAGAGATCTAGGATGATAATCAAAAGAGAACAAATAGTTATATATCTGTTTCTGTTTCAATACTTAAAATTATAAGGGCTCATCTGCCAGACTCTGTGAAATTATAGAACACTCTCTCTTGTTTAGGAAATTCCAAGGACCTCACTCCAGCCACTTTTTAGCTCATGGCATCACCCAGACACCATATGAAAACACAACTGCAGAAAGACAGACAAGGGATATGCGCACATATGCCAGGCAAGCACTAGAATTGAAAATAAATTTTATATACATACATATATATATACACACACACACACACACACACGCACACACATATATATACACACACACACACACACAGGAAGTCATTCATCTGTATTTTAAATTTGCCACAATTTTTAACCTATGAAATTAAAGTTTACCTTAAAAACTCTAAAATATTCTGGTAGTACAGAGGCAAACTTTCTGATTGTGTAAGCTTTGGCTTCTTCATTGTGATCAAGGGCTTTGTGAATACTTCTCCAGAGAATTACAGTAATCTCCAGTAAACTTGCCATGGCAGCCACATCGTTTATTGACAACACATTATTTAGCATCTGAAATGCAAACATTTGGAGATTAAAATAGCTAACACTGTATAATATGAATGCAGGTTAAAATTATGTGTCAAAAATTGAAAATCTTTTTCTGAACTCTTCATTTAACAAAGGAGCTATGTTTACTGTAGGGGGATGTGAATGCCACAATTCAGACTTAATCTGTGCATAAATACAGTCATTTTGATAGATCCATATTTGAATAAATACAATTGCAAAATAATTTCTACTATTGTATACTTACAATAACCATCAGCATGAGATAAGCACCCATTTTAAGTATTCCTGGAATTCCTCCCAGTTTACTCCTGCTACTCTACCTATTTGTCGCTCTCTCACGTAACAGTAGTGGCCTGATAGCCACTATTTCCTGTCTTCCTATCCCTAGAGATCCCCATTTGTTCCCCTTATGGTCTCCCTCTTTCATGTTCACTTTCCGGTCTGTCACAACACAAGTGCTATTTTAAAAAGTTGTTAGTGCTCAGCATAAAGTGAAAGCTTTATTTTACTTACACTTATATTCTCCTTTTCACTTTCTTCATCATCATCTTGATTTTCTTTTATTGCTCTCTGGATGCAGGCATTCAAGCAGCGCCGAATAGTGAGCATGAATTTAGCTAAATTTTAAAAGTAGATAATTTAGACAACCATTCCACTTAAGAACCCTTTATCAGCAACAGATATTACAGGTAATTATAAACATTATTTGGGGAAGTGGGAGATAAGAAGCAGACACAGCTAGTATATAAGATACCAAATCCATTAAAAGTAAATTTAATATATTTAAATATGAAACACTTGTGGCTTAAGTAATTATCACCCTTTCTGATCCAATCATTGCAAACAAAAACAACAACAAAAAATACACAGTCCCTTCGTGTGGTATTTTTCTCCAGAATTTATTTGGAATGGCTATTACTTCAATGGACTAGTCTCAAAACATGATGGCTGTGACACGGAGGCTCCTTGGCAACGGGTCCCATTATTTGCAAACTCTCACCTCAGAGCTAAGATACTCACTGCACCAAACTCTGTCTTACAGGAGATTTATCCATAATGAGTAACATATAAGGTATCTACAGAAAATTCCTGGTCAAGCCTCAATCGTTGTGAGATGTATGTATATATGGATAATATTTAAAGAATAAATGTATTTATATTGAAAGTATGCGTTATGGACTTAGAGTAAAAACTGAGCCTGGTCTAGACTAGAAGATTAGTTTCTTGAGTTCAGTGGTTAGGGTGTGAAAAATCCACAGCAGAGTGGCATTGTTAAACCAACCTAACCCCTCAGTGCAGACTGCACTAGGTCAATGGAAAAATTCTTCTATTGACCTAGCTACTTTCTCTTGAGGAAACAGATAACCTAGGATGATGGGTAGCATTTTAAATGTAGATGTATCCTAAGTCATCCAAGTAGTGTGTCTTGGTGAAGATTCATTCAAGTAAGAGGGAGCTGTCACTCAGACAGCGAGGTAATGAAAGGCTCTATTATCTACCCTTGCAAATAAGAACAATGGAAAGCCATCGAAGACAACAGCAAAAAATATAAACCACTTGGTGGTGACAAGGAACATTATAGCAGGCAGAAGATCACCCTGGTTATGAATAAAGACAAAAGACTGTTTTAAAATCACCAAGTGTAAGGAAAGGTTCTGCATCCATTGAAGAAATTCTTTAAGGAGCAGGGGACTTTCATGAATGTTTGGATCCTGATTCTTGTGAAACCAGCCAGCTCTCCACAGCATTGAACTTTCTGGGGGTAGGAGGCCTACTTTATTATATAGGAAAGGTAACTATTGACAAGAGTAGACCTAGGTTCACATTTTATTATTTTATTTTGTGTTGTTCCCATCACTTTCTCTCACTTCTCGTTAAATCTTTATTCTTTCTTAAACAAATCTACTTTTGTTTTATTTTAAGTGCTTACAAGCGCTGTGTGGTTTACAGGAATAATGGTTTAAGATAAAACTGGTAATCTCGGGTACACTGCACCTTTGGAGGCTGATGATCTGGAATTTCTGTGAATAACCAATGTCAGAGGCTTGAAAACAAGAAGGAATAATTCCAAGAGACTCAGGGTGCACCTATTGTTAACCTGCTATGTGAAGTTACGCAGGCATAGTCCGGAGAAGAGTGGTCGAGTGGCTGAAAGTCTGGTTGGTGTCAGGGAGAGGACATCCAGCTACCACAAGGAAGACTTCCTCTCCCTGGAGGAGGGGGTAAAAGTAACTGGGTCTTATGTGCTCTGAGACATAAATCCACAATATTTACAGAACACATAATTAGACTACTATCTTTGAAATCTCTCAGTGACCACATAATCACCCTCATCTCTAGAATGCATGTGTAGGGATTGTTCTTTGGGTGATCGGATGTCTTGAGCATGGAATCACTCTGTGCAGGTGTTTTTAGTTGCTACTGATCTACAGCTCTGCTCTTGTTTGATGATAACAGTCAGTGGTGTGTGTGTTCCCTCTGCGTGCTGTCCTGGCTCTGTGAAGATAGCTGACACAGCAAACCCTGAGAGAACCCCCAAAGACCACAGGCTCTAGTAAGGTATGAAGGAACGCGAGCCAGGTTTATTGTCAAACAAAGCACAGTAACAGTTTCCTATAGACTCCATAGGACATATACGAATATGTGCCCCCTGGCAATGGACACAGCTCAGTCAGTGGCGGGACTTTCCACTGCCCCCTAGGCTGACCAAAGACGCACACTCTGGGACCTACTTTTATACAGTTACAGGAGAGATTACTTATCCCTACTGATGTATTGAGGTACGGCCTCTTGGTTCATTAGGGTGCTATCTCACCTTTGATCATGTTGTTCCAGACATACAGATCTATCCATCATGCTGTCCTGTCTTTAAGATGCACCTGCCTGTTCCTTGTTATGTCTATGTAGTGTCCTTGTATCAGGCTGTCCGGGTGCCATCTTGGCACAAGTTCCTCTTATTAGCCCTTATGTGTGAACACACCTGCTTCTAACAACCCTCTTCTCACCAATTTCTGTGAGTGAGGCCTGCCTCTGACTTACAGCCCAGCTTTTGCTTAGCAGTGCCTGGAAGTACTTTGGTTCAGGCTTTAGGCCTCAGACTAGGCCTCTGACAAGAGTTTATGTTTCAGGGCCTCATCTTACTACAGCAAGTTCTTTATTTCTTTCTGACATTAGCAAGTTCTGGAAATAAAACCATTCTCCTGGGTTGCTTGCTGGCACGGATTCAATAGCATTCTTTGCTAGAAAGAAAAAAACTTCCTGCAATGTATCTCCCTGATACTGTTGGTCGAAAAACAATTTTCAACTAGGGAAATTTGGAAAAAAATTTCAGAAGAGACTTTTGTAGAGTCAGCCACTTGACAATACTGAAGGCCCCCAAGTATTGGAGACAAATTAAGTGTTAAACGAGTAATATAAAATTGATATTTCCAGGACTCTTGTAGTGTCCAATACTTTACCTATGTTGGTGGGAGCAGTATACTCATAAGCATACCGATAGAACTTTCTGGCTGCTGCGGGATTCATCTGGGTTAGCGTAACACAGCGTTCACACCATACCTCCTCAGGTTGATTAACAGGCAAGAAAGAGTTGAATAGGAGATTTACTAAGCGGCGTGACACAGGACGTGAATCAACTTCAAGGCGAGTCAGAAGATGCTCCATGGGACAAATTTTCCAGAACTTTTTTGTTTGTTTGTTTAAGTGAGAAGGGGAGGAAGTTAAAGGGACAATAGAAGAGGGGAAAAAGAAAAGAGATTACAATTTTTTTGTTAAGTGTACTTTCTGCACCAAAATATTGACTCTGAACAAAACTAAAATGTATTGTTTAAAAGTAAAATAGTAAAATCCATAGCGCTATTTAGCACCAGTAGTATAGCATTGTTCAGGAGCAATACAGCATATCAAGTGTATTAGTCAAATTCCAACTCATGCAATTACAATCCGGTGTACCTAAAATTCTTGATGCAGTTCAGTTTAGTAAGGAAGAATTTCTTACCTGCAGTAGTAAGACTTCGAAAATATCACCGCAAAAACTATTATTCAGGAATTTTACTCATGTCTCACACTCCCAACTTCAGAGAGGGTAGAATTCCCTACCTATGAAAATTTTAGGTTCTGAGGCAGCTGTAAGAGTGACTAGTGCATAAGCTCCCTTTCAGATATACCCACCAAAGGTTAGCCCATGCCATCAGCCACCACCTCAGTCCTGTCTCAATTACTGCATTACAGACATGTAATGCAGAAAGTAAATTCTTAGTTATGCCAATATTAATGCTACTACTCTATATCTGTCATTTTTGTGGCAAGGTCTTGAATTAATTAGGTCTATGCTTTTAGATATGGGATTTCAAAAAAGTTCTGCAATTGTTATTAGGCACTGAAAAATATTCTCTCTTCTGGCTCATTGATTGCAGCAGTATTTCCCTTGTGGTAACAAAATATAGTGTTACTGCATGCAGCTCAATAGATCAGCCTCTCCTAATAATCGCTTTGCTAACAACTGCTTAGTCAAACCATAATTTTCCAACATCCAAGACTTAACAAAAGTACACATTTCCTATTTCAAAAACAAAAAAAACAAGCAAAAAAATCTGGTTACTAACCTTTCATAACTGTTGTTCCTCGATGTTGCACATGTCCATTCCAGGTGTGTGTGCACCCTGTGCACAGTCATTAGAAGTTTTTTTCTTCAGTGGTACCCATCAGGACAGCTTAAGCCCTTTCTTCTGCCATGCACCAGTGCCAGAATGAAGGGCTCACCCGCCCCTGAGATCCCTCAGTTCCTTCTTGCTGGACCACTCTGAAGCAAAGGGCTAGGAGGGTGGGTCATGGAATGGACATGTACAACACCTCTCTATGAACAACAGTTATGAAAGTTTTCAGAGGGGCAGCCGTGTTACTCTGTTTCAGCAAAAACAATGAGGAGTCTTGTGGCACCTTAAAGGCTAACATTTATTAGACCATAAGCTTTCGTGAAAGGCTAGAAACAATTTTTTCTTTGAGTGATTGCACATGTATATTCCACTCTGTGACTCTCAAGCCATAACGTACAATGAGTTTATGTACACAGACTGGAGTACAATTTGTCCAAATTTAGCATCATTTCTGGAGTACAGAGTACTGGCATAATAGGATGCAAAACGTATGAACTGAAAACTAGACTGCCATTCTACAAATGTCCTGGATTCCGATTTGAGCAAGGAACACTGTAGAGACTAACTGTCATATCATGGAATGTGAGGTCAGTCTGTCCCACAGGGAAATGCCAGCCAGAGCATAAACATGAAGGCAGAAAGTTATCCAAAACATAATTCTTTGTCAGGAGACAGGATGACCCTTCATTCTGTCTACTATGGTCACCAATAGCTGGGTTCACAAACAAAACACTTTAGTCCTCCCTACGTAGGATGCCAACACTCTTCTGACATTTAAGGTGTGCAAATGTTGCTCCTCTATTGGCATGTGATTTGGGGTAAAATGTAGGAAAGTAAATCGACTGGTTAATATGAAAATTAAATACCACTTTTGAGAGAAATCTTGGATGAGGGCACGAGTACACCTTATCCTTAAAAGAATATTGTATAAGGTGGTTCGGATGTCAGAGCACACAATTTGGCTACCTTCCTGTCTGAAGCGATAGTTACCAGGAAAGGCACCTTTAGAGATAGGTGCAGTAAGGAACATGTTGTTAGAGGATCAAACGGTGGCCCCATGAACTTTGACAAATCTAAAGTTCAAGTTCTGGTGGGGATAGATGCCCTTATTTGAGGGTACAACATTTCCAGTCTCCTCACAAATCTGATTGTTATATCATTAGAAAATATAGAATGATTATCCACATAGGGATGGAAAACTGATATTGCTACCAGAATAATTTGGTAGAAGATTTCTTTGATAGAAGAACCATTAACGACTGCTGTTTTAGGTGCAATAAATAGTCCAGAATATGCTGGATAGAGGATTGCATTGGCGAGACCCCAAACTGACAAGACCAGACAGAAAAAGGCCTCCATTTTTGACATGTAAGCAGCTCTGGCAACTCATTGCAGAAAAATTCCCAGGGAGGGAAAAGGACATGGAGAGCAAGCCTGCTTCAGTCTAGTGAAGAAGGAAGGTCCTAAGGGACAGTGCTGGAGAGTGAGCCCACCCTGCATTCACCCTGCAGCGGTGGCTCTGCATGTCGTGCCCTGGCACATTAAGTCGCAGCACTGCTCAGTTTTGGCCCAGTTGCCCCTCTGTTATCATGACGGAGGAGTGGCCAGGCCAAACCTGGGTAACACTGTGATCCCGTGCACCAGGGTTTTTTTAGTTTTATGGTGTTTTATTTTGTTATTTCGCATTCGCGAAATATACGAGGCTCTAAATATGTGGCTCCAGGCTTTACTTACCACACACTATTCAAACCCTGCCCAGAAGGCAGAATTATTGATCTCCTCAGACTTTTTCTATGGTACCCATTACAGTATTTCTTCACAAACATTAATATTCTCTTTTCACACTATCCCTCTGAAATGAGAGGGTAGGATCATCCACATTTTATAGATGGGGAACTGAAGCAGAGAGAGATTCGGGTCAGAAGTACCTACTAATTTTCTGTGCCCAATTTGAGAAACTTAGGACTTGATTTTTTGAGAATATGTAGCATAATACAGCAATTATTATGTTCAAAGCATGATTTCAGTTGAAGTCAATGGGAGCTCTGAGTGTTTAGTACTTCTGCAAGTCATACCCCAGGGTCTCAAGACAGGCACCCAGAAAATAAGGAACGCAATTATTAGTGGCTGTCTCTGAAAAATTTGGTTAAGTGACCTCCTACCATCATATATGAACTCTGTGGCAGAAGCCTGAATAGAACCCAATTCTCCAGCATTCATCAGCTGCCTCAACTGTGAAACCAACTTTCTCTTTCTGAAATGCCCTGCCTCATTCACCACACACCCTCCATCTTCTGCAACAAATGAGGCAGGAGTCCTACAGATAACAGCCTGTTTTACTACACAACTTGATTGATCCAGTGGGGGGAAAAAAGTGAACATGTAATTAAGGACCGATATAATGCACAGGCAGGTTTAATACTGGCATTTCCTAGTGTGCTTGAAACTTAATAATGTTCTTTTAATACTGCCTTTTTTAATAAGGCTAAGTTTTTTGTGTGCAACTTCCTAAACACACCCAAACAAATTCTATCACGTGCCAACACATTAACAACTACAGATCAGACAGGCTCCCAATTCTCAGTTCCAGTGCCTGGATCTGGCACAGCCTGGAGCAACCAGGAACTGCAATTGCAGGGGAAGTTCGGCTCAATCAGCTGAAGTTCTGGGATGCAGCACATTTTTAATAGGCAACTTTAATAACAGGCAGTTTTATGAGCCCCCATCCTTTCACGTATTTATACCTGCTCCTGTATTTTTTACTTCATACATCTGATGAAGTGGGCTGTAGCCCACGAAAGCTTATACCCAAATAAATCTGTTCGTCTCTAAGATGTCACAAGAACTCCTTGTTGTTTTTGCTGATACAGACTAACATGGCTACCACTGAAACCTTCAATAAAATAAATGATTCATACTCTAATAGCAATAACCATGTCAGCATGGACACTTGTACTACAAGATACTGGTGCATTTTTAGGATGGCTGAACCTCATACCTCTTGGTAAACCTAAAGTATGTGACAGCACATGACCACTGTGGATTTTCATACTGGAAACTAAAATAATACAGCCCCATTCCCAGAAATTGCTGCTCTTGGCCCAAGATACACGTTGACATGAAAACTGAAATTTTCTGTCTTTTCAAATCTCAAAATCTTATTAAAATTTAAAATATGAAAAAAACATTGATAGATGAGATTTGCAAACAAGTCTAGAATCATGTCCTCTGAGACTAGTATTAGCATCACAGTGATCTTTCTGCCACTCCATGCTAGCTTTACTGAAGAGAGGGCTATTGGGAAATCCTGCTTTGGCATCAGTATTTTAGTTAGACGCAGACTTCACAAACTTTTTCAGAGTAGGGTCTATTTCAGAGGTGACACCTCCTCTGTTTGGAACTCTGCAGCAAATATTGAACTGCTTTACATTTTCTTTAAAAAAGGATAATTTTATTTCATCTCCCCATCCCATCTCTTCCATTTCTCTCTCCCCTCCATGTTTCCTTACACATTATTCTCTGTGACTTGTTTCCCTTCTTCTTTGATCTCATGGACATTCTTTCTCCAGTAGTGGCCCTGCCCCAGAAGCAGCTTCTGTTTTTAATTCTCCTGCCAGTTCTGGTCCCAGAGGGCTGATTCCATACTTTCTCTTTTTCTTAAGTAGCTACTGGCCCAACAGAAAAAGGCAAGAGCTGAAACTATTCTCAGTTCCTTTTTTAACAAGAGGTATCAATCAAGAATACACTAAAGTTACTAAGAATCTAAGAGGAAAAGATAAACTTATTCAATGGAAAGTTTGATCCTCATTTAAGGTAACAAAAATTCTGATGCAGTAATCTCCTGATGTGGCAATATTTCCTAGTGATGCCCCTGATTCCACTGAAACAATCATGGAGTGGCAGGAAGATTACAGGACACTAGATTTAGTCTCATGGTACTTAACAAGAATCTAGACAACCAGAACATTAACTTAATTTTCAATTATATAGCAGGAAATGCTTAAATACCACTATCCAGGATTTTACATCTCAAACCTCTAATGGGACACACATGAACAATAAAACGATTTCCTGCAAGTCTCTGAAAATTATTGGTTAAGTATTCTAATAACTGATTGACTGTGGTATTGATAAATATACATCTTTCAGAATAAATTGCCTTGTTCTGTTTACATCTCCTGTGTGCTGCCTAACAAGTCCTAATCATCCTACCTTAGCAGCCCTGACAGCCTTAATTTTCAGCAGCATATCAACAAACGCCACTCGCACTTTCTCAGAATTGTCATGGAGACTGTATTTTACTGTTGGCAGGAGCTGTTCCAATAATGGGTGACTTAGTTTGTTGTCCAAAATTATAGGCAGACACTGCAACAGAAATATCACAATGAATAAAAAAAACCACTAGACAAACAGCAGACATACAAAAACTATACTAAAATTATTAAAATTACTAAACTTAAGGCTAAATATAGTGGCAGATGTTTCATTTATGTATTTTTTCTATAATTATCTTTTAAAAGAAAGTATTAAAGAGCAACTCAAAATCTCTTATTAATTCCCTCTCATTTCAGATTAAGGGGTTTTATACTGTAAGATCTTTTGACCTGAGGCAGTGTTTTTGTTCATCTCTTGTACTTGAGGAATACATGCTTATGCCCAGGAAGTCAGTCTTTCTGATATTTATTAGATGGAGTTGACCAATCAGTCCTGGTATACTGAACAACTATCTGGGGAACAGCCTTCTCCAACACACAGACAGTAATATATGCATCCAACCATGGGAAGACTGACAGTGAGGTACAAAACACAACACTTAAATCCAGTCTTTTTTCTTCCAGGTCTCTCTCTCTGGATCACACATGATGCCTTGGAACCAAGCTGGAAACATTTTCTACACAGTTCTGTGATTAAGTATAATTTTTAAGTTATTTACAGTTATCTGAACATGAAAGTCTGGTCAAAATACCAAACCAAGAGCATGGAGAGGAGGTCTTTCCAACTTCAGATAGCCAGAGAGAGAGGAATTGAGGTGGTCAGGGATCACATATCTACTCAAACTCAGCTCTAAATGTTTGGTGACATAAGGGGTTGCTTGTTCATTCCCAGAAGGCATTTTTTCTAGAAGGTTTGCAAAACTTAAATATCAGGAAGTACATCTCAAGGAAAATTATGCAAAGACCAACTCGGAGAAAAATCAAAAGGTTTTATAAAAAGCACGCCTTCTACTGAAGTTGACCCTTAATAACCTCCGTCACATGCTTCAAGGAAAACCTAAAAATTTACTGTCAATACAAGTTTTTAAAGTCTGCATATTAAAAACTTACCTTAAAAACAGAACAACGAACATCAGCTGAAGTCACATCAAAAGCCAGATCTCCAATTAGTTTTTTTAAAAGCTCAGCAAGGATGGTTGCAGGAATCATGTCCCAGTATTTGGATGTTATTTTACTAACACCAAGTACCCCTGTAGACCGGACCAATGGTTGAGGATCTTCTAAAAGACTCTATAAACAAAGAAAAAGAGGAAACAAATTTCATGTATGCATCATCATGCTGTCTGTTAATATTTAAAATAAGAAACAAAAATCATCACTATTAGCATTTAACCAAACCATACAACCAAACCATACAAGATGTGATAGTATGAAATATTTCCATATCTGGAATATTCTCCAAATGAGTATTTATTGCAATTATTAAACAATTTTTAGTTAGAAAACAAAAGAAAGAATAAAATATTGGCAATGACTTTCAAAAACATCACCCTAAAGTTACGCTCTTAGAGTAGAATTTTCAAAAGTGAAAGTCAATGAGACTTGTGCATGAAAATCACTTTAACAATTGAAAAATCTCACCCCTAAGGTTCATCTTTATGCACCTAATTGTCAAGTCTCCCTGTTTGTGAGGGAATGACCTTAAAACCTGGAAATTCCAGGTATCTTCAATGATCAAATATTTGTTCTTGTGAATACAACAATAAGTTTTCCCAAACAGAATAAAACATTGCTTTAGGAATAAACTGGCCAGCCCTCATGTTTCTAATTCATTGTTTTAATTCTTAACTCCCCCAGACTTCTGTTTAGATACTCCATCACAGAAGCTGCAGATATTAAAAATTAGGCATTCATTGTAGAACCACGTCAAGTAATCTAGTGTAGAGCCCTTCTCACCCATTGTATCCTGAGTAAATAGGACATGAATGTACGCAACCAGTGTCATCTGGCTTTCCTAAGCTCGCTCTCAGGTTTTTGAACCATACTTGTAGCTCAATTAATGTAAACCGAGACCCCTACTTCATTAGCATTCAGACCCCTTTCCAAAACCTTGCTATTCTACCAGAAATCAGAGAGTGCACAAGGTTAAAGGAATTTAATTGCATATTTCTGCACTCTTTCCTGTGGGTAACATTCTCAATCCCCTTATGCTATTAATTGCAGTACATGTATTTCAAATGGTCTTACTGCCAAGTAAATTGTGCTAAATATTTAACTTAACATTTTGTTTTCACATGGTCTTCATGAAAACTTACAAAAAGTTCTTCAAACTGTTTCTGAATCTCATTATCCATATCCTCATTATTAAAATGGGGATCACGAATAGGAAATGCTTCAACAAACAATAATGCTGCATTTGATCGAACTTCTGAGTTTCTGGCCTGTTACAAAGGAGAAGAAAAGAAAAGACATTGTTCATAAAATTGGTACTCTTTATTAAAACTTATTTGACAAATATTCTTCAAATCACCATTATCAGTTTAGTACTTCTAATCAAGTAGGAATTTAATAAACTAATTTTGGATTAAACAATTTATAACAACTTCTACATCTCACAATTCAAAGTTCTGCCCAACCAGTAAATTTTAGGTTAGCTGTAAATTGAGTTCTCAGAGCATATTGGCTTCAAAGATGCAGAGGATTCACACTTGGAGGAGTGCCATCTTGTGTAGGCCTAAAATAGTTAAAGTCAGTTAGCACTGCTACAGGCCTTCAAACATGTGCTCTGTGGTAGAGAGGCTGCAGCTATAAAAAGGTGGTACTTTGGTCTCAACTCTTAAATTAGTGCTCAGAATATGGAAACTGAATTTAAACAAACATACTAGGGGCTTTTATCGAGGACCAGAGGAGGGCGAAGAGGGAGAAAAAAGGTCATCCTCTGACACCTTTGGTGTTTGTCGCTACTTGACAAAAAGTAGAAATTTCATAGGGATTTCTTTAATTAGTTTGAACATTTCATTTAATTAAACAAATAACCAAAAACTTAAGTATATCACCCATCATACTCTTCAAGTAGTATGTGTATGAAAAGAATTTGAAAATTTAATTTACTCCTTAAATTCAGAAAAGGCAATCTTGTAATAGCCTAAAATTAGAATTTACAATAAGCAAGCGTTTTTGCATCAGTATCTCCTATATCTGTCTGAAATGACTGAAAATAGCCCTGGTCCTAGCAAACACAAGAATGCAAAACACAAGAATACTTAGTAGCTTTAAAAGAGAGGATAAAACAGTTACCTACCCTTCGAAACTGTTGTTCTTCGAGATGTGTTGCTCATGTCCATTCCATTCTAGGTGTGCGCGCACCCATCTATGCAGTCATTTGAGATTTTTGCCTTAGTGGTATCTGAAGGATCAGCTGTGGCACTCTCTGGAGTGCCGCGCTAATGTGTCGGTACATTAGGTGCCACCAGCCCTGTGCCCTCTCAGTTCCTTCTTGCCGGCAACTCCAACAGAAGGCTGCATAATGGACATGAGAAACACATCTCGAAGAACAGTTACAAAAAGGTAAGTAACCATTTTTTCTTCGAGTGCTTGCTCATGTCGATACCATTCTAGGTGACTCACAAGCAGTGTCCATAGAGGTGGGCTCAAAGTTCATGGTCACGCAGCTTGCAGTACTGCTTTACCACAGCCAGCGAAATCACAAGCTTGTTGTGTATGTGCATAATAAGATGCGAACATGTGGGAAAATGACTACGCAGTGGCCCTACAGATCTCTTGGATTGGTACCTGCGCCAGGAAGGCCACTGATGACATTTGTGCCTAGTTTGTGTCACGACTGCCAGCGGAGGCACTTCTGCCAGCTCATAGCGGTAGTGGATGTAGGCAGCGATCCAGGATACAATCCTTTCAGCAGACCCATCTTCCACTGCAACGAACAACTGCCTTATGGAAAACCTTTGTCCTATCTGTGTAAAAGGCCAGTGCCCTCCTGACGTCCAAGGTGTCCAACCTCCATTCTTCATCTGACGTCTGAGGCTTTGGGAAGAAGACAGGTAAGTATATGTCCTGACGCTTTCATTCACAGCAGACATGACCAGTGATGTTGCTGGAGGGTGCATGCAGGAGGTATTTGAACCCTTTTGCAAGGATGTAATACTTCTTTTCCACCTTCTAAAAAGTTGGTGGAATGGAAGAGGGGGTTTGCAACACCGATTTGGCAATTTTAAGGACCCCTAGGTGCTGGGGTTCAGCATGCTGCCCCCAAATTGGATGAGGCACTGCATTCCAATTCCGGTGCTGGTGGTGCCAGGGCCAGTTGGTCCGAGGTGTCCAAGGACGGCTGGTGGGAACACAGGACTGGCATTAATGGCATTCCCAATGGGTTCCAATACAGCCATTGAGCAGGCCACTGCCCCTGCTGCATGTTGTCATTGCAGGTGGTGTGCCGGTCTCATGAGTCAGCAGTGCATCACCCCTTCTTGGTAAGGAGCTGAACTCCCAGTTCAACTCGGACCACTGCCCTTCTGGTGACCAGGGCGGAGCCTGAGTCTGCTGACTCACTTTGGTCGGTGACCGGTGAGGCAACGGCAAGAAACAGCCCCTTCCCAATGAACAGTAGTGGGGGAAGGAGACTGGTGCCATGACAAGGAGCAGCCACGTCTGGGTGGGGACCAACATCTGGGAGACGATCTAGGCGAAGGTGAACTGGGCCGAGGTGCTCTCTGACAGGAAGCTCGCCAGTACTGGTTATACAGGAACCGGTGCTTAGACTCCGGTGTCCCATGTCTTGTAGGTGGAGAGCACGTTGAGGACCTGGGCCTTCTAGTCGGCAACCTAGGATACAATGCCGGAGTTCGAAACCATGGAGATGGAGATCTGCACCTGTGGTCTGGTGATTGAGGTTGCTCCACCACCGTATGAGGTGGTCCCATGATCAGCTTGCCCTTAAATGTCGGAGTCTTAGTTGAATCTGCCGCCTGGTGTAGCATCTGTGGTGGCAGTTGGCCTACTTGCTCTTCAGCCACTGGGGCCACTTTGGGCAATGAGGACCCTGGGAGAGACTGTGGTCCCCTACCACTTCCCGGAGTTGGATCTCTGGTCGAGCAGGGGGGTCCGACCTCCACGGTACCTCCATGAAGGGCACATGCCCTGACACTGGCCAGGAGCCGGGAGGCTCTTCTTCTTTTGCCACTTCTTAGGCAAGCCAACCCTACGGATACGCGAAGGCAAAAATGCCTCTGACAACCGTGCATGTGGGCACGCACACACCTAGAATGGAGTCAGCATGAGCAAGCACTCAAAGAAGAAAGCATTTTATGAGTTGCAAGTAAATGAAGGCTTTTGTTCCACTGACTCACCTGGCAGATGAAGCTTTTTTAAAAATACCACTGAAACCTAACTTAAGAAGAGTAGATTGCCTTCATACATTACATTAAGGTTGCAAGGCAACAGTTGCCAGATACACGGAGGGAGTCAGAAAAACAGTCTGAAAAGTAAGTACGTTTTCCTACAAAAACTACTAAAGTGAAAGGTGCCTTAGAAATTCAGATACGGTTCTGCTATTTGTTGTAGTGATGAAATTATTTGAACTGAGAATTAGGAATAGCATCATCATTAACTATACACAAGAAAAAATAATGCTTTTATATAAAAGTCTAATTGCATGGCTATTCTATTGCCATGTGTTCATCTAAATCTCAGATGTATTTCATAAAGGAAATGTAATACTGCACATTAGATACACTATTTTCAAATCACTTGTAATTCATGTATTTCTCAACCTTATTGTTTCCGGACTGAACAAAGATTACACTTTTAAGTTCTGCTGTTTGGATTAGTGCAACATAACCCACAACTATGCAACCTTTAGAAGTGTAAAATGTATATTAATTATTATTTGTATTACTATAGTATTTGGAGGCCCTAGTATGGACCAGCCTAGGTACTAACGTTAACAAATAACCACCACTTCATGAAACTAATATAGACCATACTGGAGGACTCAAGATTCTTCATGAACTTTTGTGGCAAACAAAGCTGATGACGACAGTAGAATGGCCTCCCAAAGAGTATTGTCTTAGCACCTGCATTATACAACATCTATACAAACAACCTCAGGAAAAGATGCTTTATCTATGTAGATGATCTGTGCACGAACACACACACACACACACCCCACAAGGAGTTTGACATTAATAGTTTGGTGAATGCACCTAACCTAGCCAAGTACAGCAAAAGATTTATCATCTGGCATGTGGGGAGAGAACTGGGGCAAGGAGGGGGGGAAGGGTAATCAAAAAATGCCCGTCAACTAAGACTTACACTTACCATTGGACTATCCAATTTCAAAGAATTAGAATACAATAAAAGCAATAAAGATTAAAATAGTATACAGGTACTCACCAACCTAGTAGCAGTACTGCACTGTAGAATGGTTGGTTTCTTGAAGCACTTAGGTGTATACAGGTAAAATTTTCTATACAGTAGGTTATCTTATATCACTATGGGCAGTGCATGGCATACACTCAGATCACTAAAAATACACTTAAAACTATACTGAACATAATTTAATCTTTCTTTGATGACTCAGAAGGCACTTCAGGATCTCGCAGTGCCTCAGTGTCATCATTATCAACATCAATTCTCATTACAGATGTAGACGGTGCAGGAGATAGGATCATGACAGATTCAGCACAATGACAAACCCTGGAAGCTTCTTTTTGAATAAATCCCTGATATCAGCTTGCTTATCATCTCTGCCTCTCTTGCATCAAAAAAAAAAAAAAACAAAAAACAAAAAACAAAAAAAAAAAGGGTGCAGAATGTGCAATTGCCTCACCTCCTGGGCAGTATACTAGTCCCGGTTACTAAACTGAAGATTTGTATTGGGAGATATGAGAAATGCCAGTTAATAGAGCTTCCTGGTTGATAAAGTGCCAGATAATACAGTTTTTACTCCTGAGAAATTCTGCACCACTGCACATGCACAGAATTTATGTCCCCTGTAGATTTCTTTGCTTCCCCACAGAAAACGGACTTTCTGACAGGGAAGCCACAAGAGCGGTCATGCCACTATCCCCAGCAGTATGTTTCAGGTGCCATGGGCAGCCAGCAGAGATGTAAATCATTGTGGGGCAGGAGGCAAGACTGGGGAAGACCCGGCTGGTGGCTCCTACCCTGCACCGGGCACAGCTGCTACTCCCAGCTGTGCAGTATGTGACTTCCTCTTCCCCTGCATGGCATCTGGGGCCACCCCCCGATTTCTCCAACTGCAGAAAGCTCTGCAAATTACCCCCCATCCCTGCTTCCTGCACCCATCTTTCCTCAGCTGCAGGGGTAGGGATCCCTGTACAGGGAGCTGCTCCCCCATCTGCCTAACGCCTGTGCATTCAGACCCCCTCATATCCAGAGCCTCTCACCAAGCCTTAACCCCCACACTCAGACCCCTCTCCAAATGAGCTCCATTCCCCTGCACCTGGACTACCGCATTGAGCCACCAGCACACGGATTCCCACCTCACCGAGCCACAACCAGCTACACCTGGATCCCAAGCCCACTGAGCCCCACTTCCCCAGCCTCAGGATCCCTCACTAAGCCCCTCACACCCAGACCCCCCTGTTGAGCTCTATCTACCCCTACTCAAACCCCCCACCACCTTCATCTGGACGCCCCTGCAGAGTCCCATTACTGTTGCACCCAGAACCCTCACCCCCCAACAAACCCCTGTGAACCCAGATCTTCCCCATACCTGGATTCCCCACTTAGCTGCCTGCACCCAGATTACTCTACACAGAATGCTCTCAACCCACACCTGGATTCCCTCACATTAAGCCCCTCCAC
The DNA here is from genome assembly GCF_025201925.1 of Gopherus flavomarginatus. Lineage (NCBI taxonomy): Eukaryota > Metazoa > Chordata > Testudines > Testudinidae > Gopherus > Gopherus flavomarginatus. The sequence continues at coordinate 22,737,840 of NC_066618.1, forward strand.
TTTTGGATCCTGCCTTGCTGAGCCTGCCTGCCCACACCTGGTTCACCTGGCATGGAGGAGCAGGGCCCTGGGATGATTCTGGGGCAGGCCTGAGCCTTGAACTGTGCCGGGTTGGGCATAGCCTCACCACTGGTTCCTTGTCCTGGATGGGAGCTGCACAGTGATCTCCCACCTCTATGCAGCCAGTGGTCTGTGCACCCCAGTGCCATGCTGTAGCCTCCACATTTACATGACAAATAAAATCTTAAAATAGTGTGTGTGGAATTTTTAATTTTTTTGGTGCAGAACGCCCTCAGTAGCATACTGTGTACCCAAACAATAAGAGGCAAAGAAGCGAAGATGCGAGTCAGTGTATTGGCTGCTTGCACAAAGCTGATGAAGGATGAGCCAGCTGGCTGAAATTGGAAAGTTTTCTCCTTTGGGATCTCTCTCTAAAGTAGATAATCTGACTGCCGGAAATACTTCTGGGAATACTGTCGGTATTGTTGCTACTGTCATTGTTGACCCTCGTGGAAACATCTATCACTGGGCTATAAACTCCCAGCAAACAAGCGACAATGCTTGAAACCCAATGAATGCATTACACCTGGAAAAAACAAACTAATCTAACTCTAACACTAAGGTACTAACTATATACCAAAAAAAACAAAAAACAAAAAAAACCTTTGAGTTAATAAGAAAAGGGTGAGGTAAATACCACACAGAACACTCCGACTTAAGCTGCAGACGGTGAGAAGGAAGTGAGGAGGGTCAGGGCAGGGTGGCTCATAAATAGCTATGGGAGGGGCTACGAGGGACAGAGGGCAAGAGTACTGCTTAGCAATGTTCTCTGGCTTCAGTGTGCATGGCGCATGCGCACCTGAGTGGAATACATATCTGCAGCTACTCACTCAAAGAGGAACTAGAGTGGTGGCAGGTCTGCATCTCCCTATATTCCCTCATCCTGGAGCACGAGGGTGTCTACAGTACAGGCACAGACACTGTTGATGAAACTCTTCAATCCAGAGTGCACAGGTACCCACACACATCCTGATGTGAATCACACACAGGGATGCTATTTAAAGAAGAATTAGCTGAACATGACAGAATGACATTGTGGCCAAAAGGGTAATGGAATCCTTGGATGTATAAACAGGGGACTAGCAAGTAGGAGTAGGGAGGTTCTATTACTGCAAGTGCTACTGGAATAGTGTGTTCAAGGAGAAGTTTTGAAAGATTGGAAAAAGTTCAGAGATGATCCACGACAATGATTAAATTATTTGAAAATACACCAACAAAAACTGAAGTTTAACTATTGGGTAAGTGTTAATTTCACCATACACACAAACCAATGAAAAAAAATATTTTCACCAATAAACAAAATTTACAGAGAGGCAAAGTACAAAAACCCGCTGCTTGAGAACTCTGATTTAAGCATTTTTACTTCATATATTTTGACAAGCAATGTTGACAGTTTGTGTTTCAATAGTTATAAAGCTCTAAATGTTTGAAAAACCTCAGTGTCTACTGCCAGTAAAAATTATTCTGACTCCCCCCACCATTAATTTCCTGCAACTGTGAAAATTTAAATTGTTAAAAATAAAACATACTTTAAAAACAATTATATCCGTTGACATCATTAAAAAATAAAAATTAAATTCTACCAAGCCCACTTGTAAAGAAAGATTCAAGGACCTCAATCTTTTTATCTTAAAGAGAAAAGATTAAGAGGTGACTAATTCAAAGTCTATAATATCCACAGAAATTTTTATGTGGGCTGTTCAGTCTAGTAGACAAAGGTATAAGAAAAGCCAATGGCTAGAAGCTGAAGCTAGACAAATTTAGACTGGAAATAAGGTGCCAATTTTTAACAGTGATGGTAATTAACCACTGGAGCAATTTATCAAGGGTTATGATGTATTCTCCATTACTTGGAATTTTTAAAAATGAGGTCTGGATGTTTTTCTAAAGTTACCTGTTCACTGCACATTGCTGTCAGCACTGTGTAAGGCACATGTAGCTACACACCACAGCAAAAAGCAGGCTGCATCCATACCACAGTGCACAGTAACACTTGTCAGTGAAAGGCTCTAGCTAGGCATGTAAAAGTTTGATCGGTTAACCATTAACTGAAACTAGTAAGTGAAACCTAACAGTTAAACGGTTCTGCTACCCTGTGCACCTGGGGATCCTGGCCGCAGGTCCCGTGCCCAGGGATCCCAGCTCCCTGGGTAAAATGTGGGGGTGCTGCACCCCCCTCACACACACACCCCTTAGCTCCCTGGTTAAACATTTAACTGATAGAATTTTAATAGATTATACAGTTACTGCTTTTACATGTGATTTACATCACTAGTTCTGACAAGGGGAAAGCAGATCTCTGCTACTCAAACCCTTCCCTGTTGCCTCCCTTCTGCTAGAGCCCTTTCCTGCTGCTGGATTCTCTCTCTACAGCAGATGAAGGCTCCAGCAGCAGGAAGCTGGTGGAGCCTTTCCCCACCGCCTCCTCACTGATGGAACCTTTCCCAACTGACAGTTTCTCCCTATAGTGGGGGAAGACTCCAACAGTGGGAAGGCAGGGAGATACTAGACAAGGAAGGACTGTTTGTGAGAGCCATGTAGGGTATATGCCCGGGTATAGACTCACAGGCTTCAGGCGTGCCTTTACTCACCATAGCACTGTAGATAGTGAGGCATTGCTTTTTATATCCATCTTGGGGGCGCGGGGGGAACTAGCCATGGAGAGAGAGATGCTCCAGTTCAAACTGGAAGCAATTCAGGGAAATCTAATGGCCTATGCTATGCAGGTCAGACTAGATGATCACAATAGTCCCTTCTGCCTCAATCTTTGAAACAAACATAGCAATATTTGTATATATAGATATGTTTAAAAATTCTGAAACAAGACAATCCACTGCAAACACTTCTCCCTTTGGGAACAGGATGAGAGAACAAATATGAAAGTTTTTAGTCACATTGCTTAATGCACTAGTGGAAGGCACAGTTTAAGTGCCAGTGATGAGCACAGTATAAGAACCTGTATACGACACAATTATGAGGTCCCATTCCTTTTAGTTCTCCATCCTTTAAAGCCACTTCGGATACAATTAAGCTCCAAGTTTTACAGAACCCCATTTTCAGAGACATTTTGTTTTAATACAACTATTAAAAATTGTAATATTTTAAAGAAAAAAATCAATGTGAATGTTAGCCTCAAATTGCAGTTAGTGTATCCAGTAAAGGAGAATTACCTTTAATGCTCTCCAAAGGATAGGTTGATACAATCTGTACAACATTTCTTCAACTCCCTGACGAACTTTACTTTGTTTGTGAAAGTAACTCAGAAACTGTCAAAGAAAAACCAATGTTAATGCATGAAATAAATTTCATAAGCTAGGTTCAATATATTTGAGAAAAGCAGCTTGTTTTATTCCACTATGTCTTTAGTCTGTATAAATACAATAAAACTACTTAGACAAGAGATACCATTATTTTAGGTCAAGGTAGTCTATGTACTAAAGTATTCTCATTTTCAAATAGGAAAAGCAGAAAGAGGTATTGTCTCTCACTAGCTCAGATCTATAGAGATGTGCACTTAGGAAGGGCAAAATCCTGATAAGAGTGCCTTCTTCTCAGCTCCTTTTCATCCTTATTTATTTATCTATAATTTTTCAGGGAGAAGAGGAGAAGACAGACAGAAACTTTAGTGCTGAGGAAGCATATATGACAGGCACAAACACCCCTTTATATTATTAAATATAAAGGAATGTTACTTAGTAGCTTATGTCCTCCAAATACATTACTACAGTAGATTATTTATTATTAAAGAAATGGACACATGACCTGGTCAGAAGAGGGCATATTCACTCCATGTAATACACAAGATTTAAAAGCTTGTATTTAGCAGTATCTAATACTGAGGTCCTCAGCTTTTCCTCAATTCAACTATAAAAACTAAAAACAGAATAGCACAAAGAGAAGGAACAAAGATAAAATTGCAGGACTACTTGTGCCACTTGCTCAGAGGTGTTAAAGGGCAGCTCCTCCATTTGAAGCGTTCCATCAGAACTCTAAATGCAATTACCTCTCAGTGGAATATTTCAAGTACTTAAAATGAAAGTTAGCCCATAAATGAAAGAAAGTCCATAAGTGAGAATCTTCAGAGGTAAGATGTGTATTATGTATCTAGCACAAATTTTGGCTGAGGAAAGGAAGTAGAGATTTGGGGTGGGCGGAGGGGAGTGTTGAGTCAAGAGGCCATGGAATTTCTCTGATAATGATGGGCTAACTCCATAATCCATGGAATTCTGTTTTAATTATGAACAAACTCAACATCACTTATTTATGGGTGGATAACAATGATTTTTTTAAATGAAGTTGAATTCAAGTTTAATTCAGATTTTTGTATTCATAGATTATAAAACTGGAAGAAAAAAATATCTGTCAAATTACTCAGGCAAATTATTTGTATATATTTCTTTAATTTCCTAATTGTCACTGGAATTTCAGATTTTTAAAAGACTGTTCTCGTCTACTAAGAAGTTTCACTTGAAAGGTTCATCTATGCTGAAAAAAGACCAAGGCCTCATTAACATCTTTACTGTTAAACACCACAAACATTTATAAGTGAATAGCACATGCTTTATTTGCAGCCACCACCACCTGATATTTTTAACTATCCCCAGTCCAAAAAGGTGAAATGTTTTGACCAGACTATATATTTCGTCAGGTTTGTAGTTAGGAGCAAAAGACCCATTGACTTTGAAGTCACTTTGGTGCTTTTAAAAAAAAAAGACCTCTCTTAGGTGCCTAAATATAGGGTTTTGAAAACTTTAGTCTGTGTGTATAAGAAGTTCACAATAACTTTGTTAAATGTACAGTAACTCCTCGCTTAATGTTGTAGTTAGGTTCTTAAAAAATGCGACTTTAAGTGAAATGATGTTAAGTGAATCCAATTTCCCCATAAGAATTAATGTAAATAGGGAAGGTTAGGTTCCAGGGCAAGTTTTTTCACCAGACAAAAAGACATTACACACATACAGTATACGTTTTAAAAAATTTTAAACAATTTAATACTGTACTCAGTAATAATGATTGTGAAGAGAAAGTTACTCACCTTGTGCAGTAACTGAGGTTCTTCGAGATGTGTCACAGTGTGGGTGCTTCACTTCAGGTGACGGTCCCGGCGTCATTGATCAAAGGCTTTTCCATAGCAGTGCTTGGTCAGGAGGCGTACGCGCTCCAGCTGTCTTGCGGTGCCTGTCTGGTTGAGCATGAGTGAGCAGCTCTCACCCCTCAGTTCCTTGTCTACCTTGTATCAAACTCCAAAACAGAGTGGAGGAGTGTAGGTAGTGGAGCACCCACAGAGGGACACATCTCAAAGAACTTCAGTTCTGCACTAGGTGATTAATCCTCTCTTTTTTGAGTGCTGTCCCCGTGGGTGCTGCACTACAGGTCAATGTACCCATCATGGATAGGGGTGTGTGGGAGGGGATTTTGGAGGTACATGGCTAACTGAAGTAGAGAGGACTAAAAGGCCTAGTATGGCATCATCCCTGGAGAATTGTGTAACGGTGTAGTGATTGGTAAAGGTATGTTCTGATGCCCAAGTGGTAGCTTTGCAAATTTCTGAAATGGGTACGTTGTGAAGAAAGGCCAAGGAAGTTGCCATGGTATGCGTGAAATGGGATCTGATGCCTGTAGGATGTTCTATTTCCCTTGTTTTGTAACAGACAAATCCATTTTGATAACCATTTCGAAAGTCATGGTTTGGATATTGCTGATCCTTTGGATCATTTCATTGTCAAGCCAAAGTCTCAGTGATTTTTGGAAAAAGATCTCCTATCCAGGTAAAAGGCGATTGCCCGTCTGACATCTAGGGTGTGAAGTGCTTCATCCTGTGAGCATGTGCGTGGTTTGGGATAGAATGTGGAAAGGTGAATGAGTTGGTTGATATGGAAGGTTGACGACACTTTGGATGAGGTCATAAAATGACCTGGTCCTTAAAAGAAAAAGGGGGTAGGGTGGGTTGGCCATTAGAGTAATCTCGCTAACTCATCTAGAGAAGGTAGTGGCCACTAGGAAAGCCACCTTCATGAACAGGTGAAGTAAGGAGCAGGTAGTCATTGGTTCAAATGGGGGTCTCATGAGGTCCCACATGGGGATAGGAGAATGTACTTCCAGATAGAGATTTTGTAGACCAACCATGAAGCGCTTTGTAATAGGGTGTGTGAAAACTGAAAACCTCTTGATTTTGTCATAGAAAGTATTAATCGCTGCGCGGCAAACTTTGATAGAGCTTAGTGATAGCCCTGAATTCTTCAGTTCAACCAAATAGTCTAGTACTGTCAGTAATGGTGCAGTACGTATAGCGATCTGTTTGTTTGAATACCACATGCAGAAACGCTTCCATTGCTGCTGGTAAGTAGTGGTGTAGATTTGCATCTGCTGTTTAGTAAAATATTTTTCACTTGTTCTGAACAGGTTAGCGCGCATTCATGGAACCATGCTTTCAGGTGAAGCTTCTCTAGTTGTGGATGTAGGGCTTGTCCATTGTCCTGTGACAGAAGGTCTTGTGTTACCGGGGGAGTCTGTGGCAGACGGATCAACAGACATAACAGGAAACGGTCTGAGCCACGCTTGTGCAATCAGAACGATTGTGGCGTTGTCTTCCTGTATTTTGGGTAGGACTCTGTGGAGTAGAGGTATTGGTGGGAGCACATACATAAGTGAGGTGTCCCTCCAGATTAGAAAGACATCCCCTAAGGTCTGGGGGCCAAGTCCTGCTCTGGAACACAACTGGATGCATTTGTGGTTCTGGGACATGGCAAATTAGTCAATGGAAGGGAACCCCCAACGTCTGAATATTCTGTGGAGGGTTGTGGGGTTCATTTCCCATTCGTGTTCCCATGAGAATTTTCTGATGAGGGTGTCTGTGGTGGTGTTTTGGAATCCAGGAATATAAGAGGCTGAGATGTCTATATTGTAGCAGATAAACCAGCTCCATAGTATCGTGACTTTGGTGCAGGGGGAGTGGGATCACCCCCTTCCCCCTTGCCTGTTGATGTAGAACACGCATGCTATGTCGTCTGTCATGTCTCAGATGGATCTGTTCCTTATTAGAGGGAGGAAGAGATGGCAGGCATTTCTCACTTTTCTGAGCTCCAGATTTATGTGGAGGTACGTTTCAGCTGGTGATCACTTGCCTTGTGCTGTGTGGTGGTCTAAGTGTGCTTCTCAACTCAATAGAGATGTGTCTGTTGTGATCAGTACTGAGGTTGGGGTTTGCTGGAAGGGAATATCTGTCATTAGATTTGCTGATGTCACCTACCATCTGAAAGACTCCAGGACCTTGAGGGTGGTTTGACTAGTCTATGTATGTTGTGTTTGGTAGGTCTGTACACTGAGTTCAGCCAGCTTTGAAGGCACCACATGTGTAAGCCTGGCGTGCTTTACCACATATGCAGTGGCAGCCATGTGCCCTAATAGTTGTAGGTGCCGAGAAGGGGTGACTGTGGTAGCAATGACATGGTGATGTCAGCGTGCATGAGCAAGTGTTGTGGTACCGACGGTGTCTATACCTTCAAATTGCTTTGTCTACCGGGAGGCTTCTGGTTCGATTTGGTTGGTGCCCAGGTCCTTGGTGGTGCCGACCCTGATGTCCATGCCAAGGTAGATGTCGATGGTAACGATGTGGACAGTACCAGGGGCGGCGGCATGGTCAGTGCCAGCACAGTTGTCAGTGCCATGGAGAAGACGTGGTGGTTTATGTCTCGACTCCTCCTTTTTGTCTTCCGGCTCTGCAGCACGGCTGGTGCCAGAGGTGCCGGGAGAGTCATATGAACTCACTCTTAGCCATCAGCACCGGAGGTAGAGACCACGCAAGGGACTATTTCTTTTTCTATGGTTCCTGCTGCACAGAGGTCGAGGCTCTCTTCCTCTTTTCTGAGGAGGAAGATGGAGCCGTGCTCCTTGATGGTTCAGACCACACCGGTGAGCACTTTCCAGAGGACCTGTGGTCGTCCTTGTCTGACCCTGGGAGAAGAGATTTCTTCATTAGGATCATCTTCAGGTGGAGGTCCCGGTTTCAGTGGACTTGTGCCTTCGAGTTGCTGCAATGAACGCACTTAGAAGGAATAGACATCCCAGGCACCTCCCACAGTGAGAGTGACCATCAGATCTAGGCATTACCTCGTGGCACGAGCCACATCTCTTAAAGCCAGGGTAACCTGGCATAGTCCTTAATGTTAATGTTCATGGCCTAAGGGGGTAACAACGAACTAGAGAAAATTAAAGCAAAGAATAATTTTTTATTTTTATTTTTTTAAAAAACAAGCTAACTACAGTAAGTACTAATTTCCATTTTTTTTAAACTCCAGGGAGAAAGGGCTGTTGCCCTCTGTCTTCAGCCAAGGACGGTTGAGAAGGAACTGAAGGAGGCAGGCCGCGCACGTGCGCTCAACGGGACAGACAGGAGCGTGTGTACGGTCTGACCGAGCACTGCTATGAAAAGCCTCCGATCAATGGCACAAAGACGCTCCGTCATGTGAAGCGGAGCACCCACAGGGACAGTACTCGAAGAAACAGCTTGGTTGAGGTGGAGGAGTCAGAGGTGGTGAAGTCAGAGGCTGATCGTCTGGCTGCTCCTCTTGCTGTTCTTTCCAAAGTGCCAGGGGGGATGCGGGGAGGAGGCCTCAACTCCTGGCTCTGCCCCAGGCCTTCCCCCCTCCACCCCTTCCCCCAAGGCCCCATGCTGCCTCTTCCTGCCCCTAATCCACCCCCTCCCTCTGAGCACAGCACGTCCTCATTCCTCCCTCCCCCCAGCCTCCTGAATGCCGCAAAACAGATGATTGCTGCGGGTGGGAGGTGCCAGGAAGAAAGGGGGAAGCTGTGTGCCTCCCACCCCCACCAATCAGCTGTTTTGCAGCATTCAGGAGGCTCTGGGGAGCCGGGGGGGAGAGGGGGGACGCTGCGTGTCGCCTCCTTGCTCCTCTCTCCCAGAGCCTCCTGAAAGCCATGAAACAGCAATTGCAGCAGGTGAGAGGCATGGGGAAGGAGTGGGGAGTTGCTGATCCACGGGGCTGCCAGAGGGCAGGAAGTGCTGGGGCGGGGGAGAGAAGAGGAAGGAAGCTGATAGGGTTGGCTACAGGCTCACCCTGGTTCCAAGCCCTCACAGCCAAAAACATTATAAACAAACATTGCGCAACATTAAATGAGTATGTTCTCTAATAGATCAGTGATGTAACAACGTTAACCGGGATAACATTAAGTGAGGAGTTACTGTACTGAAAGTTTGACAATGAAAAGCTATGTACTAAGGGAATATATCTTTATAAAAACAATTTTTGCAGCTGATGCTGAAAATATTTAAGCAGGTGCTTAATACTATGTACACAAGTAAACATACTGAAGTCAGTTGCATTACTCATGTGAGTAAAGTTACATATTTGCTTAAGTGCTGCAGGAACAAGTCCTTAATTTTCAATATTTTGGTTTTTGGCTATCATGATTTTATAATATTGAAATAAGATATCCTACCAACTACTACAAACAGCACTTACAAATTTAGTTCACTATAAATTTTTTAATCTAAAATCGCAAAAAATAAATTTGCAAATATTAAAATTAGTTTTAAAAAGCCTCAAACCAATTTAAATGTATGTTTTAAAAAATACAAGTTATTTAAATCATTTCATAGATGCCTGCAGTAAACGGAAGCCTCTACAAAATACAAGAAACAGTTCCTGTAATAATTATTCCTAATAGATTGAAAATGCAGACTCATCATCAAAATATTTCAAGAATTAAAGCTTATTCTGAAACATACAATAGTCTAAAGAGTGAAGAAGTTAAGAACTGAATTCTTCTAATTAAAATATTGAAAGCAACAGGCACTGCTGTATGTCAAAAACCAAAAGCATGGCAGGTTTCAGAGTAGCAGTCGTGTCAGTCCGTATCCACAAAAAGAACAGGAGTACTGTCAGGATAGGTTACAGATCTTTGATGATGCACTGGAGAGGTTTTAGTTATTAACAGAACACCACTATCCGTTACCTTCAGCCCCCAACTAAAACCTTTCCAGTGCATCAAAGATCTACAACCTATCTTGAAAGATGATCACTCACTCTCATAGATCTTGGGAGACAGACCTGTCCCTGCTTACAGACAGCCCCCTAATCTGAAGCAAATACTCACCAGCAACTACACAACAAAAACACTAGCCCAGGAACCTATCCTTGCAACAAAGTCGGATGCCAGCTCTGTCCACATATTTAGTCAAGTGGCATCATCATAGGACCTAATCACATCAGCCACACCATCAGGAATCATAACATTCAAAAACCAGTAGGAGAACACTTCAACCTCTCTGGCCATTCAGTAACAGATTTAAAGGTGGCAATTTTGCAACTGAAAAGCTTCAAAAACAGACTCCAAGGAGAAACTGCTGAACTTGAATTGATATGCAAACTAGATACTATCAATTTAGGCTTAAATAGAGACTGGGAATGGTTGATCCATTACACTCATTGAATCTATTTCCCCCATGTTAAGTATCTTGTCAAACTGTCTTAAATGGGTTATCTTCATTATCACTCAACAAGTTTTTCTTCTCCTGCTGACAACAGTTCATCTTAATTAATTAGCCTCTTAGAGTTGGTTTGGCAACTCCCACCTTTTCATGTTTTTTTTATATATATATATATATTTTATAAAGACATCTCCTCACTATATGTTCCCGCATGGCCCACGGGCCGTCGTTTGCCCACCTCTGTCCTAAACTAATGGAAAAAGAAGAATTATAAAAGTTATATTAGCATTCAGTTGAGAACTAATTGTTTTTAAAGCTGATTTCTTGAAAACAGCTTACATGCGATCGGCACAGCTGACAATGTAATTTTGAAACATTGGGGATAAAAACTTCTTACCTATGATACTAATGCAACATTGAATAATGAACTTCAAAAGCTATTTTTTCACCATCTCTATTGTCTACTTTTTCATTTCCCTCATTTTAAAATAAATTGGCAGTGTGACAATTTCTAGTCAAGTTCACTGTGCTTTTACTAAGATACAATGCTTAGGTTGCAAACAGTGCAGGGAAGTATATAAGTACAAACAAAAACCTTTTAAAAGATTTTATTTTAATATTATGAAAATTCAACATAAATTACATATAAATTTATATTAAATTGTACAAAATCCCTCCTTCTATTTTTGATCTTGAACACAACTGAAATTTGTACCTAAACTATGTAAGTGCTCCTTTAACTTGTTCGATAGCCAATATTTCCAGTTAACTAAAGCAAATTAATAGATTTTCAGAATCAGTACACTATTCTTAACATAAATATATTAAAACAAAACAGAATGTTCTCATATTACAGTAATCTGATTTTGAAAAAGACTTTAAAGAACACATTGTACTAGTACTGTATGTCATGTTTGACAATAACATACCTCTCTCACTTTAGGATGCACTGGAGAACTCCTAGGAAGATGAATTCCATGATGCATGAAATCCTGAATACAATTATGCTCAAGAATCTAAAGTAAAAATGCATTACAAATGACAGTTAACACACAAGATTATAGGCTGCATCGATAGTGATTTACTTAAGGTTGCTTGATCCTTTACATTGTCATACTGTTTTCAGATGCTTATAGCTAAGCCCATCTGTTTTCAGTTTAAACTGATTTTTACTGAAATAATCCCAGATTTTACAAAATTATTATTTTCCCCCCAATTTTCACCCTACTTTTGTATCATTCAGATACATAAAAAATAACTTGTTTTATTAGGAAAAGACAATATATTGCATGAGATATATTTATTACAATAACACATTAGTCTTTGCGTATATGCAAAGCTGCCTGTTGAAGTAAGGGTATATTAGACTAGAAGATGCACACAATAAATAATTAGTCAAACATGCAAATTTGAAGTACATGAGCATCTGAATATACTGATGAATCTCACACCCACCACGTATACATTTCAAGCTGTTAGACAACTAGGGCTGTCAGGTGATTTAAAAAAATAATCAAGATCAATCACATTGTTAAACAATAATAGAATACCACTTATTTAAATATTCTGGATGTTTTCTACATTTTCAAATATATTGATTTCAATTACAACACAGAATACAAAGTGTACAGTGCTCACTATTTTTTATTGCAATTATTTGCACTGTAAAAAACAAAATAGATAGTATTTTTCAATTCACCTAATACAAGTATGATAGTGCAATTTTTATCATGAAAGTTGAACTTACAAATGTAGAACTAGGTACAAAAAAAACCTGCATTCAAAAATGAAACAATGTTAATCTTTAGAGCCTACAAGTCCAATCAGTCCTGATTTCTTGTTCTGCCAGTCACTCAGACAAACAAGATAGTGCTGTCTGCTTCTTGTTTACAATGTCACCTGAAAGTGAGAACAGGTATTTGCATGGCACTATTCTAGCTGGTGTCGCAAGTTATTTACATGCCAGATGCACTAAAAATTCACACGTCCCTTCATGCTTCAACCACCATTCCAGAGGACATGCGTCCATTCTGATGTTGGGTTTTGATCGATAATAATCCAAAGCAATGCGGACCAACGCATGTTTATCATCTGAGTCAGATGTCACCAACAGAAGGTTGAATTTCTTTCTTGGTGGTTTGTGTTCTGTAGTTTCTGTATCAGAGTGCTGCTCTTCCAAGACTTCTGAAAGCAAGTTCCACACCTCAACCCTCTCAGATTTTGGAAGGCACTTCAGATTCTTAAATCCTGGATCGAGTGCTGCAGCTACCTTTAGAAATCTCACATTAGTATCTTTGCATTTTGTCAAATTTCCAGTGAAAGTGTTATTAAAACGAACATGTGCTGGGTCATTATCCGAGACTGCTATAACATGAAATATATGGCAGAATGCAGGTAAAGCAGAGCAGGAGACATACAATTCTCCCCCAAGAAGTTCAATCACAAAATTTAATTAATTTTTCTTTTTATTTTTTTTTTTTTTAAAGAAAATGCGCATCATCAGCATGGAAGTATGTCCTCTGGAACAATGGCCGAAGCATGAAGAGGCATATGAATCTTTAGCACATCTGGCATATAATAGTTTACGATGCCAGCTACAACAGTGCCATGCGAATGCCTGTTCTCACTTTCAGGTGACATTGTAACTAAGAATCGGCCAGCATTAGCTCCCATAAATGTAAACAAACTTGTTTTTCTTAACGGATTGGCTGAATAAAAAGTAGGATTGAGTGGACTTGTAGGCTCTAAGTTTTATATTGTTTTGGTTTTGAGTGCAGTTATGTAACAAAAACTTTTGTGATAAAGAGATTGCATTGCAGTACTTGTATGAGCACTGTACACTTTGTATTCTGTGTTGTAATTGAAATAAATATATTTGAAAGTGTAGAAAAACATCCAAAAATATTTAATACATTTCAACTGGTCTTGTTTAACAGTGTGATTAATTAAGATTAACTAAAAAAAATTAATCTCTTGAATTAAATGAATTAATCCACAACCCTACAGATAACGGTTTAAAGATCTGACACGCTAAAATAGGAAGAAAACGAAAATCTGTATCAGAATGTGTTTCAGAAGACAAGAAAGTATTCAAAAGTTTTTTTTTTTTAAAAAACACAAAAAACAGGAGAAAAGGACGAAACTGAATGTATGTGCTGCAAATGGTGTGGCTCAAGTATTAACTGTAAATATTTAAAGTCTAATAGTTCTAAGTCTACAACAGTAAACTATTAAAACTTTTCATTTGATTTGGGGATTAGAGATTTATTGTTTTTTCAAACTCAGAGGTGGCACTGTTTTCAGTTGTTTTAGTTCTTCAGCAAGTCACACTGACTTCCATTCATCAAAGCATTAATCTACTGCACGGGTTCCCAAACTTCATTGCACCACAACCCCCTTTGACAACAAAAACTACTACATACACCAGGAGTGGGGACCAAAGCCTGAGCTCCACTGATCTAGGTGGGGGAGTGCCAAAGCTGAAGCCCAAGAGATTCAGCCCCAGGCCTGTAACCTGAGCCCCACCATTCAGGACTGAAGCCTTCAGGCTTTGGCTTCAGCCCCAGGTTGTGGGGCTTGGGCTTCAGCCCTGGGCCCCAGCAAGTCTAAGCCAGCCCTGGGGCTAAAATGGGCTTGCTACCCACTTTGGGGTCCCAACTCACATTTTGAGAACCCCTGCTCTACTGAGAATACTTCTTTCCCTGTTCCGTCCACCAAAATAAACCTAGATATTACCCAGAAAAAGGTTTTAATAGTTTTTTCCATTGATTTTCACCTGCTTTGTGGTTGTAGTAATAACCACTGAAATTCCCAGAAAAAAAAAATAAAAACCAAAAACAAAGGGTCATACTTATAGCTAACTATTTTGAGTTAAATTTTTCCATGCTTCTCTTGGACTGATTTTTTTTTGTGTTTCATCAAAAATTGTTCAGCCATTTCTCAGAACAAGGTTAGGGATATAAAATATCTCCATGCTTTAGAGCAGGGACTCGAAATTTAGCTAGGACAGTGGTCAGGTATCAAGGATGTGCTGTTTGCTGTCCCCTTGAAAATTTGGTCAAAATTACAGGCTTCTCAATTTCTCAGTTCAGAGGTGTTCAGTAGAGACTTGTTAGAGTTTGGCAGATTCTCTGATGACTGTCTACACTAAGTATGCTCAAGTTCAGGACTGGAGGGGTCAACTTTCCCTGCAGTTGTTCCCTTCAGCTGTCCAGGGTTGCCCTGATGCTGAGCATAGGAACAGAGAGTACAGACACTTGTGTATGCCCAATGCTTCCCCTGTTGGTGCCCTGGTAATGAGAAGGAAGGAGAGGAACTGAGCCTGTGGTAATGGCAAGGTTGGGAAGTGGGGGAAGACTGAGGGAGAGCCTAAGACCAGGACAAGAGGTCAAGAAAAGTCTGGAAAGAACAGAGGAAGAAGGGTCTAGTTCACCTTCCCTCAGAACCTGCAACTGAACCAAGATTTCTGAGTCTTAACATTCTACACTTGTCAGCAAACACATTGTAAACCCACTGTGCCTTACCTCCCTTCTAGTGGCTGGTCTACATAGAGGATGACAACCTACAACTGCTGTCAGTTATTATGTTAGCTCAAGTGGCAAAGATTAATGCTGGGTATCTAAAAGATTCTAACCTTGTTTAAAAACTAAGTGAAGTGCTATGGGTACCCGCATGGACTCACAGTATGCCAACATCTTTATGGCTGACTTAGAACAACGCTTCCTTAGCTCTCGTTCCCTAACGCCCCTACTCTACTTGCGCTACACTGACGACATCTTCATCATCTGGACTCATGGAAAAGAAGCCCTACAGGAATTCCACCGTGATTTTAACAATTTCCATCCCACCATCAACCTCAGCCTAGACCAATCCACACAAGCAGTCCATTTCCTAGACACTACTGTGCTAATAAGCAATGGTCACATTACCACCCTATACCGGAAACCCACTGACCGCTATACTTACCTACATGCCTCCAGCTTCCATCCAAGACACACCACACGACCCATTGTCTACAGCCAAGCTCTAAGATACAACCATATTTGCTCCAATCCCTCAAATAGAGATAAACACCGACAAGATTTCTATCAAGCATTCTTAAAACTACAATACCCACCTGCTGAAGTGAAAAAACAGATTGACAGAGCCAGAAGAGTACCCAGAAGCCACCTACTAAAACGACAGACCCAACAAAGAAAATAACAGAATGCCACTAGCCATCACCTACAGCCCCCAACTAAAACCTCTCCAGTGCATCAAAGATCTACAACCTATCCTTAAAGATGATTCCTCACTCTCACAGATCTTGGGAGACAGGCCAGTCCTCGCTTATAGACAGCCTCCCAACCTGAAGCAAATACTCACCAGCAACCGCACACCATACAACATAAACACTAACCCAGGAACCTATCCTTGCAACAAAGCCCGATGCCAGCTCTGTCCACATATCTAGTCAAGTGACACCATCATAGGACCTAACCACATCAGCCACGCCATCAGGGGCTTGTTCACCTGCACATCTACCAAAGTGATATATGCCATCATGTGCCAGCAATGCCCCTCTGCCCTGTACACTGGCCAAACCGGACAGTCTCTACGCAAAAGAATAAATGGACAAAAATCTGACATCAGGAATCAAAACATTCAAAAACCAGTGGGAGAATACTTCAACCTCTCTAACCACTCAGTGACAGACTTGAAGGTGGCAATTTTGCAACAAAAAAACTTCAAAAACAGACTCCGAAGAGAGACTGCTGAACTCGAATTAATATGCAAATTAGATACAATTAACTCAGGCCTAAACAGAGACTGGGAATGGTTGAGTCATTACACTAATTGAATCTATTTCCCTATGTTAAGTTCTCCTCACACCTTCTATGGGTCAACTTAATTATCACTTCAAAAGTTCTTTTTCTCTTGCTGATGATAGCTCATCTCAATTGATTAGACTCTTCCTGTTGGTATGCATACTTCCACCTTTTCATGTTCTCTATATGTATAAATATCTCCTGTCTGTGTGTTCCATTCTATGCATCCAAAGAAGTGAGCTGTAGCTCACGAAAACTCATGCTGAAATAAATTTGTTAGTCTCTAAGGCCACAAGTACTCCTGTTCTTTTTGCGGATACAAACTAACACGGCTGCTACTCTGAAATAAGTGAATGGCAATACAGTTCAAATTGATAAAATATGTTTGCATTTAAAAAAAACACAACAACATGAAAGTACAATAAAGTGAATGCTAAGATTGCAAAGTCAAGCATGCAAAAGTTAGGAAATGCTGAAATTAAGGTTACCCATGAAACCTTAAGTTATTTCCTTCTTTCACAAACTTCATATAAAAAAAAATCGCCTTAAATTTAAAAATACTAAACTTCCTACATCTGTTACCTACATTATATTTACTTATCGAAAACAGAGAAACTCCAAAATGTTGCAGAGAAATATTACAAAGCTTATCAGAAATATCTACAGCTAAAGGTTAAGCTTTATTTCAGAAAGGCTATAAAATACTAAAGTATCTTAAACCTAGTTCTTAACATAGCGTCTTAAAAGAAGAAGAAAAAAAATAGAGAATGAGCGAGTGAGAGAAAACAAATGAACATATAAGAAATGCACCTTAAGCATGTAAACTCTAAAGCTTCTAGCAAGCACTATCCTTCAGGGCAAATGCGCATACTCAGCCACTACTCAATGCTATAACTCCACAATATAAAAGGGGTGATGGCCTTCAGTTTCTTCCACTAAATCAGGAATATTCCACAAAAGATTGAAAAAAGGTAGAGAAGATAGACATGCTATTTGAATTTAAATGGACAATTAGGATGATTAATTCAGCCACTATAGTTCTTTGATCTTTCTCCTTCCAGTATTACTTCTCAAGACAGGAGATTAAGCAGCAGTTGTGCTCAGGAGATGGGTCAGAGGAATGTTTGTTGAAAACTGATTGCTCTCCCAAATAAGGCATCAAATGCAGAGGCCAAACGGAAGGAAGAAATGTTGTATAAAAAGGTGCATATAGAGCTGTCAAAAGGAAAAAATAATTCTGAACCTTTTAACAGGATCAATTTCAAAGAATCTTTAGATGAACTAATCTTAATAGCAAGTTCAAAGCAGAGTACATACCTCTAATATCTCTCCTGAAGCCTTCTTCCAAGCCCTGAAATAAATTTCTGCAACATATGCCATCAGAGATCTGTGTTAACAAATTAAGAGAAGAAATATCAAACCTTATACCATCTTTACAGTAAATATTGTATAAAAAGTTAATGTTTGTTGGTGTTGAGCAGCAAAGAATATTGAGGGTATTACACATTCTCTCTTAGCATTGTTTTTAATACCAGCAAAAACTAGAAATCTATTTTAGTAATTAATACACCAACAGAAGAAAATAAAGTTTACTCAGTTACAGATTTCAAAGGAAACCGCCATTAAAATTCTATATATTTTAAAGAGAAAACCAAGCACCCACTGAATATTATTGCAGGTATTATATATATCCTCATCTTAAAAAAAAAAAAGATAAGGGCATGCTTACATTCCAATATATGCAATACAGTGATGTTGCACAGTATTGTGCAGTCTCCTTTGGTAGCATGCATGCTGTAATCTTATATTAATGAAATAAGAACTACAACCAAAAGAGCTAAGCATAATAGTATTTGTACATTTCAGAAGTGAGAGAACTGATGTATTTATATAGAATAAAATATTTGCACTGAATCTCAAGAGCTTTAAATTATTTAAAAAGCAAATCCGAAAAAGACAACAGTTCTAAATCAGAAGCATTATGCAGATTATTTTGACTTAAAAAGAATAACTAGGTATCTTTACTGAACAATTTGGCAATTAATCTCTGCAAATCTCTGAACTGGTACTGTAACACAGTAAAATGCTACACAATTAGTAATTTATCAAACCAGACGAATTCTTCCAATTAAGCAAATACAATTCTGTCCCTATCCAGAGGACCTGTGCTATTTTTTCATATTCCGCAATGTATTTAATCGTAGTAATCCAATCAGGACTGGTGCCCTATTGTGTAAGACAACATAAAAATATATGAAGACAGAGGGTTGTCTTCATGGCTAGTCAGTACATGGCAAGATGGGGTTTGCATGTACAGCATGCTAGTCTGCAATGTACTAAATGTACAAAATTGTGATGACCTACTATCCTGCACTAAAAAATTCCCTACTGCACATGTAGCATGCTGTACATTCACACCCCAGCTTGCCATGCACTACCTAGCCATGGATACAAGCCATGGGCCAAGCTTTTTGTGGATGTATAAATTTAAAACCAAAACAGGTACAAATAAGCCTGTGTGGTCTTGTAATTTGTTTAAAAATATGGAGAGAGAACATGAAAGCATCTGGTTCAAAATATTTAGTTTGGCTGAAAAACATCCGTATATTTTGAGATTCCGTGACATTTTGGCCATTCGGCTCCCATTCACTCTGAGAATTGTACACAGCTAAACCACCTGTTGCTACTGATCGATATAGTTAGGTTCACAATATGTTTAATACAACATTAGTTGATTAGTTTGTAAAACATGAGAGTTCTTGGGTTTTTAGTCCGCTAAAAAGAAAAAAATATCAATACTAAAAAAAAAAAATTCTTCATTGACACAACAGGCCATTGGGTGCCAATCCTACAACTTATTCCTCAGAGGCAGACTCCTATGCACAACCTTACTGAGTCAACTGGAGTCTCTGCATGAAACAAGTACTATGCATCTTTTTTATACAGTACATTCCACTTATTAGCTACCTCTCAGTTCCCAGCAAGTTGCTATTATCAAAAGGCAACCAATAAGCAAGAGGCAGATTTGCAGCGCGGAAGCCAAGGAAGCAAGCACTAGAACAGGCCTTCCTGGATGCAGCCCTGCAAACCTATCTGCACCTAGTGCTTAGCACATCCCAAACTTCCTGCCCTGGCTGCAGCTCCACAGGAAGGTTTGTGGGGCTGCAGCCAAGCATACAGTACTTTTTCTGCAGCCCTGGAAACATACCTATGGCTGGGAGGGGAGGCTACAAGCTGGACAGCTGCAGGGAAGTTTGTTGGGCTGCTACTTTGAAAGGCATGTCCCAGAACTTTCTTCACTGGCTGCAGCCCAGCAGACAAATTTTTTTGAAGAGCTATAGCCATGAAAGGAAGCTCTAGGATGTGCCCAGCCCAGATCCAAGAGACAGGGCAGGGCACAGCCTGGAAAGCAGAGAGGTACCGTGCAGTCACGTGGGCCCCAGTACCCCCAGTCTCCATGGAAAGTCCTGCTATCCAGGCTGCAGTTCCTCCTTCCTGCAGTGCCAGGCCCACAGCTTCTCCTCCCGGCTAAAGGTAAGGGCTGCAGCCACGGAACACGTCAAAAAATGGCATGACTGTTGCCAATATTTGAATCCCATTAACATTAAAGTTAATGGAACAGGATTCGTTCCTGTAAAAAGGTTGCTATTAGCCAAAAGTTAGTAGCAGAATTGCTATTAAGCAGCATCCACTGTATAGACAAGGTAAAGATACGCAATTATTGAAGCAATATGGAAGTTACTCGTTGTATTTGTAGAACCTGATCTTTTCATTCAGGTGTATTTCATCCATAAGCTAGATGTTCCATCTTTGAAAACTGAAAGCAAAGTGTGGCCAGCATTCATAATGGCAATCACTATAACTGTGATACATACTTTGAAAAACACTGCAACTGGTTTTTAATAGTCCCATGGATCATTTTAATGAAGTTTACATTCCAGCTCAACAGAAAACTAAGGAATCGTCGTCCCTGTTAAGGAAAAAAATGGAAATAAGCCCAAATCAGGAAATCAATTTAAGATCCATTTCAATTTGTTAACTGCGAAAAACGGTTACTAGCCTTCCATAACTGTTGTTCTTTGAAATGTGTTCCTCATCTCCATTCCAATGTAGGTATGTGCTCACCCCAAGTACCGCCACTGAAAAGTTTTTCCCAGTGGTGTCTGTCAGGTCGGCTCTAGAGTCCCCTGGAGTTGTGCTCTCATACCGGTGGTACATAGGGCCCCATCACCCCCTCAGTTCCTTCTTGCTGGCTAATTCCGACAGAGGTGCAGGCGAGGCAGTTTGGAATGGACATGAGCAACACTCTCGAACAACTTTTTTCAAGTGCTTGCTCACGTACATTCCAATGTAAGCGACTCCTAAGCAGTTGAGCAGGTGTAGGGTTCGAAGTTCATTGACACACTGACAGCTTAGCCGAAAGTCACATCATCTCTAGTTTGCTAGGTGATGGCATAATGGGATGCGAAAGTGTGGACTGAAGACCGTGTTGCCACTTTACAGGTGTCCTGAATCAGAACTTGTGCCATGATGCCACCGCCGATACTTGAGCTCTTGTAGAATAGGCTGTCAGAGGAGGAGCTGGGACCTTCATTAGGTCATAGCATGTGTGGATGCAGGAAGTGATCCACGATGAAATTCTCTGGGCCAAGAATGGACAGCCTTTCCTTCTGTCTGCAACGGCTACAAAACTTTATATCTACGGATGTGGATATCTGCAGATATTTGAGTAGCTGCAGGTCTCTACTGGGAATGGCAGCGGTGAAAGTAGCCGCACATCTGGCTGCTGCTCACAGAAGCCAGTGGCCTGTGTGGGCAGTTCTTTTGGTGTGGCTGTACCGCCTTCAGCTCCGCCCATGGGGTAGGACACTAGGCTCAGCAGCAGCTGTCCCTGGTCACACTAGTCCAGGAGTGTTACTCCTGGGGAAATTCTGCACAACTGCACAGTAGAAAAATGCCCCCTCGGTTTGCTTCCTTGCAGAAAACAGTTTCTGTGGGGAAGCAATGAGAAGCTGCACCAGTGGACTCATCCCTCCACAGCAGCTCAGATGCTCTGTTTGGGCAGCTTGGCGGGGGGGGGGGGGGGCGCGGAGGGGGAGAGAAATCACTGAAGGGAGGGGGGTCTGGAGATGCCCTGGCCACTCAAGGATGCGAGTCCCAGCTGGAAGAGGAGGGGAGGGGAGAGACAGAGTTCCCCCTCCACCATTCACAGAGCAGCCGGGGCTGAGTCAGATCAAGCCCCAGAAACTTCCCCTGGCTGCAGCACCGGGGTGGGGGTGTCTTGGTGTGGAGGAGGAGGAGGAGGAGGAGAAGGGGTTGGGTCAGGTGGGATGGAGGGGTTCCGAGTGCAGGGTTGGGTGGATGGGGGGGTGCAGTTTCCTGTACAGTGACCCCTCCCCCCACCTGCACACCCAGATCCCCCTCTACCAAGCCCCCTCTGCACCCAGAACCCCATCAAATGAGCTCCCAAAACCCCACTCCCCGCATCAGGAGCCCCCTCCACCCCACTGAGCCCCATGCAGCTGCACCCTGATTCCCCAACACCAAGTCCCACTCCCCCAGACCACTCCTCACCACCTTCCCCTGGAATCCCCTGCAGAGTCCCATTTCCCCTGTACACAACCCCACACCAAGCCCCTGTTTATCCAAAATTTCCCCCTGCACCCAGACACCCCTATCCTGCAAGTTGTCCATAACCAGATTGCACAGAACCCTGGTACTCTTGAAGGAATTCTGCACCAAAAACACTGCAAAGTTCTGCAAATTTTATTTGTCAAAATAACACAATATAATCAATCACACCTTTTTCAATTATTTTGGTAATTTATTTCAAAATACTTGTCAGCACATAATTGAAAATGGTGTGATTATATTATTTTGACAAAATACGCAGAGTTTTAAAATATTGTGTGCAGAATACTTAATTTTTTTGGCACAGAATTCCCTCAGGAGTAGAGTGTGCAAGCTGAATATCCACGGATATAAATTTAATATCTGCACAGTGCTCTATGGATTTCCGAAAGGGTTTAGTCCTCTCTATGTGAAGAGCAAGTGTACGCCTAACATCCAGCGCGTGAAGTGTCTGTTCCTCCCTTTTAGCATGTGGCTTGGATAGAAGACTGGAAGGAAAATATCCTGGTTACTATGGAATTGTGAGACCACCTTTGGCAGGAAGGCTGCATGTGGCCACAGCTGAACCTTGTCCTTGAACATGACCGTGTATGGTGGTTCTGAAGTAAGAGTTCTGATCTCTGAGACCCTTCTGGCAGAAGTAATGGTGACCAGGAGGGCCACAGTTCAGTACAGGTAGAGCAGAAGGCACATTGCCAACAGTTCAAATAGGGGGGCCTGTTAGCCTTGCCAGCACCAAGTTGAGGTCCCGGGAAGGGAGTGACTGGCGTATATGGGGCTATAGCTGCTCCAGCCCCTTAAGAAAACAACCACAGATCAAGTTTGAGAAGACCACTAGCAAAAGGTCGAGATTGCAACTAGATGGACACTAATAGAGGATACTGTTAGGTATAGCTGTTTTGAGTGGAGTAGGTAATTTAGAATAAAAGGCCCATGTTGACTGAGTAAGCGAGATGTCCTTCTGCGCTGAGCGGATAGAGAATCTCTTCCACTTTGCCAGATAAGTGGCTCTAGAGAATGGTTTCCTGCTCCCTAAAAGCACCCCGTCAACAGGCCCAGAGCATGCTAGTTCTGTGGGGCTCAGCCATGGAGCTTCCATGCCGTGAAATGAAGAGACTCAAGGCTCGGATAACAGACAGCTGTAGTCTTGAGCGATCAGATCCAGAAACGGGGCAGGCTGATTGGCATGTCCACTGAGAGATCTAGGAGAATGATGAACAAGTGCTGATGCATCCAGGCCGGGGCTATCAGGATAAGACACGTCCTATCCCTTCTGACCTTCAGCAGGACCCTTTGTATGAGAGGGATGGATGTGAACATGTAGAAGAGATGGTCCATCCGAAGGAGGAGAAAGGTGTCGTCTGTGAGCGAACCTGGGCTGTAGCCTAGGAAGGAGCAGAACTGAAGACACTTCTTGTGCTTTATTGCAAAACAGGTCTACCTGGGGGTTGCCCACCCCAGGAAAAATGGTACTCAACATCTGGGCGAATGGACCACTCAATGGTTGGAAAAGAATCTGCTGAGATGGTCCACTAAATCGTTCTGTGACCCCGAGAGGTAGAAGGCTTTGAGGTGGATCAAGTGGCTATGCAGAAGTCCCAGAGGCGAAGAGCTTCCTGTTATATGAGGGAGGAGGGCACTCTGCCCTGCCTATGTAAAACATTGCCGTCATGTTGTCTGTAAGGACTGACATGCAGTTGCCCTCCAAGTGGGTTTGGAACACCTGGCAGGCTAGGTGCACTGCTGTCAGTTTCCTCATGTTGATGTATAACAAGAGTTCCTCCAGGGACCAGAGGCCCTGAATCCTGAGGGTCCCCAAGTGAGCCTCCCCATCCCATCACCAACACGTCTGTGATGGAAGATGTTGGCGGTTGGGGCCTCGAGAATGTGACTACTGCACATGCTGTCCGTGGGTCTAACCACCACCCATGGAAAATCACCGACAGGGGAAGTGAGAATGCCCTGTCCAGATAGTACTGGCCCGGTGCATAGACCAACGCCAACCAAGTCTGGAGATCCTGGAACGATAGTCTCACATATTGCACCACATAGGTGCATGATGCCATATGCCCCAGGAGCTTTACACAGTTTCTTACTGTGGTGATGAGGTGATTCTTCAGGCTCTCCATGAACAACCTTACAGCTCTGAACAGATTTTCCAGGAGAAAGGCTCTGGCCTGGGTCAAGTTGAGAACCACCTCAATGAATTCTATCCTTTGAACCAAGGAAAGGGTAGATTTCTGCACGTTTATCAACAACCTGAGGGCCTGGAAAGTTGACTGTATTAACTCCACATCTGCCTCCACCTGGGCCTTGGATTGACCTCTGATCAGTCAGTCACCGAGGTAAGGTAGACCTGAACAGCTTGTCTCCTTAGGAAGGCTTCGACGACTGCCATGCACTTTGTGAACACGCAAGGGGCCGCTAACAGGATGAATGGCAGCACCATAAATTGGTAGTGCATGTGGCTCACAACAAGTCATAGGAACCTTCTGTGTCCCCAAAAAACTGCAATATGAAAATATGCATCCTTCAAGTCAAGGGCAGCATACCAGTCCCTTGGATCCAGAGAAGGGATAGTGGAGGCTAAGGAGACCATGTGGAACTTCAGTCTCTTCATGAATCCATTGACATTTTGCAGGTCCAAGATCGGTCTGAGATTGCCATTGGCCTTCGGGATTAGGAAGTAGAGGGAATAGAGACCCCAGCCCCTTAACTCTGGTGGAACCTCTTCCGTTGCTCTCACCTTTAGGAGCGACTGCACCTCCTGGGCCAGAGGTTACTCGTGAGAAGGGTCCCTGAAGAGGTATTGCAATTTGGTACCAGGTTCATCACCGAGGCCTGGTTCCTGCTCCAAGAGAGATGGTGCAGGACCTCTGGACTCCGATGCAATAGGACTCCTGGACTGTGGACCCTGGACTGGCTGAAAAGGGTCAGGGATTCCAGAATGGATACTGTAGTGACATCTGCCATTGGGTTGGCGGTCAGGCTGTTGGCAGAATATCCAGGCTCATCTCAGCTGTTGGGCATCACTAACTGGAGTTGCTTCTTGGTGACAAGAACAGAGCAGTGCTGGCCGGTAATGGAGAAAGGTGCAGGGAGGGAAGAAACCAGTGCTGCAACATCATGGCTGGCTTGCTCTTTGATGACACCTAAGGTCTCGATACCATGGCCATCCTTACCTCTGGTGCTGCCACTATCTGCTCCTGAATGGCAAGGGATGGTGATACCGGGAAGGACAGTAACTCCCTTTCTGCCTCAAATGTCTCCAGCGTGGATAGTAGCGCCAAGGCCAAATTCCAGTGGCTCTCTTTTGGCAGAGAGTCCAAAGGTGCTGGACTCAACTGTGCCCTTATTGGGGCCAGAGTCAAAGGTACCATACTCATCACTGGCATCTGAGTGGCCGGCATGGGTCACACACTGTCAGCATCTCAATGCCCTGCAGACTTTGGGGTTGGGGAATGTCCCAGTCAATCTTTTTCGGTACCGGCAATGGAGAGCAATGCCAAGAGTCCCATGCTGGAATTGTCTTCCTTAGCACCAGAGATCAGCGTTGGTGCTGGGAGTACTGAGCCATACATGCAGAGTCGTTCCTAGAGCATTGTTCCACTTCTCCAGCACCTATCTCCCTTAGAAATGCCAGTGTGCTTCTTACTGAAGCCAAAGTACCCAGTGTTGGGTCAACGTGACTCTGCTAGGAAGCGGGACGAAGCACTGCCTCCATAAGGAGGAACTTAGTTCTGGGCCTAAAGCCTTTGCAAATCCTGCAACGCTTCTGCATTTGTCTCTCCCCCAAGACACTTGAGGCAGATGGAATATTGATTGCTAACCAGCATTGGCTTATGGCATGATGCACATGGCTTGAACCCTGGGGTCTGAGGCCTACCCTGATGCCAGGGAAGGGCTAACCCCACTAAGCGGTGTCTGCTACTAACAAACTCAAACTCTAGAAAAAGAAGTATTTACAGATAATCAGCAAAGTCCATTGAGAGAGGTACTGAAAAACAAACAAAAAACACACCAAGGATGAGCAGCAGTTCCAGCGACTGTCATGGGTGGTAAAAAGGAATTGAGGGGTCAGCAGAGCCCTATACAACAGTGCTATGAGGGCATGACTCCTAGGGGCAGCAGCGCTGACCTAACAGATAGCCCTGAGAGAAAAAAAACTTTCCAGAGGCGGTGCTCGGGGCAAGCACACACCTACATTGGAATGGACATGAGCAAGCACTTGAAGAACTTAAGGTAACAGGTAATGTTTCCTAAAGAAAAAAAATTGCATATATTTAAGTGATATTCTGATTGTTTAAGAAAAGTTGTAAGATTCTTAAGCATTTTTATTGCCTAGTATAACTGAAGGATTACTTAGTATTTATTTGTACTGCAGTAGCGCCTAAGGACTCAAACTGGAGATCAAGAACCCAATATGCTAAATACTATATACGCATGCTCAGGCTAAGTTCTCCAGGTACTGTACAGTTCACCTGGTTCTAAAAGCCCCAGAATAAAAATTTTAAGTCAGGTGTAGAACCACATTAATGCACTATCTTTCAAAAGGCAGAGAACCTGTTTGCACATAGTGGTGATTTTCTGAAGTCTTCTTTTAATAAGAAATTTGTTCCATAGTCAAAATATTTCAGCCTGAGGAAAACTGGAATTGTGGTTTGTCTATGAAATAATAGGTCTGTAGTAACAAGTAAAGACCTTATAAAAAAAACAAAGACCTGGAGAAACAAGCATACATGTTGATTTGTTGCTGAAAGATATACAAATGTGTAAATCTGCATTAACAGCTAGTTTTCAATGCTTTTATTGTCCATATATAAATAGGCAATATTAAAGTAAACCAGATCATTTAGAAACTACTTAACTAGAGCAACAAAATTATTTAATATGGCTAATATTACCCTTAATTCATACAATTATATTTAGTTACTATAGCATAGGATGTGACCAAGCAAGCACGGTTCTCAGACTTTTTCAATACTTTTGAATGCACTAAGTCAAGGGGACAGTTACAAATTTAAAATCTGTTTTTGCTGTAGTATTAGAAAAAAAAATAAGCTTCTCCTCCCCTTCCAGAATAAAACTAGTTCATTACCATACTTTCTCCATTGGCTTAATATATATCGGTTGCAATCCATGCAATGGCATTCTAAGGTGCGTAATGTATAGACCTCAATATTCCCTAATGTGCAAACCAAAGTAAAAAAAGTTACAGCTGAAAACAATTCTTCACTGAGGCCTGGTCTACACTACGCATTTATACCGATTTTAGGAGAGTTAAACCGATTTAATGCTGCACCTGTCCACACAACGAGACCTTTATATTGATATAAAGGGTTCTTTAAACCGGTTTCTGTACTCCTCCCCGACGAGAGGAGTAGCGCTGAAATCGGTATTACCATATCGGATTAGGGTTAGTGTGGCCACAAATTATTTGGCCTCTGGGCGGTATCCCACAGTGCACTGCTGTGACCGCTCTGGACAGCAATCTGAACTCAGATGCACTGGCCAGGTAGAAAGGAAAAGCCCCGTGAACTTTTGAATTTCATTTCCTGTTTGGCCAGCGTGGAGAGCTCACCAGCACAGGTGACCACGCAGAGCTCATCAGCACAGGTAACAATGCAGTCTCCTGAGAATCAAAAAAGAGCTGCAGCATGGACTGCACGGGAGGTACTGGATCCGATCGCTATATGGGGAGAGGAGTCTGTGCTAACAGAACTCCGTTCCAACAGATGAAATGAAAAAACATTTGAAAAAATTTCCAAGGTAATGGAGAAAGGCCACACCACAGACTCCGTGCAGTGCAGAGTGAAAGTTAAGGCACTCAGACAAGCCTACCAGAAAACCAAAGAAGCAAACGGAAAGTCCGGGGCAGGGCCGAAAACATGCCACTTCTACGCTGAGCTACAGGCAATTCTAAGGCGGTCTGCCACCACTACTCCACCCCTGTCCGTGGATTCCGATGTGGGGGTGGTAATCTCAGCCATGGCTGAGGATTCTGCGGACGGGGAAGATAAGCAGGAGAAAGAGGAGGACAAGCTTGCAGAAAGCACACAGCACTCCGTTCTCCCCAACAGCCAGGAGCTTTTTCTCACCCAGATGGAATTACCCTCCCAGCCCTCCCAAGCCACTAGCCCAGACAACGAAGCCATGGAAGCGACCTCTGGTGAGTGTACCTTTGTAAATATAAAACATGGTTTAAAAGCAAGCGTTTTTTAAATGATTGATTTGCCCTGAGGACTTGGGATGCATTTGCGGCCAGTACAGTTATTGGAAAAGTTTGTTAACATGTCTGGGGATGGAGCGGAAATCCTCCAGGGACATCTCCATGAAGCTCTCCTGGAGGTACTCTAAAAGCCTTTGCAGAAGGTTTCTGGGCAAGGCAGCCTTATTCCATCCACCATGGTAGGGCACTTGACCACACCATGCATGTAGCAAGTAATCTGGTATCATTTCATGACAAAGCCTAGCTGCGTATGGTCCCGGTGATTGCTGGCATTCAAGCAACATCCGTTCTTTATCTTGCTGTGTTATCCTAAGGAGAGTGATATCATTCATGGTAACCTGGTTGAAATTCAGGAATTTAATTAAGGGGACAGAGATGGCCATTCCTACTGGGCTGTTTGCCTGTTGCTTAAAATAAATCCTTCCTTGCAGGTAGCCAAGCGGGGGGAGTGGAGTGGGGGGAAAATGCCGCTGAGCTTTTTTGTGTTTGGCTAGCAGGGATCTTCCCTGCTACCAGCCACGTGGTGGGGGGAGGAAAGGGGGTGATTAACAGTGATCCCCCCTGATACCAGCCACGCAGTAGGGGGAGGAGTAAAGCGATCGTCCCATAGAATTGGATGGGGGGGGTGGTTTCTGCTGCTGCATGTTAACAGGAAAGAAGCAGCACTGAACGGGATTTGCTTGGTATTTGGGAAAGGAGGGCACTGTGTAATATGAAGGCTGCAGAAGCCGAACGACAATGGCTTACCATAGCTGCATGCAAGCTGAATTCTGCTGCCCGGGCCTGCATCTGTGAGGTCTGTAACACCAGAGCCGCAGGTACTCAATATTAAGATACAAAATGCGACCTTGTAGTGAAATCACATGTGCTATGTAAGGTGAATAGTGTTGTTCACTGTGAAAGAGTATAACCATTGTTCTGCAAAATGTATCTTTTTAAATACTTCTCTCCCTTTTTTACCTCCCTCATGCAGCTGCAAATTTTTCAAGCCTCCCTACTCCATCCCGAAGGCTATCTCAGATAAAGCGGAGGAAAAAAAAAAAAAGACGTGTGACGAAATGTTCTCGGAAATCATGGAAGTAACCCGCAATGAAAGAGCTCACCTAAATGAGTGGAAGGATGTGGTATCAAATTACAGGAAAGATGCCAGTGAATGTGAGGACAGGAGGAACGCTCGAGATGAGAGGTGGTGCCAGGAAGATCAGAGGTGTAGGCAGGAAGATAGACAGGGGAAAAAGGGAGGTGGTGTTGCCTTATATATTAAAAATGTACACACTTGGACTGAGGTGGAGATGGACATAGGAGATGGAAGTGTTGAGAGTCTCTGGGTTAGGCTAAAAGGGGTAAAAATCACGGGTGATGTCGTGCTGGGAGTCTACTACAGGCCACTTAATCAGGTGGAAGAGGTGGATGAGGCTTTTTTCAAACAACTAACAAAATCATCCAAAGCCCAAGATTTAGTGGTGATGGGGGACTTCAACTATCCAGATATATGTTGGGAAAATAACACCGCGGAGAACAGACTATCCAATAAGTTCCTGGACTGCATTGCAGACAACTTTTTATTTCAGAAAGTTGAAAAAAGCTACTAGGTGGGAAGCTGTTCTAGACTTGATTTTAACAAATAGGGACGAACTCGTTGAGAATTTGAAAGTAGAAGGAAGCTTGGGTGAAAGTGATCATGAAATCATAGAGTTTGCAATTCTAAGGAAGGGTAGAAGGGAGTACAGCAAAATAGAGACAATGGATTTCAGGAAGGCGGATTTTGGTAAGCTCAGAGAGCTGATAGGTAAGGTCCCATGGGAATCAAGACTGAGGGGAAAAACAACTGAGGACAGTTGGCAGTTTTTCAAAGGGACACTATTAAGGGCCCAAAAGCAAGCTATTCCGATGGTTAGGAAAGATAGAAAATGTGGCAAAAGACCATGTTGGCTTAACCACGAGATCTTGTGTGACCTACAAAATAAAAAGGCGTCATATAAAAAATGGAAACTAGGTCAGATTACAAAGGACGAATATAGGCAAATAACACAGGAATGCAGAGGCAAGATTATAAAGGCAAAGGCACAGGCACAAAATGAGCTCAAACTAGCTATGGGAACAAAGGGAAATAAGAAGACTTTTTATCAATACATTAGAAGGAAGAGGAAGACCAAGGACAGGGTAGGCCCACTGCTCAGTGAGGAGGGGGAAACAGTAACGGGAGACTTGGAAATGGCAGAGATGCTTAATGACTTCTTTGTTTCCGTCTTCACTGAGAAGTCTGAAGGAATGTCTAATACAGTGAATGCTTACGGGAAGAGGGTAGGTTTAGAAGATAAAATAAAAAAAGAGCAAGTAAAAAATCACTTAGAAAAGTTAGATGCCTGCAAGTCACCAGGGCCTGATGAAATGCATCCTAGAATACTCAAGGAGTTAATAGAGGAGGTATCTGAGCCTCTAGCTATTATCTTTAGGAAATCATGGGAGATGGGGGAGATTCCAGAAGACTGGAAGGGGGCAAATATAGTGCCCATCTATAAAAAGGGAAATAAAAACAACCCAGGAAACTACAGACCAGTTAGTTTAACTTCTGTGCCAGGGAAGATAATGGAGCAAGTAATTAAAGAAATCATCTGCAAACACTTGGAAGGTGGTAAGGTGATAGGGAATAGCCAGCATGGATTTGTAAAGAACAAATCGTGTCAAACTAATCTGATAGCATTCTTTGATAGGATAACGAGCCTTGTGGATAAGGGAGAAGTGATGGATGTGATATACCTAGACTTTAGTAAGGCATTTGATACAGTCTCGCATGATATTCTTATAGATAAACTAGGAAAGTACAATTTACATGGGGCTACTATAAGGTGGGTGCATAACTGGCTGGATAACCGTACTCAGAGAGTAGTTATTAATGGCTCCCAATCCTGCTGGAAAGGTATAACAAGTGGGGTTCCGCAGGGGTCTGTTTTGGGACAGGCTCTGTTCAATATCTTCATCAACGATTTAGATGTTGGCATAGAAAGTACGCTTATTAAGTTTGCGGACAATACCAAACTGGGAGGGATTGCAACTGCTTTGGAGGACAGGGTCAAAATTCAAAATGATCTGGACAAATTGGAGAAATGGTCTGAGGTAAACAGGATGAAGTTCAATAAAGATAAATGCAAAGTGCTCCACTTAGGAAGGAACAATCAGTTTCACACATACAGAATGGGAAGAGACTGTCTAGGAAGGAGTATGGCAGAAAGATCTAGGGGTCATAGTGGACCACAAGCTTAATATGAGTCAACAGTGTGATACTGTTGCAAAAAAAGCAAACGTGATACTGGGATGCATTAACAGGTGTGTTGTAAACAAGACACGAGAAGTCATTCTTCCGCTTTACTCTGCGCTGGTTAGGCCTCAGCTGGAGTATTGTGTCCAGTCCTGGGCACCGCATTTCAAGAAAGATGTGGAGAAATTGGAGAGGGTCCAGAGAAGAGCAACGAGAATGATTAAAGGTCTCGAGAACATGACCTATGAAGGAAGGCTGAAGGAATTGGGTTTGTTTAGTTTGGAAAAGAGAAGACTGAGAGGGGACATGATAGCAGTTTTCAGGTATCTAAAAGGGTGTCATCAGGAGGAGGGAGAAAACTTGTTCACCTTAGCCTCCAATGATAGAACAAGAAGCAATGGGCTTAAACTGCAGCAAGGGGGATTTAGGTTGGACATTAGGAAAAAGTTCCTAACTGTCAGGGTAGTTAGTTAAACACTGGAATAGATTGCCTAGGGAAGTTGTGGAATCTCCATCTCTGGAGATATTTAAGAGTAGGTTAGATAAAAGTCTATTAGGGATGGTCTAGACAGTATTTGGTCCTGCCATGAGGCAGGGGACTGGACTCGATGACCTCTCGAGGTCCCTTCCACTCCTAGAGTCTATAAGATATGCGGTGGCGGGATGCAACACTGGGGCTGCTGTGTGATCAAACTGACATCCTCCGACGTCTGGTGGAGCTTCAGGAACAGCAGCAGGGTCACAGAGTGCCACTGCAGTCCCTGTGTAACCACCCTCACCACGTTCCATATCTTCCTCACACAGACGTGTAAGAACGCATGGGGGAAGGCTTCGTGCACCCGCCCACTCCAACCCCGTGGATAGCCCAACCAAAAGGCTGTCATTACTTTGAAATATTTTTAGTGGCCTTTTCCTTCCCTCTTATCCTCCTCTCAAACCACACCCACGCTACCTTGTCAGTTTTCTCCCTCTCTTTATAATGACTTTTTAATAAAGAATACATGATTTTTAAACGACAGTGACTTTATTTCCTTAAGCAAGCTGTAACTGAAGGGGGAGGGTGGGTTGCTTACAGGGAATGAGTCAATCAAGGGGGGGGTTCATCAAGGGGAAACACACACAGTCACACCGTACCCTGGCCCGTGATGAAACTTGTTTTCAAAGCTTATCTGATGCGCACCGCTTCGTGGTGTGCTCTTCTAATCGCCCTGGTGTTTGGCTGCGCGTAATCAGCGGCCAGGTGATTTGCCTCACCCTCCCACCCCGCCATAAAGGTCTCCCCCTTACTGTCACAGAGATTGTGGAGCACACAGCAACCAGCAATAACAATGGGGACATTGGTTTGGCTGAGGTCTGAGCGAGTCAGTAACGTGCGCCAGGACGCCTTTAATGACCAAATGCACATTCTACCACCATTTTGCACTTGCTCAGCCTGTAGTTGAACAGCTTCTGACTACTGTCCAGGCTGCCTGTGTATGGCTTCATGAGCCAGGGCATCAAGGGGTAGGCTGGGTCACCCAGGATAACTATAGGCATTTCAACATCCCCAACCGTTATTTTCTGGTCTAGGAAGTAATTCCCTTGCTGCAGCTGTTTTAACAGAGTAGTGTTCCTGAAGACGCAAGCGTCATGAACCCTTCCCGGCTATCCCACGTGGATGTTGGTGAAACGTCCCTTGTGATCCACCAGTGCTTGCAGTACCATTGAAAAGTACCCCTTGCGGTTTACGTACTGGGTGCCCTGGTGCTTCGGTGCCAAGATAGGGATATGGGTTCCATCTATCGCCCCACCACAGTTAGGGAATCCCATTGCAGCAAAGCCATCCACTATGACCTGCACATTTCCCAGAGTCACAGCCTTTCGTAGCAGCAGCTTAATGATTGATTTGGCTACTTGCATCACAGCAGCCCCCACAGTAATTTTCCCACTCCAAATTGATTCTCGACTGACCGGTAGCTGTCAGGCACTGCACGCTTCCAGAGGGCTATTGCCAGTCGCTTCTCAACTATGAGAGCAGCCCTCACCTTGGTATTATGGCGTTTCAGAGCAGGGGAAAGCAAGTCACAAAGTTCCAAGAAAGTGCCCTTACGCATGCAAAAGTTTCGCAGCCACTGCGAATCATCCCAAACTTGCAAAACTATGCGGTCCCACCAGTCTGTGCTTGTTTCCTGGGCCCAAAATCGGCGTTCAATGGCTAGAACCTGCCCCATTACCAGCAGGATCTCCAAAGCGCAGGGGCCCGCGGTTTGAGAGAATTCTGTGTCCATGTCCTCATCACTCTCGTCGCCGCTCTGCCGTAGCTGCCTCCTCCTCGCTTGGTTTTGCAGGTTCTGATTATGCTGAACCAGGACCTGCAGAGACTGCACGAGAATGTGCGAGGTGTTTACAACGTCCACGATTGCGGTATTGATCTGAGCAGGGTCCATGCTTGCTGTGCTATGGCGTTTGCACAGTTTACCCAGGAAAAAAAGGCGCGAAACGGTTGTCTGCTGCTTTCACAGAGGGAGGGGTGAGGCTGTACCCAGAACCACCTGCGACAATGTTTGTTGCCCCATCAGGCACTGGGATCTCAACCCAGAATTCCAAGGGGTGGGGGAGACTGCGGGAACTATGGGATAGTTACCCACAGTGCAACGCTCCGGAAATCGACGCTAGTCTCAGTACATGGACGCACACCGCCGAATTAATGTGTTTAGTGTGGCCGCATGCACTTGACTTTACACAATCTGTTTTACAAAACTGGTTTATGTAAAATTGGAATAATCTCATAGTGTAGACATACCCTGCGAAGAGATCAGGTTTAAGACTTCGGCAAATGCAGTACAAATCTAAGTTTGCAGAAACTGATAGTACTTCCATAATTCCAAAAGTGGGCTATGATATGGAATCAGGAGGGTAAGAATTATACTGTAGTTAAAGGAGGTTACTCACTTTGGAGTGTTTTTTCCCTTTCTTGACAACATTTCTGAAGCACAGAACAGTTTGTCTGTGCTGAAGGAGACAAAAGTCAAGGGAAAGCCTGTTTCACAATGTGTGTATTTGCATAATAACAGATAGGGCCAAATCCTGCTGTCTTTACTAAAGAAAAAAAGATTCACTTTGGGGTAAAAAACAAACAAACAAACAAACAAACCAACCCCTACACATTGGCTCTTAGCTCCATAACCTGAAATAAGTGGTGAACTGTGTCTAAAGCCCACTATATAACTCATTACGAACTGGTACTTCCACAAACATGATGTCACAAAAAGACTAATGCCAAAAAAAGTTAACATTTAAAATATTTGAAAACATATGTAAAAGCATAGTGGGAAAAATGTCTGTTTACCTCTTCTTTTTTAATATGGTTAACACTCATAAAGCACTGAAGCAACATATCTTTTACTTCATTAGTCTCCTCTAGATCATAATCAAAACACAGTAACGTCTGGTGTAGATGCCACAGACGAAGTATATCTGCACCCTAAAAAAAATGAAAAAAAAAAACAGTTATGCTATAGTGAAAGTAAACCTAATTACACTTTTAGACTTTGTGTCTAAGAGCTTTCCTGCCAACCACACTTCAGTTTCAGGACCTGAACAAGTCCTGTACCATATAGGCAGGGGTACTTTTTCAGACTGCATAAAACATTAACTAACTTGATACCGTGGAAATGGAAACAAATTAAAACAACACGCATAACCACAGAAAAAAAGGCTTGCAGTGAATCTGACAGTCCAAGAGGAAGCCAAGGAAAAGAAACCAAAGATGACTAGGATAAGGAGAAGAAACAAGATAATGTTGCAGAGGCGTGATGAACCATGATAGAAACAATTAGAATGATAACGAGATGATAAAAATGAGACAGACGATAGAGGAAACAATTTCTTGGGTACTGCCACAGGTGTGCACAGTGCTTTAGAAAACACAGTTCAGACAAAAATCGTCCAAGAAAATTAATCGAAATCAAACTGAAATAAAGCAAGCAATTAAAAATGAGATTTGAGGCTGGGAGCTAAGAATTATAGTTCATCAGCAATGGACAGTTAAGCAAAAAGAGTGGACATGCCTCTGGAGCACGTTGGTTATGGAACTGCAGTTATGTCTCTGCCTCGGTTTCCCCTAGTGGCCTTTCAATCAATTCAAGGAGGCTTGTATACAGTCAATAATGCCCCTTCTGGGTCTGGTTTATTTAATCAACTGCCACATGGTATGTAAACAAGCCTTCTCCCTCATCTGTAACTCCCTAGGCTTCTCCACTGCCTAGTCTCTCCCCTGATGACTCAGGGAATCTCCTAGGCCTTCCTATCCAGAAAGCTTTGTAAGCTCTCCTCTGGAAATCTGTGTTCTGGGGTAGTTTCTCTCCCCAGAAACTTCCTCTGTAGTCTGGCTCTCCATAAAGCCCAGGTGTTCCTTCACTAATTAACTAATGCTCAGCTACCAAAAGACACCATAATAGAGGTTCAATTTAAATGTATACCCCAAATTAAAAAAAAAAAAAAAAAGCAGTAAGAAAACCAAAGAAGTGCCACTGTAGCTAAACAACAAAGTAAAAGAAGCAACAAGAGGCAAGAAGACATCCTTTAAAAGTGGAAGTTAAATCCTAGTGAGGAAAATAGAAATAGAAAGGAGCATAAACTCTGGCAAATTAAATGTAAAACTATAATTACGAAGGCCAAAAGGTTCAAAAAGTAATACCACAAAAAAAAAAAAAAAAAAAAAAAAAAAAAGTACCTCAGAAGCAGGAAGTCTGCTAAAGAACCTATGGGGCCACTGGACGATCGAGATGCTAATGGAGCACTCAAAGGTAAGGCAATTGCAGAGAAACTAAATGCATTCTTTGCATTGGTCTTCATAGCTGAGAATGTGAGGGAGATTCCTAAACCTGAGCCATCGTTTTTAGGTGACAAATCTGAGGAACTGTCCCAGATTGAGGTGTCATTAGAGGTGGTTTTGGAACGAATTGATAAATTAAACAGTAATAAGTCACCAGGACCAGATGGTATTCACCCAAGAGTTCTGAAGGAACTCAAATGTGAAACTGCAAAACTACTAACTGTAGTCTGTAACCTATCATTTAAATCAGCTTCTGTACCAAATGACTGGAGGATAGCTAATGTGATGCCAATTTTTTTTAAAAGGGCTCCAGACGTGACCTGGGCAATTACAGGCCGGTAAGTCTGACTTCAGTACTGGGCAAACTGGTTGAAACTATAGTAAAGAAGAAAATTGTCAGACACATCAATGAACATAATTTTTGGGGGAAGAGTCAACATGGTTTTGTAAAGAGAAATCATGTCTCACCAATCTACTAGAATTCTTTGAGGGGGTCAACAAGCATGTGGACAAGGAGGATCAAGTGGATCTAGTGTACTCAGATTTTCAGAAAGCCTTCGACAAAGTCCCTCACCAACGGCTCTTAAGCAAAGTAAGCAGTCATGGGATAAGAAGGAAGGTCCTCATTAATTGGTAACTGATTAAAACATAGGAAACAAAGGATAGGAATAAATGGTCAGTTTTCAGAATGGAAAGAGAAATAGTGGTGTCCCCCAAGAGTCTGCACTGGGACGAGTCTTATTCAACATATTCATAAATGGTCTGGAAAAGGGTAAACAGTGAGGTGACAAAATTTGCAGATGACACAAAACTACTCAAGATAGTTGAGTCCCAGGCAGACTGTGAAGAGCTCCAAAAGGATCTCTGAAAACTGGGTGACTGGGCAACAAAATGGTAGATGAAATTCAATGTTGATAAATGCAAAATAATGCACATTGGAAAACAGAAAACTAACTATACATATAAAATTAGCTGTTATCACTCAAGAAAGATCTTGGAGTCGTTGCGGATAGTTCTCTGAAAACACTCACTCAATGTGCAGCGGTAGTCAGAAAAGCAAACAATGTTGGGAATCTTTAAGAAAGGGATAGATGAGACTGTAGCAGGGAAGTCCCCTGCTCCTGCCCTTGAAGGGCTTAAAACAGCCCAGGAGAAGACTGTGGCTGGGACAAGAAGCCTGGGCTGATTAGGGAAGTTAGGCTCAGCTGTGGCCAAGCCCCAGTCAGGCCCAGCTGGCCCCTATAAGAGGCTTTGAGCCAGAAACCCAAAGTCTCCCTCTGCCTGTAGAGGTAGAAGGGCCTGGCTGCAAGGAGCTAGAGCGAGGATACCCAAGTGGAGCAGGGCTGAGGAAAGGCAGAGGAGCTGGGGAGCTCCAGCCTGGAAAGCCCCAGGCTGTGGCCTAGCACAAGGTCAACAGGTACTGGGCATTGCAGAGGGCAGCCCGGGGTAAGCCAAGGCAGCAGGTCCAAACCCTCCTTGCCAGTGATGAGTAGGCTGATACTGCAGTCTGCCGCAGGGTGTGGGGCTAGACCAGGACTGCACAACATATGGCCCACGGAGGCTCACTATGCGGCCCGGGGGGGGATTCTAAGTCCCCCCACACATGAGAAACACCGTGCTCTGCAGGCAGCCCAGAGCCTTTTCAAACCCGGCCACGGCAAGGATTCAAACAGCTCAGGGCTCCCTGCACCTGTGGCCAGCCCAGAGCCTTTGAATCCCCGCAGCGGCCAAGATTCAAAGGGCTCAGGGCTCCCCGCACCTGCAGGCAGCCCAGAGCCCTTTGAATCCTGGCAGCCACTCCCACGGCCAGGCTGGGGCTGGGATTTAAAGGGTTCGAGCTCCCCTCAGCGGCAGGAGCTCTGGGCCCTTTAAATCCCTGCCCCAGCCTTGCAAAGCTCCCGGTTCCCCCAGCCCTGGGCCCTTTAATTTGCCCCTGAGGGCTCCCAGCCACTCTTCAGCTGGGAGCCCCTGGTTGCTTTAAAATAAAGTATCACCTCCCCACCCCCAACCTTCCTTTTTGGCCCACAGCTGTTTTGGTGGGGCAGCACTGGGGAAAGAGGGTTTGTTTCCGCAGTGCTGGGCGTTGCTGGGGTGGGGGGCCAGGAGGTGCTGAGGGGGGGTGTTTCCACAGGGCCGGGGGGTTCAGCCCTCAGCTGTTTTCTTTGGAGTAATGTGGCCCTCGCTGCATTACGAGCTGTGCAGGACTGGGCTAGACGATGACTGGCAGTAGCCTTATACTGAGGTGAGGTGGAAATAGTGGGTGGAGGTCCCCTGGGGAGGGGAGACCCTAAGATTAAGGGGTTACTGCCAGGGGGCAGCACCCCAGATAAAGGGGCACTGGGTCCTGGGAGGGACACAGGCGGCCAGAGGACAGGCAGATCACCAGCCTGCAGAGGGCGCTCCAGAGTTGGAATGAGCTAATTCCTGTAAGTCACCAGCAGGAGGTGCCGCAGGGGTGAGTCCGCTCCTCTACAAGACAAAGTATTATATTGCCTATATAGAAATCCATGGTATGCTCACATCTTGAATACTGTGTGCAGATGTGGTTGCCCTCATCTCAAAAAAGAACTAGATATATTTATGGAGAATAGGTCCATCAATGGCTATTAGCCAGAATGGACAGGGGTGGTGTCCCTACCCTCTGTTTGCCAGAAGCTGGAAGTGGGAAACAGGAGATGGATCACTTGATGATTATGTGTTCTGTTCGTTCCCTCTGGGACACCTGGCATTGGCCACTGTTGGAAGACGGGATACTGGGCTAGATGGACCTTTGGTCTGACCCGGTATGGCTGTTCTTATCCCATTACCAATCCAGAGGTGGATCTAGATTGGCTCACTCTCCTTAGCAGAGCCTGGGTTCCTGACCCCTCAGAAAGACAGCCCGTGTTACATCGCACAATAAAGGCTCATCTAGCATGAGGCTGAATTAAAAGAGGATAATTTCTAGGAAGTGCTGAGCATATGTACTCTGAAAAATAAAAGCCCCTTTAAGATTTTTCAGGAATGACAGCCCAAAATTGAGTCGCTCGAAATCGTTAGTCACTCTACAAATATTGACCATTAACTTTTCGGGGAGAGAGGAAGTGACAGGAAAGGTTGCAGAAGAAGAGGCTAACTTATCACTTGATATTTTCAAAAAGGATTCAAGTTTTAAATTAATTCTACACCGTATTACAACAAATTTAAAAACAAACTGCAAGACAGGTATCACTGGAGACACTTTAGACTCAATAAGCCTTAAACATATGCTGGATAAATTATATTAGGGGCCTTTATGACAGAGAAGACCAATTAACTCAAATAAAATGAAGGATATTTTATAGACATATGAACTCTGGATATTCAATAATTACAAAGTTATCCACATAGCTTCAACATACCGTAACAGTTTTGCTCTTCAGACTCTTTCTTAGCAGCATAATAAAAGCTGTTTTCCCCAGTTGTTGTTTTCCTTCCAATCCTTTCTCCCACCACATAGCACATAATTGCTGGATGGCACCCTGTAGGACTTTTTCAGAATCAGATAATGCATGAAGAATACCTACAATGAGTGCAAAGCAATTATTTACTGCAAGTACACTCAAACTCCTGTGGCACAGCAGCCAATTAGCAAGTTGAATCTGTCTTATGATGCCTAACTCAAAGTTCTGCTCTTCCTACGTTGGTGCCCACAACACCAATCACAAAACAGAAAAATAAGTTGTTTGGGTTTACATAAATGGTTCTATTAAGCTCTAAGCTATTTGTCAGAGTATAATGGCTCAGCAATAATTGAACTGTGTAATATTCATCCATTTTAATAGTGAGAGAGATAAAGGTACTTACCTAACTCACATGGGGTAGTTAGTGAATTTTTGTACAGGATTTTGGGGATGAAGATGCACAGCTTAGTTTTGGACACAACTCTAAATTATAACCCCCGTCCCTTTTATTTTTCCAGCACACAGCTAGAATTCTAGATGCCCTATACTTTAAAAAAATCTCTCTCTCATAGACAATTTGAAATCAAACACTCAGTATACTTAGCAGTATATTAACTTACACAAATGTACTAGAAAACCACAATTAAGTGGTGATACATTTATTTCCAGATGGTACCTTGATTCTTGACCAAAGAGTCACTGGAGTAATAGTTATATCTATGTGAAGGAGAGATGCCTTTTTTTTAAATTCTGAAGTTGGTGGATATCTGCTCATGAGAGGGGCAATGTCAGATTATGACATACTAAAACTTTCCTTACTCCAGTTGGTGGTCAGCTCCATAAGCTAATTCTTGTTAATTTCACTTTGATGCTCAAGTTGCTGAAGGGAGGGCTTCAAGGAAAAACTGAATAATCCTAACCAGTTCCACTTTGCAGAAGACTATGTGGCCCCTACTATGTTATTGATTTTTAGGTAAAATCTCGATAACTCTAATGGAGTTAAAGCTGTGGTGGTACTATATCGACAACACGACAAGTTAACAACTTCAGCCAGTATCACCTCCTTCATATTAAAGTGAAAAACTTAGTATGAATGTTCTCCTCCTGGGCTGGCTCCATCCCCCCAACATTGTCGTCTCACTATTGGAACCTGCAACAGTGTGTATCTGGGAGGAAATAGGACTGAGAGTCACTGAGAAGCTAAGGACGCAGATCCACAGGAGCAGCAGTAGGCCCAAGGATTTTGGCCTACCAATACACTAACAGCTAGATTCACAAAGGGATTTAGGTGCTGAGCATCACATCTAACTTTTAGGCACCTAAAAACAACAGGAATAAGAGTGATCCACAAAACCTACATTAAGTGCCTAGATGCCTTATACAATGGGATTTACAAAAGCCAGCATACTAGGCAGCAAGTCACCTAAGGTATCCAATGGGAGATACTGACTAGAGGAGTGTGCTCTAAACCCCAACCCTCATGAAGATATGAGCCTAAGTCCAAGCTGCAGAGAAAAAACTGTCTCTACCAGCGATTCACAACTGGGATCCCATATCCTGTGGTTAAGCAGCTTAGGTGACTTAGATGTTTCTTGTGAGAATGGCATAGGTAGATGCCTAACTTCATACAAAACTGGGGAAGGAGGAGTTGTTCATCTTATAGCTTTAGCCCAGTGGTCAAAGCACTGACTTAGAATGTGGGAGACAAATATTCCATTTTCCTCTCTCCTCTACCAAAGGAGGAGAAGGATTTGAACAGGGGTCCTCCCACCTCTCAGGAAAGTGCTCTAACTACTTAGCTATGGGATATTCTGACATGGGGCTCCTTCGACCTCTCCTGCTGATGCTGTTCCACTTTGGACGAATAAATAAAAAAAAAATCATTGGAACAGGGCAGCTGGTCCCTGCGTCTACCATATCCCAGGCTATAGAGTCTCTCTCTCCGGCCAAATCACTCTTTCATTACTTATTCACAATGGAATGGCTTCAACAGGAGAAACTAAGGGTGTCCCGCATCAGTATATCCTATAGCTCAGTAGTTAGAGCACTTTGAGAGGTGGAGACCCCTGTCCAAATGCTCTTCCCCGCCTCTGAGAGAAGAGAGTAAAACTGAACCCAGCCCTCCCACATTCCTAGTGAGTGCTCTAACAACCGGGCTAAAAGCTATACTGTGGGCCTCACCACTACCTCCAGCCAAATTGCCTACTGGATTAGGTCCTATTCACAATCTCTGAGCACACCTACCAGATTGGGCCCCACACATAACTTAAGCGGGCAAACACCTATCTTCTGTGGTTTGTGAATCACTGCAGTACTTAAGTGGGAGACATAGAACAGGCTGTCCAGGGAGGCTGCGGAAGCTCCTTCGCTGAAGGTTTTCAAAAGGAGACTGGATAGCCATCTGCCTTGGATGGTTTAGACACAAATCCTGCATCTTGGCAAGGAGTTAGACTAGATGACCCTCACAGTCTCTTCTAACTGTATGATTGTGTGTGTCTTGACTCCTAGAGTTAGGCAGCAGTGGCATGTGCCCAGAGGTAGAAAATAGATACGAGGGAAACTTATACCCTGAAAATTTAGGCACTGAGTAAGTTTAGGAGGATACAGAATTCAGTGGGAGTTGTGAATCACAGCAGAGCCTAAAACTGGCCAGACTTAGGCACTTAAGTATCTTTGTGAACCCACCCTAAAGTCCCAACTTCACAATCTTGCCTCTCCATCACTATAAATAGCCCATTCGAAACAGGTGTCATATTGACACTGGCTGCACAAAATCTTCATTTGCAAAACCACACCACAGCGGGCAAAAGGAGCAAAGGGAGAATTGTTGCTTCTTGAGTAGAAATAATTTATCCTTCATTTTGCATTTTAACACTCTCATAGGATAATATGCCATGTAGATCAGCATAAACTTTGACTCCTCCCCTCCCCACCTCAAGGCTAATAATTCTGTATGTTTATAACATACTGATATTTTTTAAATAGTAGGAGCAAAAATTACAGACCTTCATCTCCTCTTCCATTTAGAGATGGTAACTGTCCCATAGAATGTTGACATGAAGATTTGAAACAAATGTAATTAAATTGATAGTTTACTTGTTTTTTAGGGACAGGAGAGTCTACCAGCAGGATGTAAAAAAAAAAAAAAAAAAATTACATAAAACAGTGTTTCTTCTTATGGGATGGATTGTAAACTTATTGTTTGAAGGAAATAAGGAATCCAAATTAGGATATGCCATCCTTCACAGCAAGCTGTCATAGTAAATAAGGCCTGCAGGCCAAAATATCAGTGTCTCTGGCACCAAAGTACACCCTTTTATTCAAAATCACAACAAAAACAAGACGACTTAACCATTAGCAGCAGACCAGTGTACTAAAGTGCTGCCTAAAATCAGCATACTATATAACACTCCACATTAAGAAAAATACCCACCATTTAATATTAGAGCACATTCTAGAAGAGCTTTGTAGTTTATATTTTCATCTACTACAGGTATCGAAGCAGTAACTACAGTTGTCACCCCTTGGATCACAGCTATCATCCGTTTCTGAAAATTAAAAAAACAATTCATCTTAAGGAAACTGAAAAATAGTTTTCTTTAATAACTCGAGAGGCTTCAAAATAGGCTATAATTCTGAAAAAAAAAGAAAAAAGGAACAGCCTTGGAAAATAAGCATTAGCTACAGAAAATGAGTTTGCATGGCTCAAACAATGTTCTGGACACATCCACTTGCTTTGTTCAATGTTAAATGGAAACTATCAAGTCAGTTGTGGCACAACATTCATATCTGCAAAAACAAAGCTTTTACAAAATTTAAATTCAAAGAAAAGGCTTTAGATTTTTATTATTTAATTTCTAATTACTAAGTTAATTACTAACACAGAAATATTTGTTTATTTTTACACCATGAGCCTGGTTTGCAATCCAAACTTTGCAGCATATTCCCATTTGAGAGATAAGAAATTGTATCTATTTAGCAGGGTTGTTTTGTGGATTAATGCACTTATAATTTTAAATTGTTTTAAATCCTCAGATGCAATGTGCTATATAAGGTAAAGCATTATTGTGTTAGTGCAGCGGTTCTCCAACTTTTATAATTTGTGGACCACTACTCATCACAGCCTTGCTCCCACCGATGTAAGTGTTCTACTACACCAACATAATAACTCCACCTCCACAAGAGGCGTAAGGCTTATGCAGGTGTAGTTAGGGTGATGCAGTGTCAGTGTAGACAAGGAGTTACTTACATTGGCTGTTGGTTGTCATTCTTGTCAATTTCACAGCTCCCTCCTGGAGCTGTGAAACT
Organism: Gopherus flavomarginatus; assembly: GCF_025201925.1. Taxonomy (NCBI): domain Eukaryota; kingdom Metazoa; phylum Chordata; order Testudines; family Testudinidae; genus Gopherus; species Gopherus flavomarginatus. The sequence continues at coordinate 22,781,819 of NC_066618.1, forward strand.
GACAAGAAAAGCTGGTATGTCATAAACAGATAGCTAAGGGTTAATGTCTCTTTCACCTGAAGCACCTGACCAGAAGACCAATCAGGAAACCGGATTTTTTCAACTTTGGGTGGAGGGAAGTTTGTGTCTGAGTCTTTTGTCTGTCTGCCCGCTGTCTCTGAGCTTTGGAGAAGTAGTTTTACTTTCTAATCTTCTGTTTCTAAGTGTAAGGACAAAGAGATCAGATAGTAAGTTATATGGTTTCTTTTCTTTGGTATTTGCATGAATATAAGTGCTGGAGTGCTTTGATTTGTATTCTTTTTGAATAAGGCTGTTTATTCAATATTCTTTTAAGCAATTGACCCTGTATTTTGTCACCTTAATACAGAGAGACCATTTGTATGTATTTTTCTTTCTTTTAAGACCTGTTGGAGTTTTTCTTTACTTCAGGGAAATTGAGTCTGTACTCACCAGGGAATTGGTGGGAGGAAGAAATCAGGGGGAGATCTGTGTGTGTTGAATTTGCTAGCCTGATTTTGCATTTCCTCTGGGTGAAGAGGAAAGTGCTTTTGTTTCCAGGACTGGGAACGGAGAGGGGGAGTCACTCTGTTTGGATTCACAGAGCTTGTGTCTGTGTATCTCTCCAGGAGCACCTGGAGGGGGGAAGGGGAAAAGGACTATTTCCCTTTGTTGTGAGACTCAAGGGATTTGGGTCTTGGGGTCCCCAGGGAAGGTTTTTTCAGGGGGGACCAGAGTGCCCCAAAACACTCTAATTTTTTGGGTGGTGGCAGCAAGTACCAGGTCCAAGCTGGTAGCTAAGCTTGGAGGTTTTCATGCTAACCCCCATATTTTGGACGCTAAGGTCCAAATCTGGGACTAAAGTTATGATATGGTAGGCTTCCTGCTGTGAACACTGAATTTGTAAAAGACTGAACTTGTAATAACAACATTTGATCAATTAATATAAGGTTAGTGACACTTAAGTATATCCCAGAAACCATCAAAACTCCAGACTATAAAGAGAGCAAGAAAAGATTAAAGAGCTTTCACTCTGGAAAAACTCCAAGTTGTTTTTTGGAAGTTGTACAAACCAATTCTGTGCAATCTCTAAGTGGATACATCTCCTGATAGAAGATCCTAATTCAAAGTACTCAGCATCTTGAATAGCATATTGGAAGATTTTGTATTTTTATTTTACCATTTTTGGACTTTCCTCTATTTCCATATCATTATCATCATCACTTTCATCTTCAATCCTCCGCCATCCTTCCACTGGGTTCTTTACCAAAATGTGTGTTAATAGATCCGTCAGCCTCTCCCATAATGCTTCTTTCTGTTTTCTTGGTAATTCCTGAAGCAACTCATTCAGATCAAAAGGATCAAATGGATTCTTCTGTAAAGTGATCAGAAAACCAATTTATTCTGTGCAAGTGTAGTGGTTTACACTGATACAATAAAATATATGCTTATTTTAAACAAAGCTCCTTTTACCAAACTTCTGTGAACCTTTCATATTATACCTAGTAATAAAGGGGAAATTACTTGCTTGAAATTCTGTTTATTTGATTACACCAACTTGAAGGATTCCTGCTTCTAAGTCTTAACTCCTTATCAAAAAACAAATAGAGCTTTCTTAACTCAAAGTCTCTTAATCTTTGATGGCAATAGTAAGTGGGAGTAAGTAAAGTTTGTGTCACAGGTATTTTTAGTAAAAGTCATGGGAAATAAAAATTCACAGTAGCCTTTCACTAAAAATATCCCTGCAAAACGGGTAGGTGGGTTCAGCACCCACTGCTGCTGGGGCTCCCGAGTCCCCCCGTGATGTGGTGCATGGGTGCTCTGGGGTTCCCATGCCCCTGGGGCTGGGCTACTGCAGGGTCCCCCAACCGCTGGCTGCGGCTGCCCACCACTGGGCAGCTGTGCGGGGTCCCCCCACCAGACTGGGGGCTAGGAGCTCCAAAGGCAGGGCTGGCTGGGAGCTTCAGCCCCAGGGCAGAAAATGTCATGGAGGTCAGTGGAGGTCACGGATTCCATGACTTCCATGACATAATCATAGCCTTAATCATGAACCAGGTTCCTCGCTGATCACCACACAGTATCACCTGCTGAGTATAAATGCTCCAAAAGTTCCTATCACGTTCTTATTGACTTACAACCAGAGGGAATTTCACCACTCTCGTATTACAAAATTAGAACCCAGAAGTAAGAATCCTGCACTGATGGTATTTTTAGATAAAGGTTTGTGATAGCATTCAAAAGAAGTAATCGGTGCAGTCTAATGGAAGAAATTCCAAGATAAACAGAAAAGATGAAAATAAAAGCGTGACGGTCCATAGGAATAGGCGCTCCCATTCCTGAAGAACTTAGCTGGAGACGGGAGCCTGCAGGAAGGACAGAAACAATGTCCTGTGGTACACTGCACTGCTTTCAAGTCTTGCTACCCAAACTCCACCAGCTCCAGAACACCTTGAGAAATCTACCCATACTCATTTCCTAAACTCTGTAGGATAGAACACTAAATGCTAGGGACCTTGAGAGGTCTGCAGGATCAAAGCTCCCCTCCATAGAAGAGTTGATTGAAACTGCAGTTAGCAGTGGACTCAGCAGCCACCTGGCCAAGTACAATATTCCTTCTCCCTCCTGTGTAGCCTGTAAGGGCTCCCCCCTTGTGAAGCTGCTAGACTTAGAACCAAGACTCCCCCACTAATAGGCTTAAGAATTTTTAGAAAAATAAAGAGACATGGTAGATATTAGACCAATTTCTGTTGGTGAGAGAAGATATTACCTCACCCACTTTGTATCTCTCTAATATCCTGGGACTGACATGGCTACAACAACACTGAACAGAAAAATAGACATTCCTAGCAAAGTTTTTGTCTAAAGCGAAAGATGAAAGAGTATATGAATTGTGTGTGTAACTTAAGGGTAAAATCCTTTATTGAATGCTGGAAATATATAAAAAGCAAGTATTAATAAACAATACAATTCAGAGTGGAGGTTAAATTTTAAAAGAACCAAAACATTTGAAATCTGTATCAATGTTAGAGGACAACATCTCATTATGATGCCCTACAAAATATCCACTGAGCAGTCTGGTGACAAAATTCCTTTCCTCCTCACAGCCCTCAACCCTAACAGGATTTGTTAGCTTCTAAATGCAGGCTAACCAAAATTACCCTGACATAAGGTGTACATCCCAGCTTCAAAATAATAAAAATATTTTTAAAAGGGCAAATAATGGTCAGACACCTAACTTTCACATACACATACATGCATAATAAAGTCCTTAGATGACCCTCAGTAACAGTCATCCATGTGGGAACTGAATTCACCCAAAACAATTAGTGTGACACTGAGCCAGCAAAGGTTAAGCAACCAGCAGGCTTTAACAGTCCTTCAGGACATATTAGAAGAGTACTGAAATGGTAAAACAGGGCCATTCCTTGTAGATAGGTTTCAGAGTAGCAGCCGCGTTAGTTTGTATCCGCAAAAAGAACAGGAATACTTGTGACACCTTAGAGACTAACAATTTATTTGAGTTTAAGCTTTCACGGGCTACAGCCCACTTCATTGGATGCATGCAATGGAAAATACTGTAGGAATATACACACACACACACACAGAGAACATGAAACAATGGGAGTTACCATACACACTTGTCACCTTCAGACCCCAGCTAAAACCTCTCAAGCACATCATCAAGGATCTACAACCTATCCTGACGGACAATTCATCACTCTCACAGATCTTGGGAGATTGGCTATCTGTAAGCAAGGACTGGCCTCTCATCCTGAAGCAAAAATACTCACCAGCAACCACACAACACAGAACAAAAACACTAACGCAGGAACTTATCCTTGCAACAAAGCCTGTTGCCAACTCTGTCCACGTATCTATTCAGGGGACATCATCATAGGACCTAATCATATTAGCCACACTATCAGAGGTTCGTTCACCTGCACATCTACTAATGTGATATGTCATCATGTACCAGCAATGTCCCTCTGCTATGTACATTGGCCAAACCGGACAGTCTCTATGTAAATGAATAAATGGACACAAATCAGACGTCAACAATTACAACATTCAAAAACCAGCCGGAGAACACTTCAATCTCCTTGGTCACTTGATTACAGACCTAAAAGTCGCAATATTACAACAAAAAACCTTCAAAAACAGACTCCAACAAGAGACTCCTGAATTGGAATTAATTTGCAAAATGGACACCACTAAATTAGGTTTGAATAAGCCAGTTTCATTGAGATCCAGTAACAACACATGCTGTATCTTAGCGAAGAAAAGATAGAATGTACAGAGGACATACGAAAGGTAATGGGAAGCCAAAAAATACCAGAAGGAGAGATGAGAAGGCAAAATATCTCAAAAAAGTGGGGGAAAAGGAAATAATAGAAAAATTAATTTTAGTATACTGGATTGGTAGCCAGAAGAACTCAGTAGTCTAAATTGATAATGCACTTTAAGTACTAATTTTTAAATTAATATTTACCACAATAATTATTCTAAACATGGTTGCAGTTACTAGCATGGAAGATTTTTTAAAAAATCTAAATATTGATAGATTTGGGAGGATTTTGCTACTATTGTCCATATTTATCATGGATTACTTACATGAAGCTGCATAAAATGCACAAACTCTTCAACAGTATCTGTAGATACAACTTGTAGAAATGCTTCACGTCTTGTCATGATTTGTTTTTACTAAGGTGCTTAATTCGTGAAGCTAGGAGAAAAGAGTCAAAGTTATCAAACAAAATATTCTTTCAATCAGTATATAGTGTAATTTCTTAGATGAAGAGCCATTATGGGTACAAGAGTAAGATTAATAAATTTCTCAACCAAGTCATACTCCATAAGAAACAGACCATGTCATTCATTACCCCAAAAAGTATGTTCAGATAGCTTTACTAGCTAATTTTCTGGTTAATAATGACATCAACCTTCAGAATCTGTACCAAAAATAACCACACGTTAATTTAGTAGAAAATATTTTTTTAAAGAAAGTTTAGAAGAACTTGTTTTTTCTTTTAATGGGGATCATTATTTTTTCCACCAAACTCTCCTTTTAGCTAATAACTTGACATCCCAGACAGCAAAATTTACTTATACAAAGCCACAAAAAGTGGCAGTTCAAACTTTTCTCGCTGCTGCCTCACCAAATTGTTTCAACCTTGACCTAAGGAGCATAACCTAGACCAGCAAGAGCTAAGTAGTGCCCAATTAACCCAGAGTTTATACTACAAGATATACCTACTAGTCCAGCTGCCTGCCTTTGGTAGGAATGCCTGGTTTCTAACAGCTTTATTGTTATGATGGGAGAGAAAACACAGCAGTCTAACTGTATCAAGCCTAGCTCTTGACTACACTTCTCACTAGTGTGTTACTCAAGGATCCCTTTGCTGAAGCCTCGCATTCATCTTTCATATCTACCTCTGATTACTCTTCTGGATAGAATTTATATTGGAATTGGAAAAGGTTCAGAAAAGGGTAACAAAAATGATTAAGGGTATAGAACATCTTCCTTATGAGAAGAGATTAATAAGACTGGGACTTTTAAGCCTGGAAAAGAGGGGAATAAGGGGGGGGATATAATAGAAGTGTATAAAATCATGAGTGGTATATAGAAAGTAAATAAGGAAGTGTTATTTACTCCTTCTCATAATAAAAGAACGAGGGGTCACCAAATGAAATTAATAGGCAGCAGTTTTAAAACAAACAAGAAAGTATTTTTTTCAGGCAATGCACTGTCAACCTCTGGAACTCCTTGCCAGAGGGTGCTGTTAAGTCCAATACTATAACGGGGTTCAAAAGGGAGCTAGATAGATTCATGGAAGATAGCCATTGATGGACCTATTAGCCAGGATGGGCAGGAATGGTGTCCCTAGCCTCTGTTTGCCAGAAGCTGGGACTGGGTGACAGGGCATGGATCAGTTGATGATAACCAGTTTGTTCATTCCCTCTGGGGCACCTGCCATTGGCCACTGTCACCGGACAGGATACTGGGCTTGATGGACCTTTGGTCTGACCTAGCATGGTCGTTCTTATGTTAGTAAGCCTCAAATTTTTCAGGCATTGAAAATAATCAAAACTTTTGGATTAGCTGAGCAATTGATATTTGCTTCCAGCCTTAAAAACAAGGTAAAAATTTATTGCTGATATTTATGATATCACCAGTTCAAACGTTTGTTTTTACAAGATATAGTTTTGGAGATTTTCTATAGAACTTACCCCAGCAGTAAAACAGTTCACTTCAAAAAGCCAAAATATTTGAGTGATACTGCAAGGGAGAAAATTTTAGATCTCCACAAAAATGTGAGATCTAAATGGGGGGAAGGAGCAGAGGAAAGTAGCTATGAATTTTGACAAAATTCCTCACATTTATATCAATTTACTGGCTCAGCTGGCTAGATCGCAGAAGTATTACATTATCCACTCCAGAGATGACATATATTAAATTCCATGGATATATCTGTACTACAAACTTTAGTTGATACAAGTTACATGGGTATACAGCTGTCAAAGTTCACATTTCTTTCATTTGTATGTATACTTGGCTGCTTTAGTCAGCGCTGTACATACTCACCAGGAGTACATGAAATAATCAGTTTAATTCACCAACTACAGGTAATCCCTTTGTTAAAATGAAAAATCTTTTAGTTGTAAAAGTGAAACATGTTTTATAAAGGAAATGTTTGTAGCCAAAATATTTCATTTAAATGTTTTGTTTAATAACAATAAGTTTTATACACTGTTACTGTGTTAAGATGATAATGGAACTTAAACATACTTGATACAAATCATGAACAAAAGTTAATAAATAAGCACTATAGCATTGACCATTTTCTAACACACCAAAGATACATAATTAATAAGAATCTGAAAATATTAAGCTATAGAATTGCTTAAATAAATGTATATTGTTACAGTGTATCCTCCTAAGCAACAAAGATGTACCAAATCTAGGATAAAAGCTCATGTAATTGTAAATCAACATGTTTTAATGCGTCTATCAACCAATGAGCACCTTTCCTTAGAAAATAACTGAAGTACAAATAGAAAAGTTGATTAAAAACAATTTAAACTGAGGCTTTCCACTTCATGATTTAAATCATGATTTATATTGCTGATTTAAAATCAATTCACCCTGCAACAGGCAATGCAATATAAACTATAAACAAAAGTTAATGGAATGGAACTTTGAAATTGGAAAGGCAGCAAACATTTGTCCCTTTCAGTGCACCAGTGTAGTCTGTTGGAGCTACAATCATAGTTCTCGCAGGTCAATGTATGTGATATTTTGGTTTTCCTTGCTGTCCCCACACATGGGGTGGCAGGGGCTAAGGATACAGCCTGTGATGCCATGTGGAACATTGTAGGGGTGGGGATGTAAGGAGCTGCTACCATGGAGTTTTCCAAGGAGAGGGGCATCTGAGATTTTTGGACCTGTAGGTCAACCAGAATCTGCAGCATCTGTACCCATTATGCCATAGTCTCTCTCTCTCGCTCTCCTTTTTCTGCTGGAATTCTGGGCCTCTCCTCTTCACTCATTCCTTCTCCATGCCACTTGCAACAATGGCCCTCAAGGTCCTGGCCTGCAGGATCTCACTGCGCATGTCCTCCTTAGTCTTCTTTCTCTTCCTCCTTGCGGTCAAGGCATTCTGAAGGTGTGGAGAATTTCACTATGGCAGCTGCTGACAGATGCATCATTGTATTTACAGTCATAACAGAAAGGAAAACATAAGTTTCAAAATCCCTTCCCTTATTCCCATAAAAACTTTTCAGATGATATCTTATTGACATTTCAGCTTTGGAGCGCCTCTGTTCATTGCTACTCTCCAGCCCCAGCCAGCAGCAAGGGAAAAAGGGGAGGTGTGTGGGGGGGGGGGGATTTCAGTTGCAAGAATCATTAATTTTTTGGTTCCTATTCTATTGGTATGAGTATAAGGCAGTGGTTCCCAAACTTTAACAACCTGTGAACCCCTTTCACTAAAATGTCAAGTCTCGCAAACCCCCTCCTAAAAATGAATATTTCCAGAGATTTTCTCCTTCACTGCTTTTATAGTTTATACTCAGGTAATCGTGGAAATATAAATTTGTTTTAATGACCTGCTTATTACATACTATATTATTTATCATTACAGTATTTTTATTACATTATGAAAATGGCAACATTCTTCCAAGATCTCACTTTTGTAGCTTGTATCAAGGCTCCTGTGTTTCATCAAGGAGTATCAGATGTGAAACAGCATGAAGGTACTTAAGCCAACTCAAAGAGTTCCTCCCAAACAAGCATTCAGGTTTTGAGCAGTCCAGGCAAACAACAAAGCTTAAACTTGTTCTTCATAATAATTAAAAAAAACAATACTAGCTGCCTATTTAATTTTAAAAACAGCAAAAAATATCCACCACCCTTTCCATTTCTTATAAGGAGGCTTGAAGTTTAAAGCTCAGTGTGATATATATGCTTGCTTTGATCTGCTTAGCTCTTGGAAGTCCAGGGGCTCTGGGCTTCTGGCCCCGGGGTCCCTAGGGACAGCTCTGTCCACCATTAGGGAATTTTTTCCCCTGAGAACCCCGTGTAACATTTCACAAACCCTAGTTTGGGAGCCACTGGTATAGGGCAATGACATTGAATACTAGCAGTTTTCCACAGATGGTGATGGTTTTAGCTGGTATCTCACTCCTGAGGGTAACAAAGGCAGACAGCACAGCTGCTACTAGCATCCTGAAGCCACCCAGGCCCACATGTTGCTAGCCTGTTTACTGCAAGGATGCCAGCCAAACGCATCACAGATCAAAGTGGGAAAGCATCCTACCCCAGAGGAAGAAATAAGGCAGCCATCCCTAGAAACCTTCAGGAGATGATTGCTGAGTTCTCCATGAAATTTTCATCAAGATCTTTCAGGATGATACAAGGGACGTCCCTATGTACATAGGCAAACTGTTTCCCCGCCAACCCAACAGGGGAATGAAAAGCAGTTGACAACTCTACCTGTTTGTTGTGCCACTACCTCAACACGTATGAGTAAAACAATGAGAAGCTGATATTTGTGTCTTGTTAACTTGGGGGTGGGATGGGCTGGGCATGATCTTTAAATTTAAACATTGCAAGGAAAAATGTATGCGCAGGCTTACCAGAGATCCCTTCCCCTGGCTCCTCCATGCTTGGCTGACAGGACTGGCTAGAATGTGGTGGAGTCTCCAACAGGTCCTTGCTGGAACTGCCTCCCTCCCCGCCCAACTTCTCCTCACTGTTCACAGCAGAGATCTGTCTCAGGCTCCTCGCAGGTATCCAAATTGATCTGTGAGGTGCTGATGGGGTCTCCACCAAATACGGCATGCATCTCATTGTAGAAGTGGCAGGGCTCTGGCTAAGCACCAGATTCATTGTTGTGCTCCCTGGCATTGTGGTATAACTGGTGTAGGTCCCTAGCTTTCACGTGGCACTGCTGCTGATCCCTGTCATATCCCTGTGCAATCTGTCCATAGATGTCCATGTTTCCACAGCCGGTCTGTAGCTGTTCTTGCACAGCTGCTTTTCCCCACAAAGAGAATCCAATACCTCCCGTCTACTCCAGGCAGGAGCACATCTAGTACATGGAGCTGGCATGGTCAGTGTACACAACAAGGATGAGCTGCTTGCTAGATATGCTCTCCAAGCTAGGCAATCAGGAAAGGGCATTTCAAAGATACACTTGCAGGAAGGGGAGGGGATGCCTCCAGTCTCAGTGACCGTGGGCTGCAGAGTTTCTTCATAATCCTGAGCTGTGGAGTTCACAGTTGTGACCAGACCAATCACTGTCACAGGAAATGGGGCATTGTGTTGGTCGACCATTAGAGTTAACACATGTCACGCAGTTTCCACATTAGCACTGCATCTACTTCAGTAGATCAACCACAGCTCCACACCACTCTGGGAAAGCGGTTTACTACATGGCCATAATGGAGCACTTGTTAGCCAGAGCCAAATTTGAGTGTGGACACATGCATAAACAGCTCAGTGCAAAAGTTTTAGGTGTAGACCAGGACTCTGTCAAGGAAATATTTGTGCCATGTCCAAGCAAGATTCAACTGAGCCCTAAAGCTGAGCTAAAAATCTCTTCTAGCTCCTTTTTGAACTGGTTGTATTTTTCAAAATATTTTTGATTTGTCTTTGTGCAATTTACGGTAAGATGTAAAGCAATAAGAAGCAAGAAATAGCCACACTAATGTCTTAAGTGAAACTTAAATCAGCAAGAGTATTTCTGTACCATCTAAGCTAGAATCCAGTAAAAACAAACAAAAGAGACTGAGGAGAATGGAGTGAACTGATTTTGTTTTAAGCATCTAGATAAAAAATTAATTTCACAAAAATTTGAAATTTTGAACACAGAACTTCATCCTGTGGTTGCTAACAATCAGAACTAGTTTGATTCTCACTTTTCTGCCAGATCTTATAAAAAAACAAAAGTTGGTGTGTCTGAGGTATAATAAATACTGCCTCTATCACATGGCAAGAAAATTTAAACAAGAATCCAGCATTTAGTGGAGATGGTCATATGACTATGGACTCAGATACTGAGGGTAACATCCATAATTAGCTTTGCACACTCTGCTTATTTCTGAAGCTTATTAGATATTAATTGTTTGTGACAAAATAAATAAATAATTTTGGAAGCTATAATAAGTTTGAAATGGGGTGTAGAGTCAAGTGTCAAAGTGCCTTTTCAGTAAGAAAAAAGGACACATTTCCCACTTCTCATGTCTAGCTCTTTACACTGTAATTCTCCCTTTTACATAACTACCTACAAGATTCAGCTCCCTTCTACCACCATCAATAATGCTTATACTTGAGGCATTTGATTGCTATTAAGCATATTTACCTATCCATCCCACTTTATTCTCCTCTACATAATTCGCAAATATTTATTGCAAATTTTCCATCAACTTTGATGATTGAAACATTAAACTTTCTGATACAAAAAAAATTATCACTAGTTTGTGGCATTTTTTAAGTAGCTCCTGTTATGTTTTTAATTTAGAAATAATAAGTGGGCTACAAAGCTGTAACAATGTATATACCAAGGTAATGAGCAAAGGTCTATGGCTATAAAACTCAAGCTGTAACAATAAAATCATATGCCAGGGCAGGAAGCATGTGAGAAAAAGTGAGATAGAAATTAAACAGAATTGACATTTCAATCGCTAGTCATACATAAGTCAGCTTTTACTTAATACGTGAAAACACAAACAATGTGTTGTAACGGTGTAATTAAAGTATATTTCATTTACGAAACCCTGCATCAAAAGAACTTGTAAAAACAGTAGAGAAGGAAAAAGTCTTATTATCTAGCACTGACCCAAGGCATGAGTACGATTGGTACTTGCAGCATATAGAAGGGTTTTGCCCAGTTAATGGTACATGTCCTGTGGGTGGCTGTTTCCTGTTTTTTCTGGCGTTAACGTCGCAGGACTGCTCGGTGAGAGTTAACAGCCTGGGAATTTGAAAGGCAGCAAGCAGCTCCCTTCAGGAAGGAGCCAGGCCACTTCTGCTAGCTGGAGCAGAGCCAGGGTGACCAGATGTCCCAATTTTATAGGGACAGTCCCGATATTCGGGGCTTTTTCTTATACGGGCACCTATTACCCCCGACCCCCTGTCCCGATTTTTCATACTTGCTGTCTGGTCACTCTAGGCAGAGCAGTGACCAGGACACAGCCTGGCCTGCGCTGCCCCTAGGGGCACCTCTTCTCTGAGGCGCAGGAGCGGCGGGAGAGGGCTGGGAATACACACACCCGATGATTCGGATAGCGAACCGGCCTGGCGCCGCCACCCCGCTCCCGGGAAGCCAGCCCAGCATCCCCCTGCCTACAGCTCCGCACTCACACACAGCCGTGACAGAACCAACCTCCCCACGCCCAGGCGCCTCGGTCCGCCCCGACACTGACAGGGAGCGGCGCCGAGTGCCAGCCCCGCACCCAGGAACCTCAGACTCACATCCCCCGAGCCGCTCGGCGCTCTCTCTCCGTTTCGAATTCTCCCGCGGCGCGGCGGCCGTTACCCGCCAACACCCTTTACGCAAATACGCAAGCGCCGCTACTCAGCCGTGCGTGAGGGGACGTGCGAGCGCGCACCCGTCTCCTCTACGTCCACCCGCTCTGCTCTGTCTGCGCCCAGCCCACAGGGGGCGGGGCGTGCGTGCGCGCGCGCGCGCTGCGGCAGTTGACTGTGGAAGGCTAAGGGAGGAGCTGGTTGGTTAGGAGTTACCGCGTCCCAAGGGGGGAGGGGGTGCGACTCCCCTCCTGTTCTCGCGCCCGCCGGCGGCCGCAGGGGTTGCTCCTCAGCAGGACCCTTTGGTGGCGAATGTCTCTTTGGACACGAGCAGTTCCCCGTGTACCTCGCACCAGGGCCGCCTACAGGGGGGATGCAAGTGGGGCAATAAGCCCAGGGCCCCACAGGGGTCCCCACAAGAGTTTTGCGGGGCCCCTGGAACAGGGTCCTTCGTTCACTCGGGGGGCCCTGGAAAACTCTTGCAGGGCCCAGGCCCCTGGAGCTTCTTCTGCTCCAGGTCTTCAGCATTTTGGCGGCGGGGTCCTGCCCCGGGACCTGCTGCCGAAGTGCCTCAAAGACTCGTGGCAGGGGGTCCTTCTGCCCCAGGACCTGCCGCCGAAGTGCCAGGTATTCAGTGGCAGAGGCCCCCCACCCCCCAAAGACCCCAAGCCCCCTGAATCCTCTGGGCGGCCCTGCCCTGCAGCATAACCGCCCCCCCCACACACACACAGCGGGTCGTGGCGGGGGGGGGGGAGGGGTGTACTCCCCTTGATGGCAGGAAGCTGCCTCTGAGGCAGAGGATCCCAGAGTTCAGGCGGCTGCTGCTGCCCAAGGCCAACCTGTCTGATTGCAGCATAGATGTTCCCTAAGAGCCCATCTCCCACTTCATGTCACTAGGATCCATTCAGGAAATGCTGTGGCCCGTGGGGTAGCAGCATCTGGGCTCCAGTGCTGGAGCTGTGACACAGGCAGTTTCATATCACTTGCAGAGTGGGACAGGTCAGTGCCCTTACACATCAGCCACATTTGGGTTCTATAATCTGTAGAGGGGGCAGGCCTCACAAATCACAAGAATGGCTTCAAAATCATGAGATTTATTTTTTTTATATAACACTTTTGGGGTTCTTTTAATTTACTTTTGATTTCATAGTCTGGTGCTGCCGGCCAAGGTACACTTGCATCATGGCTTTAAGCTTTTTTTCTGCAACCATGAGGCCTAGACACTTACTTTTTAAGAATAGCAGCTGCTGAGCTGTCTCTAGGAGTTGAGGCTTTAAGTGAAACAGTCAAATATCATGAGATAAAACCATGAGAGTTGGCACTTCTTGTAGTCTTTACACGATTATCCTTTGCTTCCTGAAACACTGAGGGGCTTCCTTGCTGTAAATCTTCTCCAGCTGAAGGTAGTGCAGCAATTGCTGGGGGTTGCCCCTGCTCCTGGAATTATTTTATAACCCAAGCCACAAAGAGGCAGTAGAGAACATGGTATGGCTGGAGAAGACTATTGCTGCAGCCATCACTGATGGATGTGCAGCCATCTCTCTAAAGGAAGAATACAGTCCCTTGGAAGGCCATACCACAGTGATTTGGTAGTTAATATATAAGACTATGAGATAGAAGGTTTTGGTTCTATTCCTGGTCCTGGCACTTGTCTAGGCAAGTCCCATTTCTCTGTGTCTCAGGCCTGGAGTACACTATAAAGTTAGGTCAATGTCATCATTGGCAATCCCTCGATTCAAGGATGATCTCTACCACAGATTTACATATGGGTCCTGAGATGACTCAGGAGTCAGATCCTGGAACCACAGATCTGCCCGCAGTAGGTAGAGACATTTCGTGATGGGTCAGCTGCCTGCCTGGAGAAATTTCTTTCTCATTTCTACTTCGAGGGCAAGGCATTTCTCCTCAAAGTGAGCTACTGCCTGATGGAGATGTGGCACCACTGAGGTCAGTTGGTGGCTTGCTTTTCCCGGCTTGTGATGTCAACATCAGTTGTCTTGAGATAGGCTTTCAGTGTGTCTTTGTAGTGTTTCCTCTGACCACCAAGGATCTCTGACCATGGTCGAGCTGAGAGTAGAGGACTTATTTTGGGGGGCCGAGAGTCTGGCATCCGCACACAATGTCCATCCCAGCTGAGTTGGTGCATGAGGATGCTGGTGACATTGGCTTCAGTGTCCTGAATGCTGGCATTAGTACAGCGATCTTTCCACTTGATGCAAAGGATCTTCCAGAGGGATCGTTGATGGTACCTCTCCAGACTCTTGTGTAGAACTGATAAATGAAATTGTTTTCAATTGTTCACTTTATTAATGTAACTTCTGTTCACCATTCACTACACTTGCCTATACTGTAACTTCTGTTCCATATTGTAATTCAAACCCCATTTTAAAACACTCACTCCATTTTGTAAAAGCTTCCTCCAACCTTCATTTTTGCAAACCCTGCTGTAATCTTATTAGTTTAGTTTAGATGTGTGAATGAGGTATGTATGAATGATGGAATCAACCTCCAGCCCCAGCCTGTCCTGATGAGATAAAGTTCAAATACCAACGGCTGAAGACCTAGACAACAGCCCTAAACAAAGTAAGAAGCATCCACCCTAAAAAGAAAAGGACAACAGAACAACAGAAGGAAGATCAAAGCCAGGTTCAAGGCTGAAAGTCACGCCTGCAATTGATGGGTGATCAATCTAAACCCAGAGGCAGCGTGACACAGCAAGACCTATAGACTTTGAATCCAAACTAAAAGCCTATGAAAAAGAAGGGTGAGATGAGAAACTTTGGGTAACATTCTGCTGCCAACATGGAAGAACATCGGTGCCTGCCTAACAGAGATCCAGCTCAGCCTTGTGCCCAGCTTTCCTGGCCAGTTAGCTGCCACAAGCTACGAACCCAAGCTGCAAAATCAAGCCATGAACTTAAGCTATCTTCAGGACTGGTAACTATGCAGCAGCTGCAGAACACCTGATGAATGTAGGTGTGTGTGTGTGAATGTGTGTATGTGTGTGTATATAGGTATTAGGTATAATGTGAATGTGTGTGTGTGTGTGTGTATAGGTAATAGGTATAATGTGTGTGTATAAGAATTAAGATATTAGTTATTAGTCATAAATTGTTATCATAATAAATGTGGCATCTTTGTCTTGTCCCCTTTAATAAGATCCTGCTGGTTTTTACTGGTCTAATATAATTGGTATAACACTTGAAGTGCTGTCGATAGGTCACCCAGGTTTCGCATCCATAAAGGAGTGTAGGAATAACAGTTGCCTTCTAGACCTGCATCTTGGTGTCCTGCCGTAGGTCACGGTCCGTGAAAATGTGTCAGAGCAATTTCCCAAAGGATGCACTTGCACACTGGGTCCTGTGCTGGATCTCACTGTCTATTTTTGCATTTTGAGAAAGTTGGCTACCAAGACAGCAGAAGTGCTCTCTCGAATGTCTCCAAAGTCTGTCCCTTGATGGTGATTAACGGCGAGTCATGTGCAAGGCCTAAGGCAGGCTGATGGAGCACTTTAGTCTTCTCAATATTGGGAAGACATAGGTCAATGTAAGCTGCCTTGAATCGACCTAGTTGTGCATGTGTTTGCACTTAAATTTGTCTCCCATTGATGTAAGTGCCCCATTATGCTGACATGGTAACACCAACTCCCTGAGCAGCATTGAGTCATGACTGATGTATGCAGGAGGTTGGTTGACATAGCACAAGCGTAGACACTGCATTTATCTGTGCTGATCCTAACAGTCCTCCAGCAGCTGTCCCACACTACCTGACACTGACTGGTTTGTTACAGTTGTTAACTCCACTGCCCACGGGTCATGTAGACCGGAAGCCCCCTCCTTTAAAACCCCTTCACATTTTTTAAATATCTTTTCTTGGTTGTCCAGCTTGGTGAGCAGACCTATCTGCTCTCAGTTGTTGTGCACAACTGGCCAGCTGACTGTGAGGACTACACACTCCAGATGTGCTCCTGCCTGAAAGTAGACAGAAGATATTGGATCACCTGGGACTGGCGGGAGAAAAGGCTATACAGCCACAGCTCTGAACCAGCCATAGAAACCTTGACATCTATGGGCAGATTGCTCAGTGGATGCAGGAGAAGGGGTGCAAGAGGGACCAAGAGCAGTGCCACATGTAAGCCAAGGAACTGTGGCATGCATACCAGAAGGCCAACAACTGATCTGGTGTCAAGCTGCAGACCTGCTGCTTTTGCAAAGAGCTGCATGCCATACCTGGGAGAGATCCCACCATGATCCCACACACCACTGTGGGTACCTCTGAGGAATCCGAGTCATGTCCCTGCTGTAACAGTGAGGAGGAGGAAGTGGAGGAGGATTATGGGGGATAGGTGACAGGGGATCCAGTTGTGCATCAAATCAAGACCTATTTTTAACTCCACCACAGTCCAGCCCATCCCTGCAGTCAAGCACAGGCAAGGCCAATGCAGGTAAAGGAAGTTAGGTAAGTGTATAAATAAATTTTCCATTACAGTGATGGCACTCTCAATTTAGAATGACACAGCTATTGACTTTTCATTAATGTACTCTTACTACAAGTGGTATAGCAAAGATCAGTAGAGTTTCTCTGTGCTTTTCATTCCCCTTTAGAGTTAGACTGGGGGGAGCAATGACATGTGGAGTAGTTTATTTCTGTGCTTAGGGATGTCCCTTGAATCCTCCTGAGAGATCTCAATGAAACTTCCATGAAGGTACACTGCAATCCTCTCCTGAAGATTTCTAGGAATGGCAACCTTATTTCTTCCTCCATGGTAGGACTCTTTCCCACATCCATTGGCGATAACTTTAGCAGGCACCAATGCCATAAAGAGACTAAGAGCATACAGGGCTGGGCAACTTTGGGACACCAGCAGCAGTTATGCTCTCTCTGCCTTTATTACCGTCACAAATGAGATATCAGCTAAAACCACCACCACTTGTGGAAAATGGTTCCAATCTTCAGTGCCAGTGCCCTATATTCATAGTTGCAACTGAGCAATTCCCTTCTTGTTTCCCCTACCATGGAGGGTCATACTCACCCTGGCTTGAGCTGAGAGTTGCACCGGGCACAAGCACTCCAAAGCAGAAGTGTCAATAAGCATGTCTTGTTTAACACTTTAGGGGAGCAAGGAAAGGGGAAGAGGAGTTCTGAATTTTAAGTTTCGCTTTCTGTTCCTACTATACTGACAATGGTGTTTTGTTTCAGCCCTGAGGTACTCCCACTCCACACCAGCAGAATGACTGATCCAGATAAGGAGGAGGAAAAAGTGGATGTGGGAAGACATGTTTTGCGAGATCCTGCAAGCCAATGCTGTATTAGATCTTGAACGTAGGGCCTGGAAGGTGAGTATTACAGATTATATGAAGAATGAAAGAGCAGACGTGGAAAAGGTTTGAGTACTTATCTAGGCAGTGAAAGACCCAAGTTCAAGTGTGCTCCAGTAACTATTTATACAAAGTGGAACAGCTTCAATAGGAAAGACTCAGAATACCCTACACCAGACTAGTCGATGGCCTTGGGGTAGGGCGCTAACATCAGAATGGCCATATTGGGTCAAACCCATGGTCCATCTAGCCCAGTACCCTGTCTTTCAACAGTGACCAATGCCAGATGCTTCGGAGGGAATGAACAGAACAGGCAGTCAAGTGAGCCACCCCATCATCCGCTCCCAGCTTCTCACAAACAGAGGGTAGGGACACTCAGTGAGCATGGGCTTGCACTGATAGCCATTGGTGAACCTATCCTCCATGAACATATCTAGTTCTTTTTTGAACCCTGTTATAGTTTTGGCCTTCACAACATCCCCTGGCAATGAGTTCCATGGGTTGACTGCATGTTGTGTGAAGAAGTACTTCCTTATGTTTGTTTTAAACCTTTTGTTTGTTTGCATTCTCCTGCAATGTGGGAGACGTAAATTCAAATCCCTTCTCCACATAAGGCAAAGCAGGGAACTAAACCCAAGTCTTCCACCCACATCCCAAGTGGTGCCTTAATCATTGGGTTAAAGGTTAAAAGAGGATGGCACAACCTCTTTTGCCTGTTTTGTCATTCCAGCCCAAAAAATCAACATGTTTCACTAATATCAAAATGAGACATTTCATTCTGATATTGCCAAAAACATTTTGATAGGTTGAAACTACTCTGCAAACTGCACAAATTCACTAATATTTTTGGGTAGACCCAAAACTGAATTTTTTGGCAAATAAACTATTAGCTAAAATAATTCATCCTGCTCTAATTTTGAGATCTGTCAATCAGCCAGTTTAATTCATTTTATACATTCCCTGCTTATTCCATATGATGCAAGCTTTTCAATAAAATAAAAAAAATGTAATGTTATATTAAGTCAAACGCCTTGGAGAAATCCAAGTATACTATGCCAACATGGTGGCATTTATTAACCAGACTTATAATCTTGTCAAAAAGAAGTCAGCTGGTTTGTCTGACAAGATCTACCTTCCATGAAATCATGCTCCTTGGCCTTATTTTATTTGTTAATAAAGTCCCAATTTAACCATTACATTATCTTACCTGAGACTGATGTCAGGCTAACTTGTCTATTTTTCCTGATCATCCCTTTTACCCATTTAAAATATTGGAACTATGTTGGGAGTCCTCTGACCCTTTCGAACTTCCCCAGTTTTCCAAGATTTGTTGAAATCTAACATTAGGAGTTCAGAGAGCTCCTCAGCTAGTTCCTTTAAGACTCTTGGATGTAAGTTATCTAGATCTATTGATATTTAATTTTAGCAGATGTTGCTTCACATCTTCCTTTGTTACAGATGGTAAGCTATCTATTCCATCCACATCATATGATATGGATATATCATCCTGCTTCCTTTCAAATGTCTGTTAAACATTTCTGCCTTTTCTGCATCACTATTTACAATTTTACTACCGCATGTAGCAATGGGCCTATACTGACGAAGGGCAGTTTGTTGTTTTTGTTCCTAATATGATTAAAATTCCTTCTTATTGGGTGTAGCCGTATTGAGCATTGATATTTCACTTACCACTTCTCCTTCTTTCATTTTTTAAAATATTGTAACTATTCTTAAATTCTATAAAGGATTTAGTTTAAATGCAGAACAGAATGTTTATGATGTATAATTAATGCTATTCTGTTCCAAAAGTTTCTGAGATCATTTGAAAGTAGATAAAATGACTAAAAATGCTTTAAAAATATAAAATGTTTAAATTCTTAAATCATGAACAGAATATATGTGTAGATTTGGAAATAATTAATTTGAAAAGAAGATAATGATATTGCATAGCACTTAATTCACTTGGGCATCAACAGGAGAATAAACAACATTACTTGTAATTTGAAAATTAAGATGCTAATGAGATACAAGAATTGATAGGCCAGCAAAGGAGATTAGCAGCCTAAAGGCCACTCTTCTTTTCCCACACCACCCAGCAGCACTAGTCTTCTCTGTTTGTCAGTATGTACTAACAACCCTGCTTTCAAGCACCATTAGAGTCCAGTGACCTGCCACCATCACTAGCATCTCCCCTCCAGCCAAGCACGCATCCACACAGAAAATATAACCAGCTTTACTCTTCTCAGGACAACTGTCTATCTCGCCTCGAACATACCAGCTGCAAGAGCAGCACAGCAATGTCTCAACCATCTCTCCATCATCCATCTATAGGCAACCAGCAGGAATAGCTTGACAATCATCCTGGAAAAGCATCCTTGCACCACTGCCCCATTCCCACTCTTCAGCAGCCAGCTGGAGTTGTCCCCCTCCCAGCCCCCCCTCCCCGAAATAGGTCAACAAAAAAAAATGGGGGTGCAGAGTGGGGAGTGTCTGCTGCTAAAGAGGGAAGAAGGTTCAGGTCAGGGAAGTCTCTGGGACCAAGGATCGGATTTTTAAAGAAGTTAGGTGCTCAACTGAGTGCACAAAAATTTTCAACAGTTTGACTAATTTGTGTGAACAATTATGGATGCAAAAGTAAGAGTAAATAAATCAGTCTGCAAATTTGACTTTTAAATTATTCTGTATACACTAATGTATATTCCTTTTTATTTTTAACATCTTAGACTGAACTCATGGATTTGCTTAACATGTCTCTTTTTGGATTGTACTAGAACTGAATGCATCATTAATACCTTGATTAGTCTTGTAATTAGTTGTTATATTATTCCTCTGGCCACTGTTCATTTAACCTGGCAGATATCCATTTAACAAGTTCATTAAAACATAGTTTTGCTTGTAATTTGTATTAGTGTTGCATAGAAACCACAGGAGACTTTAAAAAATATTATTGTAATTGAGTTTACACAGAAATAATAACAGACTGAATAATATCAAAAGATTGTTTTGAAGTGACACTTAGGAAAACCAGTGATATGGAATAGGATTTTGTCATTTTTAGAAGAATCACTTTTTGTACAGTAAATTAGTACTGAGCCAACCACCCCATTCTCACTTTCTCCAACCTTCCGTCTTTCAAGAGCTATCAAATTGTATGCTTCTTTTCTGATACAGCTGTTCAAAATAATCAATATCCTCTGATATTAATATCACATTTATCTTCCTGTCACATCTAGTTAAGACAATAGCAAAAAATGCCCCCACCCCCACATAGTTGCTAAACAACCGAAAATACAGATTTCCTTTTGTGCTATTGCTTCATAGAGCAGTCCTTTTTTTTTTCCTGGTTGGTGGCCTGCGTAAGAGATCCCTGTTACAAACATCTGAACCATCAAGCAGTTCAGAAGGCCTGATGCAGTTCATTTTAATTATCACAGAATCATAGGACTGGAAGTGACCACGAGAGGTCATCTAGTCCAATCCTTTGCACTCATGGTAGGACTAAGTATTATCTAGACCATTCCTGACAGGCATTTGTCTAACCTGCTCTTAAAAATCTCCAATGATGGAGATTCCACAACCTCCCAGGGCAGTTTTTTCCAGTGCTTAACCACCCTGACAGGAACTTTTTCCTAATGTGCAACCTAAACCTCCCTTGCTGCAATTTAAGCCCATTGCTTCTTGTCCTATCCTCAGTGGGAAAGAAGAAAAAATTGTCTTCCTGCTTCTTGTAAATACATTTTATGTAAGATTCAACATCATTATAGTTATAAAAAATAAGCACAACATTCCTTGAATGTCAAAATGCTTATTTTACAGTGTGACAGATTACACCTGTGTTCACACTCTACACACCACTGTAATAATGTGTCATTACTTATACTCACTTAAAATCTCTCTTGTTGTAGTTAATAAACTTGTTTTACTGTTTTATGTAATTGTGTGTTTAAGTTGGAGTGTCTGGGTATTCTATTTAAAGTAATTAGCTGGCATATAATTTACTTAAAGGAATAAGAGACTTAATACTATATGTTTATCCTGTCCAGGAGAGGGCTGGGCTGCACATGACATACATTTCTGGGGAAAGAGCCAGGACTGGGACTGGGAGTGTGTTGGGGTCACCCTGCATCATAACCAAGGCTGGCAAGAGCCAAGGTCTGATTGGCTGGCTGCAGCACACACAGACATGGCTAGGAGTGATTTACATGCTGGAGGCTGTGAGCAGTCTAGGTTGGAGGCTACAGTAGCAAGGCATTGCAAAGCGTACCCAGGTTACAGTGCAGGGGTGACACAGCTACTCATTAGTCTGGATTATGCCCTGGTATGTCACAGACAACTAGAATCTTTGCTTCTGGCATATTTACAGTGTTACATTACAACTTTATTTTCTATACAGTGATTTCTGATGGGATTATGCTACACATATCATTTCACATATCCATAGTTACCCCTATTTCTTTCTGTTTGAAATATGAAATACATTGCTGCAATTAGAGCATTAGGCACAAACTCTCCTAGTTCGCAGAGGTAGATTTTTAGCATTTTCACTTGTAAGATATGTGTATTGCAGTTTTAATGTTTCCAGCATCACACACTGATAAAAAGGCTGGGGCATGTTGGGTGAGGTGGAGTCTTGCACCACTCCAGCTTCCCAAAGCTCTCCAGTGTGAAGTGGGGAAGTATGCCCAGTGTGCCATCTTATATGAGGGTGCAGCTTGAGCTACTCTCTGTAGCTGGTGTGGTGGTGCCATGACACCTCTTCCTTGTTTCACTTGCCAAACTTCCTCAGGTAGGTTACAACCCAGGGAACACTAACAAGTGGCAGTCCTTGTGCTCAAGAGATTCTAAGTCCATATACAAGGAAATCTCCCATTTAATACAAAAGTCAGAACTGGACCCTGTTAATTTTATTAAAGTAAAGTATATCCTCAATGTGCACAAAGGATGCAGAAACTGTTCTGACTGGCCACTCCCCTGAGTAGCCCTCGCTGCTTCCCACCCTACGGAACTTCACTGGTGCCAAAGTATACCTCATAGCCAGGTATTCTCAAAGTATACCTCACAGCCACACTAGGGTACATTTCAGGCATAAAGAACTAATTTAACTTGTTGCTGTTGTTACTGATGGCAACTCTCCTTCCTCACAGGCAGAGTTACAAGTCACAGTAATTTTACTCCAGTGCAAAATACTGCAAAAAACAAAAGGGGGCTTTGCAAGTTAATGTGAAATTATTACACATAGCATTTATCATAAAATGAAACAATATTTGCCTGGTTAAATTATTAATTTAATTATGCTGTAAATATAATCCTGTGCAAACTTGTCTCATATTTAAAAAATCTTAATGAGATTCTCTAAGCACTGGGTAGCTTTTAGCGTCACTATGGCTAGAGCAAGCATTTTACAAAGAACATGTAAAGTACTAAATATCTTCCAGTGGCACCATTCAGTGGTGAGGAAACTTGTAACTCTAGCCTGCAAACAATGTTATTTTTGAACGTGTAAAAGACAACATAAGTGCATACCCATATTTAGATTCACTTAAGTTCATATTAAAGATTAACATAATGTGAAATACATTTTAATGCATTTATAGGGAAATATTGTAAATAGTGTAGAGTATGCCCTAAATGCTGAAATTAAAATATACTAGTTGACAAATCCAGTTGTACAAAGCCATTGCTTGTTTCATTTTGAGTATAGCTTGTTGCGCATAACATAAAATTAACTTTAGCCTTTAAAAATCAAGAATCAGCTCAGGTTACAGTGAATCTTATCTGGAATCAATAAGTAGGGAGAGACCTCAGTGGGATTTGAGTCCTACCCCCCCAAATCTTTTTATGCTCTAAATGGTGGAGTAAGGAGTAATGTTTATGTAAAAGAAAGCAGACAGTATTGTTATTAGTTTGTTTTATAGTAGCACCTAGAGGCCTTATTGTACTAGATACTGAACAACTATATATGACACACAGTTCTTTGGAACAGGGACACAATGGACAAATGAGAGGGGAAACAGATATACAAATAGAGTGATCAGAAAGATGGTTGATACACGTTTCATGATTTATTGTGTGTTTGGGGAAGGTGGGTTATTCATATGAAAGGAGATGGGACTGTGATAACGAAGATTTAATTATGCTGAATGAATAGAATTTAAAGCTGGGAACTGAGACAAACTAGCTAGAGAGGTCTGTCTGAATGGACCAATGGTAACACTTGTAAATTTAACCATTTTAGTTTAATTGTAGCCTTCTGGTTAATGTTAATTTTCCTGGTCTACCGACTGAACAGCCTTTGGGTCCAAGAGATGCCCAGTGAAAACAGGATTAAACAAATGTTTACAGCTCATGCCTCTAGAAAAAAAACTAATGTACTGTTAGGTAAAATAATATATCCAATCTTGTTTTTTCCACTTTTTAAAAATTAGTCTCCTAATTTAGTTATTGTTACACCATGACCATACTTCAGTACTAAATGGCACTGTGAACTAGGGCCTCATCCTGTAAGTGCTTATTATTCATTATTATCAAGTAGCAAATATATATATTATAGAATAGTCTAAAGGCCCCCGTCGGAATTGGGGCCCCATTGTACTGGGTACAATACAACCGTAGAAAAGAGGCAGTGTCTGCCTCAGAGCTACTCAGGTGAGTAACTTTCCACTTCTCTCTGTACCCATGACTGGTCTTAATTTTTTGCACATTACAACCTAATTTAGTGCACTCAGAGCCTTATGCTTCCCTCCCGAGGAGAAGTATATTGTCAGTTCTTTTATAGATGAGGTAACTGAGGTACAAAGGGGCAGACTTGTCCAAGGTCACATAGGAAGTTTCCTTGGAATAGAATCTTCATTTCTGCTGTGGAAATCCTATCAATCTTATCAATCAAATCATAGTACTTCTGATGCAAGTGGCTTCAAATCCCCATGCTTCAGGTAACCTTATCTGGAAAATGATACACACTTTTGTAAAGCACTTTGAGATCTACAAAGGCAATGCATTAAGACAGTATAAGGGATTATTAACCTAATTATCAAATTATTTCAAGAAGCTTGTGTTAGTTGAGCTTTAGAGCAAAGGGATCAGGGCATGGGGGGGATGGAGAACCTACCACTGTGTTGATTTTGCCAGTCTTGTGCCACATTTAGTTATGTCTAGTTATACCCAGTGAATGGTCTAGTTATTACATAGTTCTTCCTTGAGTGCAGGGGACTGGACTAGATGATGTCTTGAGGTCCCTTCCAGTCCTGCACTTCTATGTGGGAGGCAGAGAGGACGAGGAAGAAAAGACTGCAGTAGGCTCCAAGCTACTCCCTGGCCACTTGCTCTATCTGCCCAGTGCCTGGTCTGGCTATTCAGACTGGATCCTAGACTGAAGATTTTAACCTTAGTAATTACTAGGTAAACTGTAGAGCAGCGTCTTCTCATTTTCGTATAGGACAGCAACACCCAATCAATACTGCTTTCCAAATGTTTCAGTGTCTATTGGTTACATTAGTCATCCAAAAAGTCTACAACTACAGCAGAGATATTTATGACCTCGGATATTTCTCAGCAGGTCTACAGCACCTTCTAGTGGAATGTAAGGGTCATCATTAGAGAAGGGAAAACACTGGAGAACATTAAGCTAACCATTTACCCGTGAATAAAAAATTTGAGTCTGAAGACAAGAAAGTCAAAACAAAAATTATAATGCATAATAAATGTATGTAAAGCAAAATATTAAGAAATGATTATTTTGAAAGTCTAGATCCTTGTCCTTCCACAACCTTTTCAATAATCTTAACTAGAAAAGGGAAATGAGATTCAATGTGACAATTGTTCTCTTAGAACAACAGTATCTTAAACCCCCATGCAATTATATTCTTATTCATAAAATTCCTTTAAGCATGTTACAATCCTAATACCTATAAATAAGGTATTTTACATGCTATTTAATTAACACATTGATCTGTGTAATTTTGCCTATGCTTTCTATGAAAAGTATTAATATAATTGCAGTCCCATCAGACATCCAGGACCATTTTTTCAGAAGTGACGTGTATGAATGACAAATTCTTGGGACAAGCATGACGTTTCCATTTTGATTGATGCAGCTGGTATAGTTTACATTTATCAAACTGGGTTTTGTGCTGAACTTTATGATGTAGGTTATGCTCAGTGGTAATCACAGTTACTGTACCTCACATAGCATTGCATGAATCGCTGAGAACCAGAAACAGGATCTTATTAATTTTAAGTCAGAAGACATGCTAATATGTTAACATTAACTGAAAGTCCAGATAGCAGCAGAAAATGTGCATGACTCTCCAGGTGTTTAAGTATATCTCTGGTAGCACTTTGCAAGTATGAAATCCACTGCAGAGCTGTAGGGAAGGTCCTGCCATAGGTTAATATGTTAATGAAATTATTAATATTTGTGAAATACTCGGCCAGGTCAAATGGTCAGTCTTTCAAAGTTTTCAGAGTGAATAAATGAGTTTGAAACTCTTAATAAAAAATAAAAATGAGATCTAAAATTCACAGTATTCCATTCTTGTTTGTTTATACCATTTTTTCTGTGAGTAGAACTAATGGTGACTTAAGCTTAAGTTTATTTAAAACCTGTGAACGCAGTCTATCCAACTCCCATTCCTTCTCTCCTCCTTCATTCAATCTAACCTGTCATTCACACCTTCCTTTTCCTTCCTCATTCCATTCTCAACATTCATTACTTCCTCTCCACCACTCACACTCTCCTTCACTGTCCCTTTCACTTTCCCTTCTCTCACTTCCTCCTTCAGTGCCACACAATCTATCCTTCTCATTGTGTGCAGTGTGTGTGTGTGTGTGTGTTTGGGGGGAGACGGACAGCTGATGCAACGAGAAGCAGCTGAGGGAAGGGAGAAATGAAAAGCCCAAGTAGGAAAGAGAGAATGAAAGACATAAAAGGGAGTGGAGATAATGGGGTGACAGGAGGGAAAGGAGAGCAATAGGACAGGATAGTGGAAGGATTTTGACAACTTCTTTACCAGTGAGTACATTTCTCTTGCTGATTATATCCCTCTTCTCCCATTCTACTGGAAGAATCAAAAGTCAATAAAAGTAGCAAATAGTATCCCCAGCAAGGAGGCAAGCATATTCAAGAGGTGTCTTGGAGTACCTTGCACTAGAAATCTCTCTGTGGAGGCCTTGACGTGTACAGATAACAGTTGATGAATGTGTGAGGTTAAGACCATCTGGTGACTCTGCAGACTGTGAGGGTATAGCCTCTGTCCTGCAGTAGGAAATCTTCTGGTGCAGTGTCCTGTTACCAATACTGGTGTTAAGTCATATTAATACTAGATTATAGCCAGTTGCTTAAGGTGGTCTTAGAGATCACAACTATCTTTGGACCATAAAAGTACAAAGTCTCAGTTGTGAGGGAAATAGCCTAAAAGAGAGCTGGCTTGGTATAAACTAACTTTATCTTACATGGAATTTATTTTAACAAGATCTAAAATAACTCTCTTCTAGCTTAAAAGTTGCTATCAAGGCATAGGCACAGACACTTAAAAGTATTTATGTGTTGCTCCACTTAGCATTGCAAAGTGTGACCCCTAGAAGCCCTGATACCCAGAGGAATTTTCAGCCCCTAAGTTAGTGCCCAGGCTCCCCATATGATACATGGGGAGAGTCAGGTGCCTCAGGAAGGTATTTTCAGAAGCTGGTCCACTGAGTGGAGAGCTGCCTAAACTAGCCAGGCGTGAAATGCTGAGAAGGACAGACAGAGATGAAGGGCTTAGGTGCTCAAGCAGTTTGACCTGGTACACCTGAATGATAGGCCAGATAGGGATCATCCTCTGCTTGGGATCCTCAGGTGTGAACCTTCACCAGGAATTAGGCACCTAAGCCAGGTCAGCTGCAGCCCACACCCTAGCAGCTGAAACCATCTCTCTCTCTGTAACCCAGAACTAAACTAAACCACAGCCATTTTGGGTGTATTTAGTCACCACTGATTAAAAGCAGACCACCACATAGCTAGGAATAATTGTCAGGGTTCTCATAAGCCACGCCAAATTGCTGCGGTTGCAAATCGACGTAGCTTAGATCTACTTACCGCAGGGTCCACGCTATGTGACATTGACGGGAGATGCTCTCCCACTGACTCCTCTTACTCTTCTCGATCAGGTGGAGTACAGGAATCGATGGGAGAGCAATCGGCAGTTGATTTAGTGGGTCTTCACTAGACCCGCTAAATCGACCGCCAATGCATCAATTGCCACAGTGTTGATCCTCCAGTAAGTGTAGACAAGCCCTTATTTTAAGAAATGTTAAGAAGATGCATGAAGATATGAGTGGGCAAATGACAGTAGCTGTTCACTGGGCCATTGATTATATTCATGAGCATGTTAAGGTCTTCTACTGGAGGCCTGGTGCCATCTGGCATACTCTAGCCATTACCCTGAGGTAGCGGATGAGGCGAGGGCTGGGGTAATGTCTTCAGGGTTGCCTACTATGTATCAAACCCTTTTATATGTTTGGAGCCCACATTATCCATTGTTGCAACCACAAGTACTGTAAGAGAACTCCCAGTTTAAGAGAACTTTCCAAATTGATCAAGTGTCACCTTGTCTACCTCAATGATGATTAGCCCACATTACAGAGTCGGAGATGTGTGATGCCTCTGATTTGCTCAGAAGACCTCCAGGGAGATTCCAAAAGGTGGATCAGGCTAGACTGGCAATCTTAAGACCAAGGTGAATACAAAACACAGGGTGTTCTTCTTGGAATATACCACCACCAAGAAAGGCTGACACCCCTATCTTTCGAGGCTGGTCCTATGGAAAGAGGAGAAAAAGACAAGCATGGGCCACATGAGCCTGAGCAGCTTAAGTACTCAGCAGTGTGAAGTACTGATGTCATCACATCGCCCCTTAAACTGCAGTTTTAACACTAATTATATGAGTCCAACTACCATGCAAGCTGAAAAATTTGAACTCCTTTTTAAGCCTGAAGTATCTTTCTCTTTTACTCTTTTTATATTGAAAGGGTGGAAATGTCTTCCATTATAATTTTTCTCTTATTCTTTTGAGGTGTGGATGCTAGCAAACACATATGGGCATCCATAGAAGTTCATTGTGTGAAGGCATCAGTAATAACTCCCTAAATATAATTTTTATGTAAATTCTGCTTTTAAAATCACCTGTGCATCTCCCTGGTTTAGTAAAAAGTATCAGCAAAACCACACTGTACACTCAGAGGAAGTGAGACTTGATGCCCACTATTGTATCAAGTTATATAATTAGATTGGGAGAAGGAAACAGGATAGTCACTGGGCATCCGAGAACTTCAGGAGAAGTACTTTGAGGTCTGACATGTAAATTTGCTTTTGATTCTAAAACGTTCAACTAATTCAGTTGATTAACTTGCCATGAGCAAGATCCCATAATTAGTGTTTAGAAACTAAATGGACAACTGCCTCCTTAAATTCCCAGGTTAATATTTGTAAGAATTTTCCATATGCTGCATTAACTTCATTATTGGCTGTATTAATTTAATGACTCGAGCAATTGGTGATTCAGTTCAGGGTCATTGTTAAAGCTATTGATTTATTGACTAGATTCAAATGGTGACCTTGATCTGATAAATGTACTGTGTAATTCTTAAATTTGGTGAAAACTTATGTTAGTTAGTCTCATCAATATATGTTAGATTTTAAAGATTAACTTTTAATAAAACCCATCAAAAGAATATACAGAGCCAATTTTTTCTTTCAAATTAGCAACTTGGTTCAGAAACCTCAAGAATTTAGGCAAATTAGCTGAATTATTTGATAGCCAAGTGGCTCTTTTGCCAAATTGTACGCTTTGGTTCTCACATAGTCTTTCTCAATGTTTGAGTCCTGTCCAAATAGAACTTCATATCTCTCTCGTTGTAAAGAGCAAAGTTTGTGTTCAAGTGGTTTAGGTTGAAAATGGGAGGAAGCAATGCCTAATTAATAAGGAAATCTGTGATCATCATCTGTTGCAGGTTTCAAATATTGAAAATTGGTAGCTAGTAGCCAGGGCCCTAGCTCGTAACAGGGGAGAACACTTTTCTTAAGCTGTATGTACGCAAACCTTGCTTCCAGGCCATGGTGAAGCATTGGTCCCTAGGCAGAGCTTGTCTGTTCAAAGGGGAATGGGCCATCTCTGTACCACTGATAGGACTAGGAGGTCAAAAAAATAAGGTGTCTAAAGAACATCCACAGTGTTTGATGTGACACTACAAAGAATCTTGGGTAACAGAGGAATGATGAAGATGGAAAACAGATATCCAAACTCCTTCAGGCAAAGAGGGCCTGAGTGTCCCTGAAGGTGAACCAGGCCACTCTGCAAACAGGAGATGAAAAGGAACAATTACTAGTGAAAACTTCTCTTTCCCCTTGAGTCATGGGGTACCAAATAAAGCAACCCTTCTCGTGTTTACTGCTTGAGACAAATGACTGTAAGGGGGCTCAAGAACATAGGCATCACCATGAATTCCAAGTTGCTCCTGTTGGTTGATATATGCCACTGCACAATCCCAGTCTGATAGTTATGACTGTCATTAACATGAAGACTGTCCCCTGCTCTGCAGAGCTCCCAAAGACCACTGGCCTTGATTAGTATATTGTCTAAAAACTTTTTTACCATATAGTCATATATGTTATATTACCAAGCAAAACTGAGACTCTGAGCAAGCACTCTTCTGGAATCTAATAGACTTCTTACCATTAAGCTATCCCCACATCCTCTAAACCAGGGGTGGGCAAACTATGGCCTGTGGGCCGCTTCCAGCCCATCAAATGTTTTTATCCAGCCCTCTAGCTCCTGCTGGGGAGTGGGGCTGGGGGCTTGCCCCAGTCTGCCAGGCCAGTGCTCCCCTGCCCCAGACTCACAATTCTACCATCTTCCAGCACGCGCAGAGCCACACACACTGCGCAGGTGTGACTTCACCATGTTGTTTCTGGGATCAGAACCGCATCCCTACGCAGTAGTTCCTCCCACCCTCCACAAACACGGCAACATGCCCAATCTCTTCCCGATCTCCTCTGACCCAACTCTTGAGAGCCTTGAAACTGCCCAGGGGCCACACCCATCCCAGCTAGGGTGCCTCTGCCCATGGCAGTGCCTGGTATGGCCACCTTGGTGTCACTGCTGGGGGGGCCCCTAGGAGTTCCCGATACCGTCCCTGTAGAGCCTGCCCCATCACACCCTTGAGTCCCCCCTCCTCCCACATTGGTAACATCCCTTATAGCCCCATAGAGTCCTCCTCTCCCACTGGACATTCATGGCCCACCATACAATTTCCATACCCAGATGCGGCCCTCAGGCCAAAAAGTTTGCCCACCCCAACTCTAAACAGTGGATGGAGTTCTCTCTTTCCAGGTGGATCTCTACAACTTTTTCTCAGGCTACCAGAATTACTATAGATAATTTGTTCAATATTGGAAAAAAATGTAAGATACTATACATGCCTTTTAGATTGTTGCCTTTTACCAATAAGCCCATCACTGGACCAAAGTATGAACTCACTCACTTTATTTCCAAAGACATGCCTTTTTAAAACAAATATCTCTGCTTTATTATTGAGAGAACAGCTTCCATTGACAGAGAGAGCAGAGAATGGAGAAGATGAAAAATATTACTAAAAACGTTTGTATGTAATATTTTTAGAAAAGGATAATTTAGATATCTACAATATTAAAACTTACCACTGACATCTTCATTTAAGAACAGTCCTAAGTGAAACTAGAGAACTATTTTCTAATGTGCTGGCTTTATTTGTGGGTTCTAGTTACCAAGAGTTACATGAACATATTTAAAAAACCTTATAAAACTTCAAGTACTTGTTTAAAGTAATGCTGCAAACTTCTACATAACATTATTGCATAAGAAAAATTACGTTTAAAATCATACTACTATAAAACTGTTAAACTTTACAGAAAACCTCAACAATTGCTTCGTCTCACCCACTTTTATTGTTAGAAAATGTTGCATATCTTCCATTTATCTGAGTGTTTTTATTATAGCCATTGCTTAATCTACAAAAGACTAATTTTAAAAGTTAATCAAGAAACATTGACCTAGGAGAAAATAATTTCTTCAAATTGTGATATTACCTCAGTCTTCCCAGCTTGGATCAATAAAATATAGTTAACCAGTAGTAGAAAAAAGAACTGGCACAATAAACTGAAAGATTATCACTTATGATCACTGTAAAATAGAATGCTAGTAGTTGCTAGGCATTTAGTTTAGGTCTTAAACCAACCATAGACTACAGCTGACAGCTTTGATACACATGATTAATTGATGTAATTGAATGTGACAGAGTGCTGCATTTTATAATATCTCAAGCTTTTAAATGGAACACTGAATTATATACCTTAAATTTAGGAACAGTATTTCAACCAACTTAATAACCAGTGTTCACAATAGCATTTGGAAATACAGTCCAATGCTACTGCTCTATTATCTGCACCTCAGTGGTAATATCCTTTAGAGACCATTTGTCTATTATTCCCTTCTTCTCTGGAAGACAATTTTCTGCAGAGTAAATGCTAGCTAAGCATTGAGACTTTGGTAAAGGAACTCTTTTTACCTGTGACAGCCACAAGGAATTCTCTAGTTGAACTTTGGTGCACCCACCATTTTTTCTCTTCCTGAGCAACACCACAGCAAAACTTGACATCACATGAGCAATATAATGAGGAGAGAATATACATGGCACCAATTCAAACAACTGCATTCTCTGCAGAGATTAGGCCAGATGGATGGGATAGTGTGAATGGTCAGATATCTCTGTCACCTACAGATCACCAAGGATTGCTAGTCACCCATTTATTTCTACATCTGCATGTCTGACGTTGACTGGCATCATCACAGCACAACCATAGGGGAGTATAGATGGGTTAGGGATGAAACTATGTGATTTTTTTGCATCAGTCTTCACCACAGTTGGGCAGATATCTCACCCAGACCTGTTCTTATCTGGTAATAAAGAGGTGCAGATAATAGAGCAGTAGCATTGGACTGTATTTTCAAATGCTATTGTGAACACTGGTTATTAAGTTGGCAACCTTTCAGAAGTGGTGTGCCGAGTCTTAATTTATTTACTCTAATTTAAGGTTTCACGTGCCAGTAATTCATTTTAATGTTTTTAGAAGATGTCTTTCCATGAGTCTATAATATATAACTAAACTATTGTTGTATGTAAAGTAAATAAGGTTTTTAAAATGTTTAAGAAGCTTCATTTAAAATTAAATTAAAATGCAGAGCCCTCCGGACCGATGGCCGGGACCTGGGCAGTGTGAGTGCCACTGAAAATCAGCATGCGTGCCATAGGTTGCCTAACCCTACTCTAACCATTAGAGATCAAGATAAAACAATGTGCAGGCATGTTATCCTCTATTTGCCTACTGTGAGGTTCTTACACCTTCCTCTGAAGCAGCGAGTACTAACCATCATCAGACAGGATACTCAACTAAATGGACCTTGGGTCTATTGCAATATGGCAGCATCACTGTTCCTAACTATTGGTATTTAAACCTGTCCTAATTGTCCCATGCTAACCTGGTGAGATATATTGTTATGTTATTGCTATAATGTCATTCTCAGAGATACTGCTTTTGGAGCTGTACTTCCAGGCAGTAATGTAGCTAGACATTCGTAGACACATTTGTTGATGTGTTGTTGCCTCTCTTCAGTATACTCAAAACCTCCCATAGATGACATGTCATCATACACAGTATGGTCTGTAGCACAGAATGAGCCAGGGACACTCAACATTGGGTTAATAAAACAATGGGTAGCGGGGAGGGGAAGAGGTGGATGCCTTCAAAACAGGATTTAAGGGGGGCTTAAGTATTGCATGCACCTACTATGTGCCCTGTGAGCAGTGGATGGCATTTCATTCACAAAGAGGAAATTATACCTCTAAAGTAGGAGTGGCATTAATACATTCATCAAGATGAGAATAGATTCTGGAAGGTTTGCAAAAAAGTCAGAATATTTTTGGTATGTGGTTAAAAATACTTTTATTAAAATCTCTTCTCAGCAGTGTGCATCTCCACTCACAGCATCTTTCCAGAAAGTGAAGACTAACTGAAACATAAAATGTGTTTGAATTTTGACAACTTCTCTCCTTCAGCAAATAGTTTTGAGAGTCAGCATGAATTGAGGAGACTGATAATGCAGGGTCTAGAACCTACAAACTCCTGTGTGCTAATCCCAGTTCTGCACTAATAAACTGTGTGGCTTTGGGCAAATCATGTAACCTCTCTCTTTCAATTTTCTAAGTAAAACTAGATACTACTTACCTCTCTCCATCCCTCCTAGGAGTGCTGTGTTGATTACAGTAGCCAATGTATATACCACACAACTCTGCAAATGGAAAGCGCTAGTATTTTCAAGTCTGCAAGATACTGTAGTTAGCCTCCTTGCAAGGGCCTGCAGGAAAGGGAACTGCAACACACTGACTTTCATATGAATTGTTTATTGAATAAATACATGCAGCATAATGTAGAATTACATGAGCAAAAAAGGCAATCTGTACAAAATAGATCACGCTTTGTTCTCGTTTCAACTCTCACCAGTTGCTGCACCTCTGCTAAAGAAAGGATTCCAAACAAAAGATTCATCTCTTTTAATCCAAGTGACACACAGTGATTTGTTTTTGGATTATGCCAGCTCTGAATTTAAAAGTGCTGGTCTTCTTCCCAGTGAAGCGCAGCATTTCTAAAAACCGTTTCCATATCACAGAACATAAATGTTGGTAAACACAGCTAACAAAGCTCATTTTTTATTTGAAACATATTTTAAACACCTTTATATGTTCATATTCTAAGGCACAGGATAAACAAACAAACTACATGGAAAGCTAATCACCTGACATTCAAGCCATGACTTACTAACGAGATACGTTTTTTGGACCAAAAGGAAAAATAAGCATCCTCGCTTTTTTCTCTTCCCAAATAAAAGAACAAGCCAAGACTAATAGTTACTATGACACACAGTTTTTTTCCCCACTACTGAGGGCAGAAAAAGACATGCTTACTTGGACTGAATTGTTCTGATCCATTTTTTACGCAAGGCCAGATTTTCAAAAAGCACCCAGCGGTGACTATTGAGAACAAACAGGAGCTGTTGGGCGCTCAGTTATTTTGAAAATGTGGCCTCTTCATTTTAGGTACCTAAGTGGAGCTGGGCTATCTTGAAAATCTAGGCCTGATGGTGAGTGCTGAGCCATTTTGAAAATCTGTGCTATAAATTCTACATTCGTTTTCTCCTCCATTTTGTGTTACTACCTCTTGTCTTTACCACAAACACCGCCTTTTCCTCCTCGGGAGTAAAGAAGGAAAAACATGCCGTTATTTGTGATCCAGCATCAAGACTAACTTCTTCCTCAAGTCAGCACTTAAAGTTGAACCACAGTATGGGGCTGAAAATTTAGCCTTTAGATAGGGATTGAACTCCCTGATGTCACTGGTCATGGTGTTAACCACAGCTGTCAACTACATTTACACTAAGAATCCTTCCTTCTAGAAGCTGAACTGAGGCAAAAGGCAATGCCACTGAGCTAGACCTCCTTTACTTACATCAGCTCTTACTTTCTGCATCTTCATTTGCATTTACATCCATTCTCTCTCTGTTCCTCCTCCCTACAGTGTAAAGGGATGAATGATTATTCCATAAGGCAAGTTATATTTCATAATATATTCCATTGTGTGTGTAGATAATGAGTGTGTGTACATATTTATACATACCCATTAATACACAGAGTGGAACCTTTAGTGAACTTGAACAAGAGGCAGACCTGTTACATGAAGTGGAAAATTCTCCAGTTTTCTTATGGTTTATAGGGCTCTCTGCACAGCTCAATCCTGCAGTCTAAATGCTTGCAAAACTCCCAGTGTGAGTTTTGTCTGCTGAAGCTGTTCTGTGAAATAAAATGACCTCACTATAAAAGAGTTCCACTGTATATATGAGTATGTGTGTAATAGATAAATAGTGTGAAAACACAGATTGACATAAACTAAAATGGGCCGATGCTTAAGTTTGATGGAAACAACAGGCTACATCTACGGTAGGCACTTTGGTATATTTAGTTAACATAGGTATATTCCACATCTAGAATTAAGGTTCTGTTAGTAATTATATTATAAAGCTATTTTTTCAGGAGTTTATTCTGCCTTAAAAATTCTTTCTTGGCTAAGACTCAATTCTAGACTCTTAACTAAATAATACACTTCTGTTGTCTAATTGCATATTTACCCATGATCATGAGGCTAATGGCTCTGAAAGAGCTGCACTGGTTTCTTGTGTTCATAATGAACATTTTATAACAGTCTGAGAAAGCTTTCAAAAAGGAAAACAAATTGGATATAAAAACAGTCCTCCTGTGATTCATAGCAGGAAGGTTGTAGGGGTGTGTCCTCAACTTTCAATTGTCTACTTTCTTGCTGGTGTGTGTTATCTACATTGTTGTGGGCCCTGGCAGAAAAATACAGCAATGTTTCAAAAGAACCTACATGACACAGGGGTAGTATTGGGGGTGCATTTTGCCTCATGGAACATTAGGCAGCAATGAAGCAATTACGGAAAGAGTGTCAACTCTGGATTTCATAGTGTTTTTTTTCCAGTTTGTGCTCCACTTTAATATTATACATATTCCATATAATAAAAAGACTACTGTGTCTATTTAATGAGCCTGAATTATAAGATGCTTCATATACCTTATCTGTCAATGTAATGACAATACAATTGTTAGGACAGTCCAAGAGCGGGTATTTAGGAGACCTGGTTTCTAATATGGAAGGTTACTGTCCTCACCATTCTTTCAGAAGATCATAAGTACGGTGCTATAAATTATGGGAATAAATTACACCAATAAGAAATAAGTCAATCTGCATAATAAAATATTGTACGGTTTGTAAGTCTTCATTCCTGCATCATATGAAACCCCAGATTTATATGCTGTGATTCATGGACCATGACAATCCTTTCTTCATATAATGTTTCTAGAATTCTCAACATATTTATTATATTCTCTAGAATGACTTTCCAATAATACATTTCTATATAAATATTAAAATATTAATGCTTTGTACGTTTTCTTTTACTAGCCTTACAGGGCCAGAAACGCACTGTCAAATCTTAATAATGTCTTTCAATTAAAAAAAAAATCCACAAAATTAATAATTTTAAGACCATTTTGCTACAAGGGCAATACAAGATTTGTCCAAAGAATTTAACATGCATTTAGAAGAAAATATCTATCTTTGATCTGTTTTCTTCTGACTTCAAACCAGGATGAAAAAATTATAAAAAAAAATAGTATATATTTACATGGTACAGTGTACCTCGGTGATATACAAAACAAGGCAGGAAAACAGCAGAACAGCATCTTTTCACTTTCTAATAGGTACAACTGCCATAAAGTTCAATTTAAACACAAGAGGTTACTCTACCATACCATTGCACATTACAGTAACATGAAAAGTAGTTCAGCAAATTAAAATACAAAGTTTAACAATAAGATTGGCTAAACCTACATATAATGTCCAAGTGTTATAAAACCATTGGGGTGTGTTTAATAAGTAAATAAATGAAGCTATAAAAATAATATTGATACATCTGTGAGAACAATGCTTTTAAAATATATAAAGGTTGGCAAAAGTATGCTAGGGGGAACTCCTGGTGTCTAACGGCGCCTAGGTTACAACATGTGGCTTTGTACCATCTTCTGTTAAGTCATACCTGAAAAGGGACAGAGCAAAGGGGAATTATTATTTAAAGTAGAGTTATGTTATTGTAAAACCAACAAAACATTATCATACTCACCACTGGGTCCAGCCTTTGGTAAGTTCTTCAGATGCCAGAGGTATCAATAACTGTGAGAGGGATGTTAAATAGACAATCAATGCACTGGGTGCATATTTAAGTCTAAACTTCTCTTTAAATGGTCAGAGTTTGACACTGGGCTGCACTGAAAGCAACACTGCCAGCAGAGAGCATTTTACACACATGCTGGCATGTTTATTTGCTACCAGTTGATTTCTAGAGGAGGTTTAAGTTGTTGATTTTGATCTATAAAGTAGTTTTGGTCCAGGTCACTTGAAGGATCAACTTTTGCTCCTGTGATATCACGGCAGCTCTGACTGGCTGATGTGCTCATGCTAAAAGCCCCCTAGTTTAAATGGGAGGAAGCTGGCAGCAGAGCATTCATTGTGAATGAACCTCAGGTCTGGAATCCCTTACTCAGTCCATCAGAGCCCGGACCTGGTGACTTCTAGGACTGTAAGTCTTGCCTATTTTTCCCCAAAACCTTTCCTAGGCATGGTGGAGATTAAAGAGGTTTTGCAGGATGGTGAACTAGGTTGACAGACTAACTTTTTAAGGGGTAAAGAAGGTCTTTGACAGAGGTTCTCTTTACGTCTTTGTACATTTTGTTGTTTTGATTACTGTGTGTGAATTTCTTGTGCGTAATTTGAAAAGTGCTTTTACTTGCTTGTTCAGTTCAACACCAAGTAAGCATGCCCTTACAATGGCCTTACAATTACTTGCAGGAATAATAATTTAAAGTAAATCAAATGGCTCAGATCCTATTTTCAGGATCTGCAATTCTGGGAGACCATTTTATTGAATTTCATCCATTTCTATTACTCCTTATCTGTCTGTACTATCAATAAGTCAGGCATTTAGAACACTTGTGTATATTTCAGCAGGAGTATATTATCCTCCCCCTTTCTGCCATCTTCTGGTCTGCCATTCTTCCCACTCCTTGCCATTTTTTCCTGTTCTCACTGAGGCTTGAGGTATAGAATGCCACTGATTTTGAAAAACAATAGATCTGAACCAGGCACTCACTCAGGCTTAGGCCCAAAGGTTTTGGTCTTTATAGCTGTGACCCGCTACATGACATTTTTCAGTTTGTTTTCAACTTACCTTGCCAAGCAGCCCTTTGTCTTTGGACAAGAAACCACCACTGTTCTTCACTGCTACATCTAGCGTCCTCCTCTGCACGTCAGGTAGAGAAACACTGAAATCAAAGCTAACATGAAAAAAGTACCGTTTTAGTGAGGTTTTGGTGCCTGAAACATGTAATATGCTTTGAACTGTACTAGTTTTGTTGCTGCTGCTGCCTCTAAACACCACAATTCTCACTGACCCATTCCTAGAGCATTTCTTTTACATTACAAAATAAAAGCATACAACAAATAAGGTATGGGTGAGAGAGAGGGAGAAAAAGAAAGAAGAGAAGAGGATAATCCCACTGTCCTGTCCAACATTTCCATTAAATCATGTGTTCAGTGCTTAAATTAAATGTTCAGAGCTATCGCGTTTGATCCTGTTCCTCGCACCTAGTGCTAATAAATGGGCTGATCATTGGTTATCAGGGGAAATAGGAGGAGGAATCCTACTCTTCACCCTGTTGTGATGCTTCACATTTCACAATCAAGATTCAAGGCTGCATCAGACTCCAAGGCTCAATGTCCCCATTCTCCAGGGCAAAACAGCTGGTGGGTCTGTACAGCAGCAGGGCCACTGGCCTCATGCCCTTCTATCACAGTCCCTCCCCAATTCTCCCCCACAACAGCATACAAGGAGCCAAGTAGACTCTGAAATCCTCCCTACTCAGAGTGGAATGCATTTCGTTCCTTTACATCTGGGACCTCTGCACTTCTGGAGAGTGAGGGAAGCCTCTATACCATAATGACTCCAGCTATGCATTCACATCTATTGTCCCTGCAATACCCATACCTGACTCACTGTTCTGTAAAGCACTTTGTTTTATCAAAGAAACTCAAATCTGTCACCTGGAAGGGGAAGAAGGAGATGTAGTCTTCGGGAAGCCTCCGTGGATTTGAACAATCCTCTTGTTTTTCTTGTCTATTTTTAAAGATCTAAAAACCAGGGCTCTGGTAGCAAAGTGGACTGATGCTACTCTAACAGCTGGCTGACTGAAGATAGTCCTCTCCTTCCATCATCCAAAAGACCAGATGTGCTGGTCTACTGAGCTGGCTACAGGTAAATACCAAGCACCCTAGCATTCCCTGCTACAGTCCCAAATCCTTGTAAGGACTAAGAAAGGGAAGGTGCAAGTCAAGCCGCTGTCGGGAGCTCACATGTGTGGGGGGTACACCTGGGACTGAGATGCTTTGGCAATGGCAATTCTAATAAGGGAAGATCTTGTTTCCAGATTGGCTCTGTAAGGGAGCAGTCTTGCAAGGCAGGCTAGGAAATAATCCTCACAGGAAGCATGCCACTTTGAAAGGCCCTCTTCTGCCTCAGTACTGGCATGCTGGCAAATAGGCCTAGTTCCAGGTAGAATGATCACCCAGAGGCAGGAAAACGAGCCACTATTTAAGATCCTCAGCCTATGATTAACCCATGTTGCTCAGGAGACTGGAAATAACTTCAGCTTTCTTTTGTGTTTTTAGGCTTTGCTTTATTTTTGTGCCTTGATTTTCTGTTTATAGGTTTAATGTATACATATGTTCCATCATTTATAATATTTCTCTTTCTGTGATGCCAAACGCCACCTGTGGATTACTATTTTTT
Organism: Gopherus flavomarginatus; assembly: GCF_025201925.1. NCBI lineage: Eukaryota > Metazoa > Chordata > Testudines > Testudinidae > Gopherus > Gopherus flavomarginatus. Next base: position 22,821,703 of record NC_066618.1, read on the forward strand.
GCCAATTTTTTTCAGAAGTTTCCCACTGTTACTAACACTTGTTTGTCTCTAAAGGTACTATGAATGGTGAGAGCCATAATGTAGACACCTCATTAGCTGCTAACACGACCTGAATGAATGTGTTAATTAGAATTTCTCTGCACAAGATTAGATGACATAGAGCTTAAACTGTCAGTCAGCTGCCCATCTAGGGCTCTCAGCATTCCTAATATCGGTGAAGTCAAATCAGTTAGCAGCAGTGAGACATGTCTGAAAACTTTCACCTCTGAAGAAAGGTCTTTAGGCTGTGTTTGCACGAGCAAAAGTGGGAATTGTAATTCATCACCAGTGCTAACAACAGTGGAAGCTTTATAATAGATCAAGCTCATGGATTACATTATATGGCGATAAAGACAAGTGCCCTGTCTACACTACTGTTTCCACCAATTCCCATTGGTAGAAGAGACTGGTGGTGAATTACAGGGCCAAATTTTTGTCAGAATAGACAAGGCCTTACTGAAGTCACTGGGAAAAGACAGAGTAAAAAAAACCTAAGGACTTGACTTTTTGTTTGAAAATTTCCAGCCTACCCCAAGTTCATACAACAGAAGTTTCACAGCTTTGCTTCTTACATATTGTAAAACTAGTAAACTGAAAATGTAACATACGTTTGATCGAACACTGGGTTTAATGTCTTCTTTGATACATGTGTTTTTCTTCTTCCTGATCTTCTCTTGTCAGGTAATAAATACATTCGGACATATGGGTCAGATCCCTCCTCTGAAAAGGCGATTAAATTTCTGTGACAAAAGAACCCAAAGAGAACCCCCACCCAAAGAGAAGAACAGATTAGAACATAGCTAGAGCTTGTTAAATACAACAAAGAATAATGTGTTAGTTTCCTATTTGGCTGCACTTTTCTGGTCAACTTACACTTTCATTCTTTGTTAAATTAAGAAATAGCTGATGATTGTTTGGCCAAACAGTGACTAAGGGTATGTCTATACTACCCTCCGGATCAGTGGGTAGTGTTCGATGTATCGGGGATCGATTTATTGTGTCTCGTCTCGACGCAATAAATCGATCCGCTAATGGACACCCTTACTCCACCTCGGCAGAAGGAGTAAGCGCAGTTGACGGGGGCGCCGCGGCAGTCGACTCGCTGCCGTGAGGACAGCCAGGTAAGTCGAACTAAGATACTTTGACTTCAGCTACGTGAACAGCGTAGCTGAAGTTGTGTATCTTAGTTCGAACCCTTCCGATAGTGTAGCCTAAGTGAAGTGAACTACATGAAGTGAACTACAAATATTTGAGTTATACAGACATTGCAGAGGGAGAAGAATTGTTTAGGGAGAACTAACTGTGATACACACCTGGGAATGATGTGATGAATTGAACAAAACAATAACTGGAAAAAATTCCTAACAATTGAATACTTTACACTGTGAGAAAGTCTCCTAAAATAAGTGGAGAAAGCCCAAGTGCCTGCAAGATTTCAAACTAGGTTAGACAAAAAAGTAACAAAATATACTCTAGGGAAAAATCCTGCATTCCAAGTGAGATTGACTACATGGCTTAACAGTAAGGCTAAGATTTTGTCACGCATATTTATAGTAAGAGTCACGGACAGGTCACAGGCAATAAAGAAAAATTCATGGAAAACCATGACCTGTCTGTCACTTTTACTAAAAATATGTGTGACAAAATGGGGAGCTGCAAGGTCACCACACTGCCTGCCCCGGCTTGGAGTGCAGGGTCCCCCCCCGCCACAACTACTGTGGCTGGAAGCTGTGGGGCACCCAGGCTCCCAGCCGCTGCAGGCGGTGGGGGGATGCCGCAGCTCCCAGCCACTGTGGGCTGAAGTCACACAGGTCTCTGCAAGTCATGGATTCCAGGACTTCTGCAACCTCCGTGACAAAATCACAGCCTTATTTAACAGCAATTTTTCTCCTTTCTAACTTCTATAAAATTGTCATTGTAATTTAGAAGGTTCAAATCATTTATTTCATGTCCTATACGTGTATCTATGATGTTTAATATATGAAAAACTGCTGTGCTTTGAATACCAAGTCAAGTGGAAATAAGCCTTTTGAAATACATTAAGTTTTCTCACAGGTAAGTGTGAAGACAATAGTCAACTTTTTTAAGCTGTTTACCACCAGCATTATATTTCTGCAATGTCGGATGTTGTTACACTAGCAATAATTGCTTATTAGTACGTACTATTAATTGTAATGCAGTAGTACTCAGATATCAGAGGGGTAGTCGTGTTAGTCTGGATCTGTAAAAGCAGCAAAGAATCCTGTGGCACCTTATAGACTAACAGACCTTTTGGAGCATGAGCTTTCGTGGGTGAATACCCACTTCCTCAGATGCATCCAAAAGGTCTGTTAGTCTATAAGGTGCCACAGGATTCTTTGCTGCTAGTACTCAGAGGCACCAATTGAGATCAGAGCCCTGTTGTGATAGGTGCTATATTAACACCTAGTAAAAGATAGTCCCATTGTATTAATTTGGATAGAACATGTGGTCTAAAAGTATTACACATGTCCCAGTTACCGTCCAACATTAAACAGTATTAAACAAGGGTTGGTATTTGGGATACAGAGACTTCAGCCTGCTTAGTACCATGGCAATCACAGAATTAATATCCTTGTAGCATTTTAAAATTAAGGAAAAACAGTTCAAGTGTTTGAGATGAAAGTATTAAATAAGGTTTTCATTTTAACAACATTCCCTTTCCCTTTAGTGGAAGAAAATTTTTAGAAAAAACCTCCCCTTGTTTGACAGTCTTTTAGATGGTATCAAAGACGGTAATAACGATTCTTTTGAGGAAAAGAGAAGAAGTTAGTTGAACAGGGATATTGCTGCTGTTGACATTGTTTTTAAAGTCCAATTGCATTGTCTAAGATGACAAGACAAACAGTGAGAAAAAAGAATAGCAAAGATAGAAAATTCAGCTTCTGTCTCTGATGCTGACTCGCACTTGCAATCTCACTTCTGGAAAAACACAGGCACAACAGATGGTCTTGTCAGCTACTCTGAGACCTGCCAAACTTGTACAAGCATCGGACTGCTTAGGGCATTGCTTTTAGCTGATTCTCTAGTCACAAGCTTAGAGCAGTGTTGCAAAATATGTATTCTTGGCCGGCTGAGCTAGACTCTCATTAGACAGAAGGAAACAAGAGAGAGAGATGTTTCAGAGTGGTAGCTGTATTAGTCTGTATCAGCAAAAACAACGAGTAGTCCTCGTGGCACCTTAGAGACTAACACATTTATTTGGGCATAAGCTTTTGTGGGCTAGAACCCACTTCATCAGATGCATGAAGTGAAAAATACAGGAGCAGGTATAAATACATGAAAGGATGGAGGTTGCTTTACCAAGTATGAGGTCAGTCTAACGAGATAAATCAATTAACAGCAGGATACCAAGGGAGGAAAAATAATTTTTGAAGTGGTAAGAGAGTTTACAGACAGTTGAGAAGAAGGTGAGAGTAACAGTAGGGAGAAATTCGTGTTGGGAAAATTAAGTTTAAAGAGGCAAAATAAAGTAGGAAAGGAAAAGGACACATGGAGCAGGAGAGGAAACAACAAAGTTTCATATCCCAGGTGGTGATGGGGATTTAGCGGAAGTTGGTGGAAATGGCAATTTCATCTGGGTCCCTCTCTCTGGCCTGGCTTGGTCAGGACATTTCTCAGGATTAGGAAGGTGATCTGGGGCCATCAGACAAGTTGGGGAGATGGTGAGGCTCACTTCAGTAGCCATTTTTCTCCTACTTTCTTTAAGAACCCCAAAAGGGAATGCTGGGTGGAATAGACCATCCCCACATTATTTTGTCCCCCAATTAGGCCTCGTTTTCAACACAAACTCTGGTTCACTGATTTCTGGTTCCACAATTCTCTTGTCTACCAAGCATGCTTTTAATACAATCCTTAAATGATAGCAGCAGCATCTTTGTTTGGACTAGTTGAGCCTCTGTCTTGCTTTTTTGCACCTTCTCCCACCAACATTTGCTGTTACAGGTTACTGTGACAATAGTCACGTTTCAAAGAAGCAGACGTGTTAGTCTGTATCCACAAAAAGAACAGGAGTACTTGTGGCACCTTGGAGACTAATAAATAAATAAATTTATATTTATAAATATATAAATATATATTAATAAATGTGTTAGTCTCTAAGGTGCCACAAGTACTCCTGTTCTTTTTGTGACATTATTATGAACTTACATTCACTTCTCATAGTTCAGCCCAATTATCACAACAGTCCCTGCTGCATATAGTTTACATTACAGTCTGAACAGATAAGACAGACAGGATGGGAAGGGAAAAGGGGGCATAGAGAGGTGAAGTAACTTGCCCAAGGTCACAGACCAAATGAGTGCAGGGAACACAGCCCATGCCTTGACTCTCGGTCCACACCTCTATCCACTAGACAATGCTGCCTCCCCAAATTGCACTGGGGTTTTGAATATCTTCACACAGAATGACAGCAGCTCTTACATGTGGCTTTAGGTTCCTGCTGATATAATCTAGATGTCACTGTTGAGAACTATCAACAATGGCAGTAGTGGTGATTTTGTGATTTAGTCTGTCTACCACTGATGAATACAACAGTATATGATTTTGGTATTTACATATTATCGTACTCTAACATGTGGCCTTAAAAGAGCTCCAGCCAACCAGACCAGTCCAAGAGGATGGAAGAAGAGACTGGACATTGGTAGGTATGCCTAGCGTCATGCAAAAACATACAGTTTGATATGCTGTGTTTACCTGCAAGAATGCACCACCACAATAAGTTTGTTTCTTTGTGAGCTCTGACGAATTGTCAACTGAATTTGGCCTAATGGAGACTGTCCCAGAGTTGTTCCACTGTGAAAAGAAATACATTACATGATATATAAATGGCATATAAAAGAACAGATCAGTTGAATTATATGCAGAGTAGAATGGCTGCTGTGGTCCTCTACACTATCTTTAATGAGAAGCATGAAGGTCCTTTGAGAACTCCAAATACAGTAGAAGAAGAATAAAAGGAAATGTAAACAGCACTGAGGACTATCTGCAGCAATCCTTATTAATCTAATAGAAACAGAGTGGTTATTAAACCTCCTAGATTTCACATTAAGTCCTTTAGCAGTCAACCCTGCCTTTCACCTACTCAAAGACCAGACTCATCATAACTAACTGACTTTGTTACATTAATATTAGTAGGATCCTATGGAAAAGTGGGCTGCAATTCACTAGTCCATAATGATCCAATATTATATGTGCATTTCTTTAAAGTGTGGTTATGGTTTGAAAGATAAATGTAAAAATGGTACCTTCTTATTTCCTTACTGTGGGTCTGCTCATTTGCATACTTGCTTACTTTATTGATAAAAATAACGATTTCATTCCTCTTTGCACAGCCAATATTGGTACAGAGCATAAGCTGGAATTTATTCTACCTTGTGCATTAACAAATTTGACAACAAAATTCTAATTGCAGAATCTTTCTTTCTGAGGCATTAAGAAGCAGAAAGCTCAGAGACTGATTTTCAAACACCAAGCTGACTGCAGTCCTGCCAATTAGAAAAATCCAAATGAGTAGGCTCTTCCCTTTTGGTAGTGGTACTGACAGTGCTTTACTAGAGCAACTTAAGTGTATTGCAACGAACAAGTATTTAACACTCTACTTTTCAAGTTGTCGCAGTCTCTGACGTAGCTCCTGTGTGGCGATGGGCAGCGATATGTCTGAGGCGATACTTGGAGTTGGTTCTTTGACTGAGAGGTGGCTGGGAGAATAGGTGATGTTGGAGACAAGGAGACTGGAGGAGCTTCGGCTAAGATCTGCTGGCCACTGGGGACTGGCATTAGGAGGATGATTTTTTTCAGCTATATCAGTCTTTTTATCACTGTCGATCACTGGGGAAGCTGGGACAGGTTTATGTGAATCAGCTGGTGGTGAAACAGGGACCTGAGGCTTAAAAGAACCTTTTCTTGAGTCTTTGGAAACAGAGGGCCTCTTTACTTGGGCTGAGTGTTGATGATCTGGAGACCTCTCTGGCTTTTCAAGAGACAGTACCTACAGGCAGTAAAAACATTAGTGGTCTACATGATAATACAGAAAACAAGAATACATATTTATTTCTACCAGCTTTTTAGTATGATAACATTTTTGGCATGTTTTTGTGCCTTCATTTAGCATTATCCTAACTTTTATTCATGCTTGCTGTAAAGTAAATACTTCCACACTGCAAAGCACAACACCTGGTTCTCTGTATGGAAATTGCATATTAAAATTAATGAACTATTAAAACTACACAACATCACTATTTTCCCTACTCATCTGGCATTTTCATCCTCATTATTCCTTCCCACAATATGGCCATTATTGGTGAAATAATTGTCTACTCTGCAGCTCTTGCCATCTGGAAAGCCTTCAAGTAGGTTTCTGCCTCATCTTTTGAAATCTCATCTTATATCAGATTTTTTTCCTTCTTCTTGTCCATATCCCTTAATTTCACTCTCTTTAGACAGAATTTCATTTATTCATCGATGTACAGTATATTTGCATCAGAATAGTCTAGTTTATCCCCAATTTTTTTATATTTAACTCTGCAAAGTATTTTGGGGATACAAGCTGTATAAATTAAAATACACCCAAATTAAAAGCCCAAAACAAAGATGGATTTGAATATATTGCAGTCTACTGTTACTTATGCAGTAACAGTAGGCCTCAAAACAGGGAGATCACCAATATCCAGCACAACGTGCATCTATCCAGCTGTTTGCAGCTTTATTTTGAAGTCATTTTTGTATGCTATTGACAAGCTGAGGACAATTTAGCACTGGACTAATGTTATAGAATACACTTTTTGTAATTCTCAGTCTACTTCATCAACAATGTTAATCTCTACCCTTCCACAACTGAAATCAGCACACAGTACAATATGTTGTCCTTCCTTTAAAGCCAGAAAATACAGGCTACAAGAAGTCTGAAACATGCTACCTCAACTCAAACATATACTAGGTAAAAACTAGTGCTGCCATACATAAAATGTAAAAAGCTGAAAATGGCTGAGAACTTTAAAAACTGGGCTATTATAAACCGCAAATCCCAGTGTTGATTCAATCCCATGATATGTGAAACAAAAGCAGCTCTCGACTATGCTTGTAGTTGTTTCCATCACTTCACACCGACTCAGACATTCTAGGTTTCAGACAGACTCACAGAAAGTCCTGCAATCTTATTATATAGATGAATTAAAAAAGACCCTTATAATACCCTGAGTGCCATCTTCATGTTTATGGTGCTGTTTGGACCAGAATTGCTAAGCTGGAACCGCTGATGCATAGTTAGATCTTCACGTGCCAGCAGTTGGCTCAGAGGAAGCTTGAAATTTCCCAGAGAACACTGATGTTGTTCATCCTTGACCTAGAGTAATACAGAAGACAACATGCTCAGCTTTATGAAAACACCCAGAAAAAGAAAAGAAAGTTATAATTTTAATGACAAGTTTTCATCGTGTTCAGATATAGTTTGCCCTTAACACAGATTTGGTTGGTCTTATATTTATAGGTGCATGACTAGGGCAGGAAATATCAAAGAACCTTGTGTGTTCAATATCCATTCACTCTCATCTTTACCTTCATTAGAAAGAAAAAAGTCTAGCCTGAGCACTGATGCAAATAAGAAAGAAGACCAGTGATAATAGTTGTGTCCAGTTGGGTTAAAGACTAAATCTATAAACTCGAGTTTGCTGACAGTCAACTATATCAGACAAAAGTGAACTCAACAGTTAAGGAACAGCATTAACTCAACATTCCCCAACTTCTCTAGATCCCTTCAACTGTCCACATGAGGCCTCAAAAGCGTGAAGGGGTGTAATAGTTGGACAAAGTAGGGAAGATCTCAGGGAGAGAGCAACATGAAGGACCTGGGCATGATAAACAGAATAATGTTGCTTCTGTAAATTAGTGGGTTATTGAAAGAGCTGTTTGTTATGACTCAAGCAACCATCACAGGACGATTAATTTAGTACATTTAAAATGTGAGACGACATATTTGGTATATAGTTCGGGTGGGGAGTTTAGTTATAATTATTTTTTCTCCCTTTAACAAGCAAGCTCTCACAAAAGGTCATCTTCATGATTCTTAAAAATTGTTAAATTTAAATTGTAGTGCTTGTTACAATATCTCCATGATGTCTGGCTCATTACGAGCTTGTGAACTATGGCTGCTAATCTGCAATGCTCCAGCAAAAAAGAATACATGAGGACAAAGAGATACCACACCTCAACTTCAAGTTCCTGCCGTTTGGGATTGTGAATGAAGAAAGTGAAGTGTTCCTCCCATACAGGTTCATTGGTCTTGTATCGAATCTGAAGGAGGAAAAAAAAACAAAACGCGTTACATGTAGAGCATTTCTCTCAAACAAAGCTGGTGTTGAAGATGTCCTCTGTTTATACAACAATCATGTTCCAAACTTGATCTACCTATAAGGGTGGCAAATGGGGTTAGCTCAAAGCACATATAGTTCAGTATATGTGCATATAGTCTATTTAATAAAAAACTTATTCTTAGGGCTTCTGTTTTTTGGGGTTTACTAAATTTTTTTAAATTATTTTTTGTTTTAGGTAGGTATCCAGATATCAGGGTGGAGGATGTTGAGGCCTCTATATACTTTGTATATGCTGTATTGAGTTATGTAAAAACTTATGTATAATTATGTATATTATGTAAATTATGTATAAATATTACTCATTAGAATAGTACATACTGTAATGACTAATCTCTTTATAATGTTCCTAGTGCACTTTAACGTAGTACTGTTTCAAACAACATTAAAGTGCACTAGGGAAAAGACTGTTATTTACCTTTGTAACTATTGTTCTTCTAGATGTGTTGCTCATATCCATTCCAATTAGGTGTGCGTGTGCCGCGTGCACGATTGTCAGAAGATTTTTACCCTAGCAACACTTGGTGGGTCGACTGAGGCACCTCCTGGAGTGGCGCACTTATGGTGCCCAATAATGTCCCTGCTGACCCAGTGCCCCCTCAGTTCCTTCTTGCCGGCTACTCCGACAGAGGGGAAGGAGGGCGGGTTTGGAATGGATATGAGCAACACATCTCGAAGAACAACAGTTACAAAGGTAAGTAACCATCTTTTCTTCTTCAAGTGCTTGCTCATATCAATTCCAATTAGGTGACTCCCAAGCCTTACCTAGGCGGTGGGGTCGGAGTGAGATGTCGCGAAGTGGAGGACCGCTGAACCAAATGCTGCATTATCTCTGGACTGCTGCACTAATGCATAGTGGGAAGTGAAGGTGTGCATGGATGACCAAGTTGCTGCCCTACATATCTCCTGTATGGGCACATGAGCCAGAAAGATGGAGGATGAAGCTTAAGCCCGAGTGGAGTGGTGGTCAGGTGTGTAGCTGGCACACCAGCTAAGTCACAGCATGCATGGATACATGATGTAATCCAGGATGAGATGCGCTGGATGGAGACTGGGAGGCCTCGCATCCGGTCTGCCACAGCTACAAACAGCTGAGTCGTCTTTCTAAAGGGCTTCGTAAGCTCGATGTAAAAGGCGAGGGCCCTGCGAACATCTAGGGAGTGCAGCTATTGCTCTTGTCGAGAAGCGTGTGGCTTTGGCTAAAAGACTGGAAGGATGATGTCTTGGTTGACACAGAAGGCAGACACCACCTTAGGAAGGAAGGTGGGGTGTGGTCGCAGCTGTACCTTGTCCTTATGAAACACCATATACGGTGGTTCTGAAGTGAGAGCTCTAAGCTCCGATACTCGTCTCGTCGAGGTTATAGCTACGAGGAAGGCCGTCTTCCAGGAAAGGTACAGGAGTGAGCAGGTTGCCATTGGCTCAAAGGGAGCACCCATGAGCCTGGAGAGGACCAGGTTAAGATCCCACATAGGAGCTGGCTGTCTAATTTGTGGGAACAGGTGCTCCAATCCCCTGAGAAATCTAGTGACCATAGGATTGGAGAAGATAGAACGTCTGTCCTCACCCGGGCGGAACGCTGAAATAGTTGCCAAGTGCACTCTAACGGATGATATGGCCAAGCCCTGCTGTTTTAAGGACAAGAGGTAGTCCAAATTGACAGGAACTGCAGCCCGTGGGGGGGGTGTCTTATGATTCCAGGCACACCAGTAAGAAAAACATTTCCACTTGGCTAAGTATGTGGATCTGGTAGAGGGCTTTCTGCTACCCAAAAGTACCTGCTGAATCAAGTGAGAGAAGCACAGCTCAGACTGGTTTAGCCATGCGGCATCCATGCTGTGAGGTGGAGAGATTGCAGGTCAGGATGACGGAGGTGTCTGTGATCTTAAGTGATGGCCACATGGGAGTGGAATCGGAGTGTCCACTGACAGCTCATGGAGAGTGGTATACCAGTGCTGCCTGGTCCACGCCGGGGCAATCAAAATCAGCCGGGCTCTATCACTGAGGATTTTGAGCAGGACCCTGTGGACTAGCGGGAATGGAGGAAAGGCATAGCACAGGTGAGGATTCCACTGTATTAGGAAGGTGTCCAAGAGAGAGCCAAGGGAGCGACTTTGGAGAGAACAGAATACCTGGCATTTCCGACTGTCACGAGAGGTGAATAGGTCTATCAGGGGAAATCCTCACCTCCGGAAGATAGAATGGATAACATCCGGGTGAACCGACCACTCGTGAGCCACGAATGATCTGCTGAGGTGGTCTGCTAAGGTGTTCTGGACTCCCAGGAGAAAAGACGCCACCAGATGGATCGAGTGGGCTATGCAGAATTTCCACAGACGAGTGGCCTCCTGACAGAGAAGGGACGACCGGGCTCCCCCTTGCTTGTTGATATAACGTGGCCGTTGTGTTGTCTATGAGGACTGCAACACAACGGCCTTGAATGTGCTGTTGGAATGCTTGACATGCCAGGTGCACTGCTCTGAGCTCCCACACGTTTATGTGCAGGGATAGTTCTGCTGCCGACCATAACCCTTGTGTATGGAGATTCCCGAGGTGGGTGCCTCATCCCAAGAATGAGGTGTCCATGACCAGGGACACGGAGGGCTGTCGGGCATGAAACGACACACCTGCACACACTACCTTGTAGACCAGCTGCCAGTCTAGAGAGGCTAATATTCCTGGCTGAATGATAACTATCGTGTGCAAGCTGTCCTGACTTGGTTGGTACACTGTTGATAGCCAGGCCTGCAGGGGATATAGTTGTAGCCTGGCGCGTCTGGTCACATACGTGCAAGATGCCATGTGTCCCAGGAGGCATAGGCATGTTTTCACAGTTGAGGTCGGGAAGGTTTGTAGGCCGCGGACGATGTTCGCTATGGACTGGAAGCATGCGTCTGGCGCATCAAGCTAGGCCAGAATCTAAGACTGCTCCTATAAAATTCTATCCTCTGGGTTGGTACCAGAGTAGATTTCGCTACGTTGAACAGTAGGCCTAGTCGATCGATCATGGCCATGGTGTTCTGAACATGAGATTGCACCTGATCTCTGGAGCGACCTCGAATGAACCAGTCATCGAGATACGGGAATACTTGGATCTGTTACCGACGAAGGGAAGCAGCTACAACAGCCATGCACTTTGTAAACACTGTGGGGGCCGTGGAGAGGCCGAAAGGAAGGACAGTGAATTGGAAGTGCTGTTGGTTGACCACAAAGTGGAGGAAATGCCTGTAGGGTGGGTAAATCGCTATGTGGAAGTACGTGTCCTTCATGTATTTGTTGAGTCCGCGCAGGTCCAGAATGGGCCTTAGCCCCACTTTTGCTTTGGGGATTAGGAAGTAATGGGTATAAAACCCTTTGCCCTGCAGTTCTCTTGGAACCTTTTCTATCACCCCAATAGCCAGGAGCGACTGCACTTCCTGTAGAAGGAGTTGCTCGTGAGAGGGGTCCCTGAAGATGGACAGAGAGAGAGGGTGGGAAGGGCGGGGGCAAAACAAATTGGAGTCGGTATCCGCTTTCCACCATGCATAGGACCCAGTGGTCTGATGTTATGTGGGACCACGCAGGGAGGAAATAGGAAAGCCAGTTGGAGAAGGGCGGGAAGGGATTCTGAAGGGAGACTGGTGCTCTGTCCTCAGGCGCACCTTCAAAAGTTTTGCTTGGGCCCCGCCGGTGGTTTGGGGGGGCCCTGATTCTGACCCGTCTAATGAAAACGGATTCTGATCGGTGCCGTGGTGGCGGAGGCGCCGTGGAAGTATGCTGCATGTCTTTCAACAAGTCCGAATGTGGTGCTGGACCAGTCGGTGCTGCAGGGGCACTCTGCACCAAAGATGATGGTGCTGGGTCCCGCGAAGTGGAAGGGACCGAGCTAAATGCCGCATCCATAAGGAGCTGCTTCAATCTAGAGTCCCGCTCCTTTCTGGTCCTGGGCTTGAAGCTTTTGCAAATACAACACTTGTCTGCTTGGTGGGATTCCCCCAGACACCTTAGGCAGGAGTCATGGGGGTCTCCTGTTGGCATCGGCCTCAGGCAAGCCGAGCTGGGTTTGAAACCCGGAGACCCCGGCATGGGCCTGGGCACCAGGCCGGGGAGGTGCGGCGGAACCCGCTTCCTCTCGGCAAGAAACTAATCTAAACTAACTACCACAACTATTAAACAACTATTCACAACTATTAACAACTACTTATTACTAATGAAAACTATTAACAAGTACGAAAAATGAATGCTAGGGAGAATGGAGAACAGCTAGCTGTGCTCCACAGTTCCAACGACCGTCATGGGCAGTAAGAAGGAATTGAGGGGGCACTGGGCTGGCAGGGGCATATATCGGGCACCATAAGCACGCCACTCCAGGGGGTGCCTCAACCGATCCACCGAGTGTTGCTAAGGTAGAAATCTTCTGACGATCGTGCACACAATGTGCGCACATCTAATTGGAATCAATATGAGCAAGCACTCGAAGAAGAAGCTTTAGTGCGCATCAGCCGGGTGTACAAAGACCAATTAATGAGCAACACATTAGTGCATTTTAGAAATCACACCCCTGAAGTTTACATTACTGTTCAGTATAGACAAGCCCTTAGATACAATTAACATTTCTAGTATTTTTTGAATGAACGTTGATTTTTATTTATTTATTTATTTATTTGGATGTTTTATCCATGTATATCAGTTAAAACCTAAAATCAGAAGCCCTACTTCTTTTATAAGTTACATGGGTGGACAGTTCAATGCACTATATTGTGCAAAGTGTAATTCCAGCTGATGAACCTCCACCCAAGATGGTGTTCATCTGTGAACAAAGTAACTTTACCATAAGGTTCCAGCTTATCTTCAAACTAGTCATTGTTCTTTCCCAGTCTTCCTCAGTGTTAGTGGGTGCACCAAGACTGGATGACACAACAAAACTGAATCTCACTACTTCCAGTGACTGGTGAAAACTGCCATGTCCTTTCCAGAAAGCAGCATTTTTTGGAAAGACTGACATTAAAAAGGGCTGTTATGTGGAGTTCAGGTTAACAATTTACCCTGAAATATTTGTTAATATTCTCTTCCAGTTCTCAAATCAATATATATATGAATGTTGCATGTACAACATGCTCTTGGTCTTCTGATAAAATTTTCAATAAGATATGTGAACACAGATATAAAAAGGCAACCACCACTGGTAATGTGATCTCCAGTTTGGATCACTGCATCTTTTGCTTAAAAATAGTTAGTTCCTTGTATTTATCTCACTGCTGTGTTGCTAATATTTGTCATTAATTTATTTGTTTTCATTTTAAAAATTTGTAGTACTTGATCAATATTTGCGGAGATTTAAGTCCTATTTATCTACAGGTTTTTGCAATGCAAGCTTCTGTACTTAGTTCTACCAATGTGATCTAAGCCCAACCTAGAGAGAACACTGTTAGTGAGAAGAGAAGGTTACTCACTCTGTGCAGTAACTGAAGTTCTTTGAGATGTGTGACCCTGTGTGTGCTCCAGTTCAGGTGTTGGTGCGTCCCTGCACCATTGACTGGAGAATTTCAACAGCAGTGCCCTTCTGGGTCACACATGTGCCATCCTCTTCTTGCGGCATTTTTGACACCTCATCCGTCATGCACAACCGGACCCCTCACAGTTCATTCTCTACCAGAGAGTCTATAAATTGAACTCCGAAGTAGAGGGGAGGAGGGTGGGTATTGGAGCACCCACAGGAACACACATCTCCAAGAACCTCAGTTACTGCACAGAGTGAGTAACCTTCTCTTCTTTTCCAAGTGATGTCCCTATGGGTGCTCCACTTCAGAGGACTGTAGAGCAGTGCCTCACATTGAATAGAACGGGCTTCAGAGTTGCTGTCTGAATAATTGAAGAGAGCACTGTTAGACTTAGAAGCGTATCTGAGCCCGTGCTCTGGGCGATTGTATATGTTTTATGAACATATGTTCAAAGGCCCAGGTGGCAGATCTACATATGTCTATGAGTGGTACATAGTTCAAAAAGGCTACCGAGGTTGCTATAGATCTGGTAGAATGAGTTCTGATCCTCAATAGGAGTTGTAAGTTGTTTTGCTGGTAACAGAGGTGAATGCACCCAGAGATCCATTTTGATAGCTTTTGTGGCAGATCCTTTAGAACATTCTATGGTGGAAAGGAATAGCGTTGGAGATTTTCTGAAAGGCTTAGTTCTGTCAAGGTGGAACGCTAGTACACGTCTGACATCTAGAGTATGTAGTAGAGCATCTTCTGCACTCTCGTCACGTTTGGGAAAGAAAGCAGAGAGATGGATTGGCTGGTTTATGTGGAAGGAGGATGATATTTTGGATGTGGTCTCAAGGTGGCCATGTCCTTATTGACTATGGTATATGGCGGACATGCCACGAGAGCCCCTATCTCAGCAATATAACAGGCCGATGTAATGGTGACTAAGAATACTACGTTCATTAATAGGTGTGTCAGTGAACACGTTGGTAAGGGTTCAAATGGAGACCTGGTGAGGCATCACAATATCAGATTCAAGTTCCAAGGTGGCGTGGGTGCACATACTTCGGGTAAACATTCTGAATGCCCATAAGGAAGCTTTTGGTGATTGGATGCGCAAATAGTGATCTCATGATGCTGCAAGATGTACTTTGATTGAGCTAATAGATAACCCTGAATTTTTTAGCTCCACGATATAATCCAATATCAAGGGGAGAGATG